>NC_134573.1:147294352-147594352 GCF_050947875.1 Dermacentor variabilis
CCAGTCCGTTTGGTAAGAGAGAGAGAGAGAGAGCCCTATCGTGGAGCCGAGTTGGCCCCGCCGTATATAAACTACGCCTGCTGTCACTGGTGCAATGCGAGGAAACGGACGCGCCTGGACCGGATGGTACACAGCGAGCTGAGCGCGTGTTGCGAAGGTATATAACGCTGCCGACATGGCATCGTATACACAAGGCGCTTATACATGTGTTCCTTTTTAAGTGGATAAGGAAGATAACTCCGCGTCCTCGACGGAAACAGGAACGAATGGCTTGAAGTCGTGCAACGCGTTCTTGGGGTGCTGTCCATAAATTCGCAACCAGATCGCCCCATCTTCCAGCTTGACCGAGACGCGTTCCTTATCCGCCTCGACCTGGGCGGCTGTGTTTCTAGCGCTGTTGTTATTGGATGCTTTTGTCACCGCGAGGGAACTCGGACGTGGAATTACCGTAAAACGTCAGACGAGCGCAGTTTTTAATGTCTCCGCACGTTGTCTTGGTTTTCTGCTGTGCGAGCGTCTCTGAATCCGACGTGGTAGCGTATAGCGGCTTTGGCGTCACGCTGCTAAGCCCGTGTGTTTGCGGGATCAAATCATGGCCGCGGCGGCGGCGGCAGTTTGATGGGGATGTAATGCAAAAACGCCCGTTTTCCGTGCACTGGGTGCTCGTTGAAGAACCCCCAGGTGGTCGAAAATTAAGCCCGAGCCCCTCACTACGGCGTGCCTCACAATCAGATCGGGGTTCTGGTGTGTAAAATCCCGGAATTAAAAAAAAAGAGGCTTCTGAAGGCTTGTCGGTTGTCTGTATAGTTGTCGCCATGACAACGTGATCAACGCGTTAACTTTCTTCAGGCTGAAACCACTCCTTATTTATAACGTTCATATACCTTCCCGGTAATTTAGTTCCGAACAACTTGTTAAGGACTCTTCCTTTTCTTGTATTTTTTAAAGAATGATGACGTTTTAGCTAGCGCTTTCTTATACCAGCCTGTTCTTACTTTTGCAGCTCGTGGTATTTATGTTTGATCATTGGGAAATGAACTATTGCGGACTAAAATACAGCAATCTGTGCATTCACATTTCAACTATATACCCATCGCTTGCGATCTGCCTTTCTGTGCACAGAATTGTGCAGTTCGTGTATATATTTAGTGCTTAATGTCAGGGAGGGGCCTGGGGGGGGGGGCGCTACCTCCATTTCTATATGCCCCCCCCCCCCCCCCGCCTCCTCGGCAGGTCAACTGTAGTAGCACTGCCGCACTCATCCCACTAGCGCTGGAGGAGATTTTATTGCCAGTGATGCCTTTCGCCGGGTAATTCTAGCTTTCCACTTTCCGATTAATTATTTAGACGCGGTTAATCGGATTATATGTCATGAGCGAAATTGGGAAAGTAAATATTGTCGTCTGTTGCATGCATTTCTACAAAGCACTGCACGTGACAGTCACCACCCTTTCTCGACTAAGGTTCTTGTCCCAGCATATTGTTTCATGAGCCACCTGAGCGTGAAGCTGCCTGCTAATTAGTGAAGGGTCACCTTGGTTTCTCTATAGGTTACTAGTTAATTTTCATTCATTTAGTTGTGCATTATGAGTGCTGTGTTATACCTAATACGCATGCATCTTGTCCACATTTGTAGGTAAACAGCCGTGAAATCATACAATACATCGTTGTTGTGCAAGGCAACGAATAATCTATGTAGCAGCTAGATTTATTTGCTTTAGAGTTCCCATGTATTTAACCTTTTACCCCTTTAGTTACTGAAAAAGAAATGTTTCCGACATGGCAATTTTTTCTATGACCTCGATTGAAATGGCACGTTAAATAAATACCTGAAATACGCTCAGAATAATATATTTGCTTATATAATACCCATAAGATTTTGTTGACTACCAGAGAAAGTTTGCTTCACTACACTGCATGTATGTATAATTTGTATTTATATTTTAGAGTGAGTACGTAATCCATGATCTGGAAATCCATGAGTTCGTAATCTGTGGTAGCGCTCGTGCGTGTTTTTGGCTTTGTATCCGTCTTTTCTTTTATTCAGCGCTGACGTTTTGGCTATGGCACTATTCCTCGACTTCCGTTTTGTTCAACACGAAGGACGGACACGTCGATGCCGTTGATCTATGCGACCGAGGCGCGCAGCGTATAAGCGTTATCATGCGACACATTTTTCTAGCTGTCACGCACTACCTGACTCAACCATACGCGCACCATTCGAACACTTTCTTTTCTTTCCTTTTCGTTTCTTTCCTTTTCTTTTCTTTTCCTTTCTTTCCTTTTCTTTCTTTCTTTCTTTCTTTACGATGCGAAGGCTTTCTAGCTCTTAAGAAACAACGACAAACGTATGACGAGTCGTGTTTTCCGGCTGTCCGCTCATCACAGACGCCGCAGCGAAACCTGCGTACGGTGGACAGTTGACTCCCTCCCGCAGGTCAGCAGGTCGACACGCCTGCAGAAGCTTTAGCACTTTGGCTCCATGGCCTCCTTTTTACGTACGCCAGTGGTAGTCAGGCTGCGGGCGGGTAAGAGGGTTGTGGGTGGAAAAGGGGGACGGGGCTTTTAACCTATGCAACGAGGACTTGGGAGTTCCGCTGTTTCAGTTGTGCACGTCGAAAGCGCGAGGGTGGAGAGGCGAAAGCTGCCCTGAGGGGGCGAGCGCCCTTCCTTTTCGCTTTGCGATGCGATTGCCGCTTTCACTGCAAATGCTGTGGCGGTGCAGTGAAGTAGTGGCGAGATGAAGACGTCGCTGAGAAAAGAAAAAGCGAGAGCACAGAAGCACTGAGTGTTGAAATTGGCCTTGTGCCGATTATAACATTTTAAGCACGATAAAGCTTGCAAGATAATGTAAAGGCAAAAGTTGAGAAAAGAAGCGTATGTAACATAATGAAAAAGAAAGTGAAATGTGGTTAGTGATTTTTTTGACGCTCCGCAACAAACCACCCATAGAGGTTTTAGATTTTTATGAAACGGAGGAATGCTTTAATTAGCTGCTGCGCATAACGCCAGTAGACCGGCAAAGGAGCCCAGCCACAGGACAAACAAGGTGAGTATGTGAAAGCGGTCTCTTCTTGGAGCTGGTTGGTTTTTGACTACCCAACGGCGCGCCGCAGCAATGACACGACACAAAACAGATATGTCGTTTTCTGCATATCTTGTCCCGACTACGTTCGGATTGCAATAGCGGCATGCTATACAAAGCGCTGGAGCCTAAAAAGGCAGCGATTGCCGCTTGTCTTACAACACTGCCAAGACGCAGTGAATGTAATGAACACAAGTACAGAAGGCTCTACCTGCATAGCAAACTGTGACATTTCGGGAACGCGGAAGGTAAAAACAAAAGTACAAGGCGTTGAAGGACATCTGGAGTACAATTCCTATGTGTAAGGCCAATTCGATGTCACCATGTACGTGTGTTGCAAAAAAGCGTTTTTCGCGATGATTCGAAGAAATCGTCTCTGCCATTTCGGGTCAGTTTTCCGGCGAGCCTGCCGCTGCGACATGCCTACTGCACCTCCCCATCTTCCCTGCCCCCCATCTCCTCCTCCACCCATTCCCGTCACTCGGGTACATACACACTTTCCCAAGACGCGCGATATCGAGGCGCCGCGTACACTGCCTTATACTTGCGTCTGAGCAGGGCTGGCCCTCAGTTACTCAACGCTGTACGCGGCGTCCCCGTTTCGTTCAATACACACTGCGCGAGCAAGCGTGAATGCGCGTCTCTTCGCCGGCGATTAACGCGGCTCGCGTTTCCCGCGCAAGCACAGCGCGCGCGTGTGCACGCGAGCCTATCGCGAAGAGCGTGAAATATCGCCGCATTGCGAAAGCGCTTTGACAGTTCGCCGCAAGACTCTCACTCAGCCAGCCAGCTGTCAATGAAACAGCCGTGCAACCGAAGGGGTCGTGTTTAGGGTCGCTGGCAGCTCGAGCCAGTGACGGCGCATTTGCGCAAGCGTCTATTCTGCACTGCGGTGCAGTGAAATGACAACGGTTACGTCGTCGAGAGATAACCATGAGCGACCGCGGTGGGTGTCGGGCATGCGCGTACGCCGTGGTGGGCAACTCGGCGTTAATTTCGACCATCTGGGATTATTTAACGTGTGCTCAATCCATGGTACACGGGCGTTTTTGCATGTCACCCCCATTGAAATGCAGCCGCCACGGCCGGGATTTGATCCCACGATCCCAGGCTTACAAGCGCAACGCCACCATGGCGGGCTTTAGAGTTACAGCCTGCAGCCGCTTCGTCAGGCATGGGGAGGGTGGGAGGGGGGGTGAACCTCGCATGTTCATGCCCGCTTTTCCTTTAAATGTGCTCTTTCCCGAAAGCGGTGTCGGTGTGTATATGGCAAATTTGCGGTTAGCATTGTTCACCTTACAGATTTTAGCAGGATGTTCTACGCTGAGCATAGATTTATAGGGAACAGACGGGAAAAGAAAAATGCCTTGCACGGAGTTGTTTCTCATTTCCACAAGCAGCGAGACTTGTGGAAGCAACGACGGTCCCCAACTTGCGTAAGCCGAGAACCAATCAAATGTGGTCGAAGAAGGGATGCACCAGGCTGGAGCAAGAGAGAGAGAGAGAGAGAGAGAGAGAGAAAGTGTTTAATGGGAAGGTGAAGAGGTAAGCCCTGCTACACACAGACCTCGCTACTTCAGATGAAGGGTTTTAATTGACATGAAGAGGAGAACAATGTAATGAACAGCAAACATAAAGAGAAATAGGAGTAAGCAATCAAATCGAGCCCGCATGCTCAACAATAGCACTAAGCGTGTCTATAAGTTCTGCGCCAGCCCTTCTTCGGCCACTTTTCATTCCCACTATTCGTGTACCCATCTTGCCGTGAAGTCGTATATGGCCGGGACACGCATGCTTATAGAAAGGGCTCACGCTCCGAGCAATGTCGTTGCCAGCTGAAATGTCCCTATACTGATGATGGGAACGAAACCTCAAGCGTTCGGATGCGGTGGAGAGGCTATCTATAATAATCCGTGTGATTCTTCCACACGCACAACGTTGCTCGCGGGGTAATTATATCAGCAAGAGACCGGTGTATATGGCGGTCATTAATGGCGACCCACTTCTTTTTAACGGTGCCCGCATCTGGGCCCGCGTATGCAACGCGAGGGATCGTCGCCTGTCCCGTCCACGTCTGGCGCGTCCGTCCGTCCGTCCTTCCTCGAGATGCGTCTCCGCACTCAGTCGAGCGCGGACGAATGGTGCTCCTCTGGACGCCGCTTCCGTCGGGGACATTTCTTTTTTTTTCTCTCCCAGAGGCTCTTTGTGCGGGGTGACCGAAGCGCGACAGCGTCTGCGCGAGATAATAATGGCCGCGTCGCTAAACGACCGCCTCTGGTCCACACACGATAAATTTAGGCAACGTTCACGGCATTCACAGCGCCCGCATACCTCGTATAGCCCCTGCCGCGCACAGAACAGCAGCGTGGTGCTGGCCGTCGTTCTCGCGTATTGCAGTCAGCTTCGCCGGTTGTCACAGTTACGTGGAGTCCACGGCAGCCCGTTGTTTTTGTCGCTCTTTATAGTGATTGTGGCTTGGCTCGGCTTTAAAAGCACGAACGCATAGCGTGGACGCAACTGTGTACGCAATAGTATGTCCGCTCACTGAGGGGCGACACTTACACAAAACGAAAGTTCGCAGTAAGATGGAGACTTGAAGTGGGCAGCGGTGGTCGAAGAGGTGTCTGAGGCTGGAGCCAAGATATATTACAGTGACCGATTGAAACTGAGTAGCAGTCACCCAGAAAATCGCCACAACTCTTCAGTTTATTTTCACCTCAACAACAACAAAAAATAATAAATAAAACGGCGAAAGCGACCATAAAACATGCGGATGAAAAAGAAAAGAAAAGCTCCAGCTTGTTCGAAGACATATTTGAAACTTCTCAGCCGCTGTTGGTGAGTCACCTTTGTGTAGAGCGAGAACTAATGGTGCATGTCTCGGTATAGCGTGGTTTCCACAATGCAACAGACCATTCTCTATGTCGGGAGACTTGAAAAAAATGTTCCTGTGTTTTGAGTTGCGCTGTAAACGGAGAGGCTCTGGCTTTCGTCTCGCGCTGTATTGGGTGTTTTGCGCCCTAAGCACTGGATGCACCGTATCTGGACAGGATGAGAAAGTGACCCGCAGTGTTCGCATGTATAGCGAATCTTTGAAGATAAGTTTCTTCTCGGCTCTCTTTCGGCTCGCCGATGCTTATGTTCCTTTTCGCCCGTTTTATTTTGTCACTTCTCTCGTAACCGCGAAAGCAGCGTCTAGCTGCCTTTGCTGCTTCTTCGTTCGAGGCCTGCCAGTTTCTATGGCCTCTTCTTTTTTGTGGGCGATAATTCGTGTAAGATTGGTGTGTGTGTGTGTGTGTGTGTGTGTGTGTGTGTGTGTGTGTGTGTGTGTGTGTGTGTGTGTGTGTGTGTGTGTGTGTGTGTGTGTGTGTGTGTGTGTGTGTTTGTGTGTGTGTAGGCCATTTACTCGTCCCCATCATCTTCCTCTCTGCTATGCAGCTCACAAACAACAACGTTTCCCAAATTGGATACAAGAGGCGCTGCTTCTGGACGAACGTATAGCACGTAAGATCTTCCTCCTGACAGGCTTTACCAAGTCTACGTGACAGGAGCGTCTGCAGTGTTTCACAGTATTCTCGGTAATGTCTCTTCTTGTGCTGTGAACAAAAGAAAACGAAAAAGGAGGCAACATAAACCTAAGATTTATGGACGGAGGAGGTGCGTGCAAGGGAAAAAAAATTTCGACACCTATATGAGGAACATGTTACTGGGCTAGTTCGAGCTTGATGATAAACGGATAAATTTTGATCTGAAACAGAAGACCACAAAAATGAATGTACATGTAGAGGGTACAGGCACTGTCGCGTCTATGTATGTCTTCTTATGACTTATGTAGTATGTATGTATATATAGTTATGGTATGCCTTCCAATTTGCACCGTCCCGTTAAGCCAACAGTCTATTTGTGACCAGCTTTTGTTGGGTGATCAGTCCCCATGGGACGTCGTATAACTTGACAATTTACAATCACCGAAATTATGGGTTACCCAACATATGCACTAATACTCTTAAGCTCTGAAGACTAGTATCTGATCCTTGTACTTCAGGAAGCTTAGTAATGGTGCAACATTCATATCTGTTTATTGCTATGATGTGATATGCAAAGTTTCAGTGGATTCCCTCCCACACTGGCATTGCTGGCAACGAAAAAGCTGGTGCTCTTGCATGCGCAGCGCTCGACCCTCCTCCCATACTCAAGGGCCCAAAGGGTAAGCAAGTTAAGAAATCTGACATTCGAAATCACTTTGCGTCACTTTGGGTTCCACCACATAAGCCATGCCTAACGAAGAGATTTCGTCGAGAGGAAGCCTCACTTCTATATCGAATAAGGACAGGATCTGCTAGTACACCAGCACGGTTATTTAAGACGGGGCGCATCAATTCTCCAAATGTCTCCGAAGACAGGAGACATTGAACACTTTCCGGGGTCGTGCCAGAAATTCCGAGACGAAAGCGACACCCTCCTGAAAGATCTGCAACAAAAAGATCTTCCACATACGTGTCTGCAACACCTCGCGTTCCCCGAAGGACCAGTTATGGCCCACAAATAAACTTCACGTCTCCTTATCGGTTTCTTAAGAGAGACTGGTCTGATGGACATGTGGTGAAACACCACAGTGGTTTTATAAGAGACGCCCGGCTGGCGCAGTTACCGGCCTTGATCACCAGGCTAAACCCGCCTGCGCCACCACCACCACCACTAGCACCACCACCAGTTTTCACAATTTTATTGGATAGGGATGTTGTAGAGCGCAAACTCCTATGTTATCAAGAGAGCTTACTGTTTGGCTAGTTGATACATGGAACTTAGAAATAGAACAGCGCCAACTAACGCGACAAAAGCCACGGAGACAAGCACAGCGTTGCCTCTCTTCCCTGTCCCGCGGTTAGTTTGCGCTGTTTTTGTTCTGCGCACCATTTCTCGAGCACATGTGCAGACTTTGTTTCCTCGTAAAGTTCCTTTGCGCAAGCCTATGGAGCTGCGCCTCTGACCTCGTATCGGTGCCGGCACGCCCTGCCCGCGCTCCGGTTAATGTAAAAAACATCGCTGGCCGCTTTGTGGCCGTGCCTGACCGCCGGCGATATTTGAAAGTTGAGGATTGGGGGCTGCAGGGGGCGTGCAAGTGGGAGAGGGTCGTTCGCAACGGCGGAACGACGGAGGCGAAATGGGACGTGCCGTGGGAAACGCTGGACGCATAACGACAACCAGTAGTGGAGTGCCCCCCCCCCTTACAAACCCCCCCCTCCCGCCCTCTCACCCTCCCTCCTCTTCGCATTTCTTCGCGTAAGTTGACGATAAAAAACAGAGGAAATGGTCGACGCAATGATGGCGGCGTGACCAACCGTCAGCCCTTCTCTGCCGGGGTACCCGGCGCGTTGTTGCGTAAACATATAATGGCCGAAGAGGGCGACACTGCCTGACGACGACGACGACGACGACGAAGAGGACGCAACGGCCCCTTGCTAGGCGCGCCCCGTTCCGCCCTTTTTTACGGCTGCCCCGGCCGCCCGATGTCCTCTTTTCTTCGTCGTGCGTGTGTTTGTTTGTCCCGCGTAATGTTTATTACCCTTGTACCCGCTTACGTAACACGTCCAAGCCTCTTGGGCGGCTTTTAGTTCTTTGAATGCATGCTATACGGATGTTTCAGAAGCCCAGTGTGTCGCTGTTTCCTAAAAAGAGGTGCTTACTTATCTTTCTTTACTGGTACAGCTTTTGTTTCACTATGTGACTCTCACGCAGCCGTCGTTGTTCAGAGCCTTCCAAGGCCAATTTCTATTACCGCTTCCGCGTTTTGTCTTTTCTGCGGCAGTCACGTGCTCTCTGACGAGACGGAACCGCATTAATTCGCGGAAATTTTCTCACGCTAGAGCTGTTCGTAAGAGAAGATGCCACTCAGTCGCGGTGTTTGAGATATAGTATTAACGAAAGCAGAGGTAAAGAGCAATTGAAAAGGGCACTTACGAAATAAACGCTCTCTGAATTCATCCCCCGTTCACGCATTTCTTTCATTTTCCTTTTTTTCACCGAAATTAACATAAAGAAAGCTTTAGCCACCTTATAATGGTGACGGCTACTTCTTTTCACATAATAGCCATAATAGAAGGAATGAAATACTGCCAGACATGAAGAAACGTCCCAAGTTAGGAAAACCCATACAGCTGCGAGTTAGCTACATAAAGTAAATGAAGTCCGCAAGGACACACTGGAACACTGAGACGAAAGCTGAGGGCGAGTTGTACTACACACTCTACTTAAAGTATGCGACCACCTGTATTTTAACCCCCCTACGATAATGCCGTATAGGCGATGTAGGTATACCGAATAAAAAAAAAAATAAAAAATGCGTAAGTATAATGACTTCCGAACATCTACACGAGGCCGCGACGCATTCCACGATGAGCAGGTGCGCGGATGAGGGAAGTACTCATACTGCACGCACAAAGACACAACAGTCAAAAGCAGTTGGGTCGGACAAAGAAACAGTTGGTGGGCGCGGTGGGTGGTTGTGCGGGTGGATGCGCGGATGGGCCGTTGTAGACAAGCGGAATCATGGCCTCGCACTCAACGCCGGCAGTTTTGAAAGGCCCTCATAGCATATCCAGGTGTATCAAAGTTCCATAACGCACAGTTCGCGAATGAGTTCGCTGCGACACATGTCGCATGTCGGAATTCCGTGAGGTTATCGTCCTTTCGAAATTGAAGAAGGCGTCATGTTCGCACGACATTGCTGTATCTACTTAGCATCCAGTGCAGGAAACAATGTGCAAATGAGGCTGTCTGTTCGGCAAAGGCACAATTACAACAGGTCGAGCTTTTCATCACGGATACATAAAGCGCGCTATATAGTATGTATGGAGAACTTTATTGGGTCCTGAAGGTCAACCATACGTTGACGCGGGCCGCTCCCACGTTGGGACTGTCAGGCCGAGCCCTTCAGCCACATCGCGGGCCTTCTGGACTGCCCGTAATTGGTCAGAGAGTGATTCACTGTGTAGCATTTGCCGCCACCATTCTTGTTCCTTGTCACGGTCTGTGAAGACCGCGGGGCACTGCCAAAGCATGTGGTCAAGAGTAATGATGCCATTGCACTTATTACAGTTGGTTTGAATTTCCCTCTCCGGATAGATCCTGTTAATAAAATATGGACTTGGGTATGTTCTTGTCTGTAGCAAACGTAATGTGACCGCTTGGGCTCTGCAAAGCTTACCGTGTGGCAATGGGTATTCCCTTCTGCTTAAATAATAATGCTTCGTGATTTCGTTATATGTTAATAATCGATCCCTGTGTTCCCCGGGTGAAGTGTAAGTTGCTCGGTCTTGAAGAGCACGGCTAGAAAGTCCTCGTGCTGCTTCATTTGCCACCTCATTGAGGTTTCTCCGAGCTCCGTCCACCACCCCCAGATGTGCAGGAAACCAGCGGATTTCGATCCTCTCACTCTTGACCTTCTCTAATAATTTTGTTGCTATCCGTGTCACATATCCGTTGGTAAAGTTGCGTATGGCTGTTCTAGAGTCGCTGTAAATATGTGTCCACCGATTAGCCCGGATGGCTAAGGCGATTGCTACTTGTTCTGCTACTGTGGGGTCCTTGGTATAGACGGTGATGGCATCCTGTATGTTACCTTGAGTGTCTACGACAACGGAGGTATACGCATCCTTATTTTTAACCCAGGCAGCGTCAACGAACACCGCCTGCTGCTTATGTTGATCTATGTCTTGAAGGAGTGCCTTCGCCCTTGCCTTCCGTCTCTCGAGGTTATGTGTCGGGTGCATGTTCCTAGGGAACGGGGTCGTCTTTATTGTTTCCCGTAGTCCCGCTTGCAATTGTGTTAATAATTCTCCTTCGTTGGTGTGGTTAATTTCTACGCCAATTTCTTCAAGTAGCGCCCTCCCAGGGCGTGTCCCCATTAGTCTCTCCTGGTGGGCCACCTGTTGAGCCTCAGCTATCTCCTCTAGTGTGTTATGCAGCCCTAGGCGCAATAAGCTATCATTGGCCGTGCTGATGGGAAGTCCTAGTGCAGTCTTTATAAGTCGTCTGATTAAAGCGTTTAGCTTGTTCTTATCAGCCTGTGTCCATTGGAGCATGCCAGCCACGTACGAGAAGTGGCAAAAGGCGAATGCATGTACCAATCTTATGGCACTGTCTTCTCCTAGCCCCTTATGCTTGTTGGTAACTCTACGCAGAAGCCTAATGACTTCTTCTGACTTGTTAGAGATGTATTCTATCATCCTGCAATTAGATCCGTTCGCTTGCAGGAGAAGTCCTAACACTCTAATAGTCTCCACCTGCCTGATTGGTTCTCCATTCTTGGCGCATATGTCAATGCGGGGTTCTTCCTCTGGGATATATCCGTTCGGCCTGCGCCCACGCTTACTGCTCCGTAATACCAATAGTTCTGATTTTTTAGCAGAGCAGTTCAGTCCCATACCCTCAAGTGTTGTTTCTACCACATAAATGCTTTCCTGTAGTTTGATCTCTGTTTGTCCCATATTACCTTCGGCACTCCAGATTGTTACATCATCTGCATATATAGCAAAGTGGATACCCTCAATCTGCGCGAGACCTCGAGCCACTTTTGACATTGCCAAATTAAATAACATGGGAGATAGGACAGACCCTTGTGGTGTCCCACGATTCCCAAGTTCCAGGGTTGTCGATTGGAGTTCGCCTAACCTGAGACAAGCAGAACGGCCACCGAGAAAGGCTTTGACGATATTGTGCAATCGCTTACCCAATCCCATCTCCGAGAGGATATCCAATATGGCCCTGTGCTTGATGCGATCAAAGGCCTTTTCTACATCTAGGCCTAGAAGAGCTCTCGTATGTAGCGGGCTAGCAAGAATAAGGTGATGCTTGATTAAAAGCATTGCATCTTGAGTCGAAAGTCCAGGACGGAAACCGATCAGGTTATGCGGAAGAACATTTCTGTTTTCTACATACTTAGTCAGTCTATTGAGTATGACATGCTCCATGGTTTTGCCCAGACATGATGTTAATGATATGGGTCTTAGGTTATCTAGATTGAGTTGCTTGCCTGGTTTGGGAATAAGAATTGTGTTAGCAATTCTCCATTCCTTCGGATAATCACCGTTTTTCCAGAGTTCGTTGAAATACTCTGTTAAATATTTTATGGAATGATCGTCCAAATTTTTCAACAGCCTATTGGAAATGCCATCTGGACCGGCAGCAGATCTACTGTTGAGGTCGTACAGGGCTGCACGAACTTCGCTTTCTGTGAAGTCTTGATCCATAGGCTCACAGTCTTCCCCTGTATATTCAGGCAGGTCTGTACTCTCATCGCTATCCTTAAGCGGTAAATACTTAGCTGCGAGCCGATCCAGAATGGCCTCCTCCGTTGTGTCCTGACTCTCACGATGGACGAGTCGTGCTACTGCTGTTCTCCTATTAGATTTCGTGTCGTTCTCATGAAGCAAATGTCTAAGTAAGTTCCAATTCCCACCACGTCTGATTCGACCATCTATGGAATTACAAAGCTCATCCCATTGTTGTTTCTGTAAATTTCTGGAGTGCTCTTCAATCTCCCTATTCAACAATGCTATGCGCTTCCTGAGTCTCCTGTTCAGCCGTTGCGTTTTCCATCTATTTAACATAGATTGTTTCGCTTCAATCAAGTGCGCCAGCCTACTGTCCATGATTTCGATATCCTCCTCTGTGGTAATATCCTTCGTTGCCGCCTTTACATCTTCCCTGAGCTGAGTGGTCCAAGTTTGGAGTGTTTTCTTTTGTCCTTCCTCTGTCTCAGCTCTGATTTTCCTTGCTTTCCGAAAAAGATCCCAGTCAATGTAGTTAAAGTGCTTTATCTCATTACTTGGTGTTTCCAATAGTATTTGTAATATGTAATGATCACTACCCAGGTCAATATTGGAGTTATTCCAGCCAGCGTTCGCTAAGTTTGATACAAAAGTAAGGTCTGGGGTGGAGTCCCTGCATGTAGATGTACCACACCTAGTGGGATAAGCTGGGTCTGTGATGAGGGAGAGATTAAGATCTGTAGCTAGGTGCCAGAGTCCATCCCCTTTCTTAGTATTCCAGCGATATCCCCAGGTTTGATGTGGGGCGTTGAAATCCCCTCCAATAATGAGTGGAGCGTGCTTAGTAACAGCCATAGTCTTATTAAGAAGTGCCCTGAAACTCTGTTTCATGTCGCTAGGGCTGCTATAAACATTAAGACAAAAGAGGCTTTGCGGTTTGCTTCTATTCCTTTTCAAAATTATTTCCACTAGTAAGTATTCTAATTTGTTTAGTCCAAGGCGCAAATCATGTTCTATGTAAGGTATTTTCTTATCTACGAGCGTGGCTAGCCCCCTACCCGGCTCTTTGCCCCTGCATGTCGCTTTGTATCCGGATAGGCTGATCTCATCCGCCAAGGTTTCCTGCAGCATAATTATTTTCGGTTTGTCTGGAGAGGCTTTTATTAACTGCATAAGAGGTGCTTTTTTGTGATAAAATCCTCGGCAATTCCATTGCCACACGGTAAAGCTCCCCCTGCTAGCCATTGCTTATAGAACCCGCCTTACTGCTACCCGCTAAAGTACGCTTCGTAGAACCCCCCGACACGCTAGGGAGCGATCTGACGCTTTCTGCTTCTGAGGGTAGGTATTCGTCGTCATCGCCCTGTGCTTCTACTTTGGTGAGCCTCTTTTCAGCCGTCAGTCTCCATTTCCATAACTTATCAACTTTGAAGGTAGTTTTATCTATGGCATCTCTAAGTTGTTTAATCGCCTCCTTGATCTCTTCCAAAGCAGAGCACACTGTCGTTTCTACTGGGCTTATTGCCCGCTTCTTTGGAGCTGGTGTGTTTTCTTCATCCTGGCTGTTGTCATTATTCACCGGTTTGGCTATTGCTACTTTTGTGGAGTTAGTCTGCGAGTTCTTGCGAAGTTCTACAACCTGCTTAGTAAGTTCTTCATTTGCCTTTCTCAGATACGTTACTTCTTTAATTAGCTGTTCTACCCTGGCATCATTATCTCCGACCAGCCGCTCCGCACCGCTCTCCGCAGCCCTCACAGTACCTTTCACTTTGTCGGCCCAGGTTGTTCCAGATGTCGTCTTGTCGCCAGGCGTCTGCCCTCCTCCTTCGAAGCGCACCTGCACTTCGCGTGATCTGGAGCGGCTTCTGCCCTTTGACGGCGAGCGGCGTCTTGACCGTGTGGGGCTCCTTGAGCACGTGCGCCCCCTGGTGCCCGTTTGGGCATCCCATTGCAGCTGTGCTGATGTCGCCTCCGATGCAGATCTGTTGCGTTCTCGTCGTCGAACTCGTACCACGTATGGAATTTGGTACCGCTGTCGGCAAGTCTTGTCCCCAGTTGGGTGGTCCCCTCCACAGAATTTGCACTTAGGCACACACATGTGATTGTCCTCCGGGTTTTGAGTTCCACATCCTCTGCACTGTACCACGTCCGGTGTTGGACATACATCTGATCGATGTCCAATCTTTCCGCAGGCATAGCAGACATCAAACTGCTTCCTATACAGGTAGCACTTGACGAGGGTCGACCCGTATCTTACATAATTGGGTACCTTGAGCCCATCAAACAGAACAATAACCGAACCCGTGGATTTAATACGTTTGGCTGCCAATGCCAGTGGGTTAAAGTCATGCACAATGTTCTTCGTTATCGTGGCCTGATTGTCTCTGAGGTCAACTCTCCGAATCACTCCTTTACACGTGGTATGCGGAGCTGTCTCGTAGGCGTTCACTTCGTATTCGGTTTCCACTATAATGATTGACCTGATTCGCACATACCTGGCAGCATGGCTGGGATCTGGTGTACTAACCACCACGATGTTTTGCGTGAAGTTAGGGCAAACGACATCCTCTCGGGCTTGTTGCGGAGTCAGGCCCGATGCTTCAATAACCGCCACGCCTATCGCTGTGGTGCTCACTTTGCTCAAGTTGAGACCTCCTCGTGGGCGGATGATGATTTTGCTGTGCTCCTCGGGCAATTGGGGCATCCTTGATGCCTTGACAATCCGGTTTTTGAACATAGTGGTTGTAGGTCCCTTGTTCTTGCTGCTGTTGCCTTGCTCTCGCTGGCTCTGCGGCGATGTTTTCCCATCGCCAGTAATCCTTGTGGTGGAGCGAAATTTTCGGCTTCTCACAATTTGCCAACCTAGATCTTCCTCATTCTCTTCTAATCCGGTAGCGTCTTCATCTTCCATGCGCGTTTCCGCCATCGCGGCACGGCGGGGCCAGTAGGCCTACTCGGGTCTTGCACCAAGAAAGGCCAGTAACAGTCCAAAAATGAAAGTCCCACCTTAAAGAAAGGTGTCCGCAAATTCCCGGTGACTTCACAAATCCAGTGATGTGCTTGAATCCGTGATGGTGGTAAAGAAGGCTGCACAAACATTCAAAAACGACGGAGCCGATGTGAGGAACGTCCGCACCTCGGCTTCTTCTTCTTCCACTTCTCCGCGCTATATAGTGCAGTTTGCATATATGCCTCTTCTTTTGTGTTGTATGGTTACTGCGCTGTCTATGGGCGGGTATGCTATAGTAACGGATATGCAAGCGAGCGCCACACTGACATGCAAGTGATATTTCGTTCCCGCGAGTCCATGGGGTATTTAGGAGAGAGGTGCTTCGGCTCCCTAATTTCCTCCGTGATACAAACTTGGAAAGTGAATGGTGAGCCGTATGTATATAGTCGTGGTTTCAAAAACTCGCAACGTATTGGGCTCCGTGTCAATCTTTTTTTATATATATATATATATAGATATACCTGCATGATGTTAGCTGGGCTGCGAAGTGTCTCAGACCGTATTCGCGTTTGATAGGTGGCGTAGAGGCGGAGCACTTGCAGACAACTTTTGCAAGGATATAGGTCCGCCTGCACAAAACAGCGACCTCCCTCCTTCTATGCTATACCAACTCTCCCAATATTCAACAATAGCTAGAGCCAGCGTTCCGACAAAGGGACAGAAGTTGAGCACCGTATTGACTCTAGCTATGTAGCTAAATTAGGGATACTATACATTTCTGCCAACTATATATAGTTGGCAGAGATGTGTAGTAGTATATACGATGAGGAAGTATAGACAATATAGACAACACTAGGGGGGGGGGGGTGGTGAGGTTCTGCTGTGCCTCAGCATATTAACGATGTTTTGAAGCTCGGTCCGAAGTTCTTCTTAGCTCCACGGCTCGACAAGCCAGAGGTTCCCACCCACGGCGCACAGCGATACCACGAAAGTCACCTTGTCGATGCATTGACTCCGTGGCTAAGGCATCCCGTGTTCAGCCACGCGGTTGAAGCAGACAGACGTAATTTATTCGCGAAACTAACGAAGGACCCGGGAGTTTTCGCTTTACGGCGACTCGTTCGGCAGGAACACGGTGGAGTTCCCGTTTGGAGGCGCGGTATACATCACGTATTGGCATTCCGTCAAATGTAAATAAGCACGTTTGTGACTGCCTGCCGACCTACGATATATATATATATATATATATATATATATATATATATATATATATATATATATATACATATATCAAGGCAAGTTCATATGTGTGTCCGTATTTTGCTTTAGTCGGCGATGTTTCAACTAACTACGCATGGCCGCGAGGCCGATCGAATGACGCCGCCTCTATGAATATATCTGGTATATCAGTCGCCGTTTTTCCCATCCCTGCGCTTGACTACAAAGTAAACTGTGTTGCACGTCTGAGATAAATGAAAAGGCCGCCTGTAGGTTAAGCGGCTAGAAAGTTGCCGCAGGAGTTGTGGGCACAAAGCCAAAGTAATTACCACCGCATCTACAATCAGCCTTCTTTGAAGAGACATGAACTACCGAGCTGCATCTCTGGGGGGGCTCAGCTGGCTGGGAAAGCTCGAGTTTTGCATGACTTTGGGTCGGCGAAGTAGAGGGTCGGTGAAGTGATTGAGCGAAAGCAGCTGGCAGTAATTAACTGCAAAGGAAGAACAGCGGCGTCGTGGTCGACGCTGTTTTGGCAGACGGTGCGAAGCCGCTTGGGAAAAGGGATGGCCCTCGGTAAAATTACGATCAATTTTATTCAACGTGCCGCGCCAGAGATTACTGTTTTGCGTTATTCGCCGGCTATTGCTTACCTGAGGATAAATCAAGCGCATCGGATATTGCAGTGGTCACAAGAAACGCCTACTGAAGATGCATCAAACTTTAGGGGACGGCTGCAGCAAAAAATTTTCTCTTCTTGGGGGGCCATTTTGCACCTCGTTGTGGGAAGATACCCGAGCCACGGCTGGCGCGTTGTGGTTACGAACCGGATATCGCGGTTGAGACAATATTCGCTGTCCCGCCACTTACTTTATTGCCGCAGTGTCTGCAATGACAATTATTAGACGGGGAAGTTGTGGAGGGAAACTGACACCCCTCCTCTAGCCACAGCAGCTTTTGGCGGCTCGGTTGCGTTCCAACATGCACATCCTATCATCCCTGCCATAAACAGCGTTATTTTCGAGACAGTTCATTAGTCCCTATCCGCTGCATTATTTCCAAGAGACTTCTTGCATCTCAGCTTCTCGAACTCAACCAATAGACCTAGATGTATACGCGGAGCTGCTTCGGTGAGGCGAGCTCAGCTGCGACCCTGGCGTTGAAGACAAGAAGGAAGTTCGCTGCTCAGCGTAGCGCCGAAGCAGAATAGTCCAGCTATAACCAAACACTCTGATTTAAGCTTTTTAGTTAATTTAATAGAACAAAATTTCTTCGGTTTATCATGTTCACGACGAGGAAAATGTCGCCAAGCTTATAATTTAGTTGGAAGTATATACGGGAAGCGAGAACAGTGCTACAACTGACACCATGGCATGCTCTAAAACATTCCGCACACGTTTAAGTACGGCTCTTATTCTGTGGCTTTGGCTGGGGGCGTTACCTCCATTGTTTAGCCGTGACCTGTGTGGCCCGCAGGTTCAGATTTCCTCATTAGTCTAGGCAATGGGTACAGGTCGTGTCAAAGTCTCAAGCTTTGAGACTTGAGAAAGCTTCCGTGCGACTTCGCGTCCTCTCGCGACCAGTCAGCGTCATCCGCACTGAAGCACTGTGGTTCAAACAGCTACACATACAATTAAGTAAAAACAATGACTTTCACTAACGCCTGAATCGCATTATCAGAGAGAGAGAGAGAGAGTCGGGGGGGGGGGGGGTCCGGGGATGGAGGCACGTCATTCTAGCGCCACGAGGTGAGGTGAGGCACTGGGGGAGGTGGGGAGGGGGGTGCGTCGGAGAAGGCATCAAGTTTGCAGATGAACGTTTCCGTGGGAACTCGGCGCAGCTGCGGCGACGGGTTTGCGTCCTTCGCTAGAACCTGCGACGCACGCGAAGAGCGCCTGCCTGCAGGAGGCACTCGGAATGGGAGTCGGCGACGTTAATGCGCAACTCGCGTGGCCTTCGGTGCGAACGCGCGAAGCGTGGAAAACGACGCAGTCGGCCGCCGCGTATCTTTTCGGCAGCTGCATGGTGTCCACCGCGCGCTCTCCTAGTGTGGCACGCCTGCGGCAGGACTGTGAATCCAGTGCGCCGGCCGTCGGCGGAGTATACCCTCCCTGCACATGCCCACGGTCCAGCTCTCCCTTCACCGTCGAGGTGAAGGGTCGCCATTCGTTGACCTCTCGGCACATGGCGCCGTCGGCCTTTCCACGTATGGTTCGCCAAATCAGTGCAGCATGAGTGAAGCTAGCGCGAACGGATCGCATACCGTAATCGGAAGTGTTACAGCATGTATGAAGTTAAAGATTCGTCGTAAGTGAGGGCAGACGCCTTCCACTGTCTTCAGGGGCGTTCAAGCTCGTACACTTCCCGGAGACGTGTAGATTTGAGGTCGAACCAACCTTGAACGCTCGTGGAAATAGACTTGGACAATGCGCAGATCTATAAGTTATTCTGACTTCACCTATATATCTCATGTGGATAATGCATAACGCACAGGTACGATATTGTCGTCGATTCTCTGGGAACATATTTACCATATAACAGTTGCTTAAAAGTGCACATGGATTATACCTCCATGCTACCTACTAAGAGATGACTCCTCGCATAGAGAATCCTGAAAATTGTGTACAGGAAGTCTACACAGCTTACAAATAAAACTCCACAGCACTACGTAGAAGTAGAGGGCACCACAACGGTATCGTCTCCATCGCTGTTTACTCCCACAATTAATCAACAGGCCCAGCTAACCTTTTCAAAATGTCAAAAGGCTTTCGCCTCCACTGACAAAATAACATTTTCGTTATTGATCGCAAACTTCATCGGGAACATCTCGTGCGAACGAGGCTTCCCGCACATATGTACGTTAGGTGTGCAACTCTGCTTTCCAGTGCGCACTGCACGCTTCTAATTAGGCATAGCACGTGTATGTAGCAGCCCGCGGCGCGGTATGCGGTGGGAACTTCCGTTCGTTTCGAGACAGAGCCTTCGTTTACGCCTGACGCGCTGCGGAATTACCCGCAAGTTGCGCGTCCTTTCTCTCTCTCTCTCTCTTTGTTTGTTTGTTTGCCGTTAAGTTTTAGTTTGCTTGCTTTTAAATTTCCGTTCGCGCTTTGTTTGGACCTTCCCGGCCTCCTCCGAGCGTGTGCGCGTGTCTTTTCGAAGCGGTCGCGACCCGCGCGCGCGTAATAGACGGTTCGGCGGCGGCGTCACCTGCGGCCTTCATTTCTGAGCGCGGTTTCTCTGGGAGTGATTAGCGTGTCGGCGTTTATTGTTTTTCTCATCAGCGAAAGCGTGAGAATGTCGGCGCGGAAGAAAGGAGGCGCGCAATTTTTGAAAGGTGATTGTTTGTGCACTGTAGCTGCGTATAGGAGCTTTTTTTTGTCGCCGTCGTTCTCGTGCCCGCTGCAGACTGTGCTGTCCACACGCGGGAATATAGATTAGCACTTATCGTGGGAACCCTGCTTTTATGCGCGCGTACGTGCGCCCAATGTATACCGAGTGTTCCAGGAAACACTTCCGAGATTTTTTTTTTTATTAAAGTTTACCGGTAACAGATATGCACAATTGTAGTTCAAGAGCTGGTCTATACTCGGAAGAGGCGGGCATTATTACTTGCGCAAAATTGAAATGTAGAATTGACTAATTACCTTATGGCCTATATTACGTTTTACAAATTCTAGCCGTGAAGTTCGCAAGGCGGATCCACTTATAAACGAATTCTCAGGAAGACGCCAGTTTCGAGATAATAATTCCCGAACTTCGCGGAGAAATGCATTGGCGTTCCGGTTACTTTGTTAACAAAACGTCATTTTTATGCATTCAAGCGTTCCGGTTACCTTGCGCAAAAAACATCGCTTTATGCATTCAAGCACAAAAGTATCTGGAACGCCAATGAATTTCTCCGCAAAGTTCGGGAATTAATATTACAAAACTGTTGCCATCATGAGAATTCGTTCCAAGTGGATCCGCCTTGCGAACTACACGGCTATAATTCGTAAATTGCAATACGGGCCATCAGGTAATTAGTTAAAGAAGTCAATTGGTGAATTTTTAAATTATCATATTATGCATTTCAATTTTCTTTTCTTTTTGCAAGTAGTGACCACCGCTTCGAGTAGACCGGCTCATTAACTAGAATTTAGCTATCTGCCACAGGCAACCTTTAAAAAATTTTTGAAAGCGCTCGCTGAAACACCCTGTATATATATATATATATATATATATATATATATATATATATATATATATATATATATATATATATATATATATATATATATACACGGTGGTAGGAACGATGTGCTCAGTCACCCGCTAGTAGTGGCGTAGTGGCTATTAAAATTAAGTTCTGTGTTTTTTTTTTTTTTTCGTGCAGAACCTTGATTTCATTATGAGGCGCGCCGTAGTGGAGCATTCCGGATTAATGTTGACCACCAGAGAATCCCGCGACCTCGAGCTTAGCAAAGGCCACCTGTACGGGCTATGGCATTGCTCTGTTAAGCCCTCGGGCTTAGCAGGTCATATCCCGGCAGCGGCGGCTGCATTTCGATGGGGGCGAAATGCAAGAACGCCGGCGTACCGCGCATTGGGTGCGCATTAATGAACCCTCGTGGTCAACACTAATCCTGAGTCCTCCACTGCGGCATGCCTCATAATCGAATCGTGTTTGTGGCGCGTGAAACCACAGAATTTCGGTTAATGTGCTAAGCTGGTGCAAGCAAACAAAACTGCAATTGAAAGACAGTTAAAGCGATACTTGAGGTGATCGAATTGAGTGTGAAAGCAGTCAAATGGAGTGTAGATTCAACTGTGAGTGACACTGCTTGATAACTGGCATTGTATACTGGTCAGTTACTCACGGCTATAAAATTATGCATTAAACTATATTTCATTGTAAACCGCCAAAAGCACGAACTGCTGGCGTGCTGTTGTGAATAACATCAAATGCCGCCCCATATTGTCAATTTCGCCATCTTTTCAGCTCTAGCTGATTGGCTGGCTCACAAGGCGGCTACGCTCTCTCTGATTGGCTCAGTACGCAAACATTGTGGAATTCGACCCTGGCATGGCCTACCTAAGTTGACAGTTTCCAGAATAGGACCCCTGGTTATTTGAGTATATTTAATCGATCGCAGAGTTTACCTACCATGAATTTGTACTGCCTTGAGTAGGCCAGAATCCCAAATTCAGGGGCTCCACATTCGCTTCAGCTATAGCTTCCATAGCGCTGAAACGATTCAAACTATACTTTTTACCATTTTCAAATCGCTAGACTGATGTAGCTTATTATTTTTTTTATGGTTAGATACCATGTATAATAAACAGATGATTAATAGTTCATTCGGCACAGTCAACGTTTTCGCCGTAGGAACAGGTAAAATCTTCTTTAGCGCGCAATTATAATTTAAAGTCGCAAACATCAATGCCGCAAGGCCGCGGAAGCATTGCATGCTAGTTAGTGCGAAGCAACTATTTCCGCACATCGAGGAAGTAGAAAGCAAAGAGCTGTGCACATTGACTGTATCGATTAGGCAAGCAACCATAAGCACCGAGTATAGCGCGGATATTTATACGGGCCGAGACAAGAAAATAAAAATATCGGCCATGCTGTCTGGCCCCGCAACTCTTTGCAATATAAAATGGCATCCGAGACTCGCGACGGCATTGCGTTGTTCTAGGCTACGAGAGCACTTTTTTGTTTTTCTCTGTCAAAGGGAGGTGGGGATGCGGAGACATTCTTTCATTTGTACGCCGCCATTGAAAGCCGCTCTCTTGCTGCGCCACTCTGCCGTGAAACCCAGAGACCATACTTTTTTTTTTTTTTTTTACGCGTGCCTATTTTGCCGGGCACGCCTGCACTGGTGCATGGAGGACGCGGCGACGGCCTTGAAGGCCAGACGACCGCAATGCTGAACAGGCTGCGCGGCGCTCGTATGTCTTCCCGTATATGGGCGCCTGCCGCCGCAGACAGCACGTCTCGGCCCGGAGCAGAGCCAAATAAAGACGCGTGCAGTATGCATA
Organism: Dermacentor variabilis; assembly: GCF_050947875.1. NCBI lineage: Eukaryota > Metazoa > Arthropoda > Arachnida > Ixodida > Ixodidae > Dermacentor > Dermacentor variabilis. The sequence goes on from NC_134573.1 coordinate 147,316,893, forward strand.
CGCATATACGCGCCGGCGCGCCGTGCAAGCCTCCGTCGATCCCCCCTCACCTTTGGTTTCAGCCTGCATGCATGCATGCGTGCGTGCCACAGCTGCGTCGTCAGAGAGTGCATTGTTTTTTTTTTTGCCCGCAACGCGCCGAGGACGGAAGAACGGCCTCGCCCGTTTGTGTAGCCCGAGACGATCGCCCTTGAACTTCGACCCCACTGCTTCGCCCCTCCACCAGCTTCGCCAGCTGCGTCATGCGCGTGGTTTCCTGTCCCGCGGCCGGAGCCTTGAGGCTTGCGGCGGTGACGGCACTCGGGGTCACGGCTGTTGAGAACCCCTCTTACGCAAGACAGGGTGGAAGCTCTCCAACTCGGACGTATCGGCCAAAGTGCGCAGTCAAGTCGACGAAGCTGCCGTTTCCGCGCAGATGCGGTCGGATCGTTATTTTTAGGGTCTACTGTCAGAGGCTCTTTTATGATGATTCGCGTCTTCAAAACAGTGTAGTGCATCTCTTTCCCTTCAGCAGTATGGGATGGCTTTCTACAAATGCTGCAAGTGATAGCCCATGCTCTCTACTTATCTGGCTTTGAGATCGTTTCCTTATTATTATAATAGTCTGGTAGTTACCGTATGGTGGTGGTAGGGCTGATGATTATTAGGATACTAACTGCCACTGCATTCGGCAGCATCTGCAGCATCGTACAACAGATGCCGAAAGCGCAAATGGTTTATTCATCCTTAGTTTCTTTATCCAAAGAAAAAAAATACAGCTGTGCATGGAATCAGAGCACCGCTATAGCGTTGCAAGTTTCGAGAAAAGCGTCCCCCAGTAAAGAGGGGGAGGGTAGTGTGGAGAGCATTGACCAGGCCAGCGCTAGAGCTGCAGCCGTCATCAGTCAAAGCCGCGAGAGCCCCGCACCAAAATCTTGAAAGACAGCGCGATGCCTATCATTTTCCTTCGTTATATTTGTTCCTGCCTTGCGTGTGACAAAACGCGCCTTAACGGTGCATTTCCCTTTGAATGCGCCGGCGCGGTCGACGTCAGCGGTGGACCACTGCCGAGTTCCTTTATTTTGTTTTCCTTAGTATCATTTTCTTTTTTCACACCTTGCGCTCATTTAATACCTTTCGATTCGCTTTCTTCCACGTCTCCCGTCCTTTCTCTGCTCGGCCGAATCGAGTGCGCGAATTCCGCAGCGCGGCTGTCACGTGACGCGCGCGCGCGTCCTCAGCGCTTCTCGTGGGGTGGGGGAGGGGGGGACGACCGGCGACACGCTCCGATGATCGGACGCACCGCGCGCGCGCGCGCGTATGCGCGCACAAAACAGCAGCGAGCTTGGTTGCAGCGCGGCCGAAGGATGTAAGCAAACAAACAAACAAACAAACAACGCAGAAGAGCCGCGGCGATGGCGGCGGCTGCAAAAGCCGAGGAAAGGCAGCCCACAACCAACCGCTGCAGTGTTCGGGAACTCAGTGATGCCGCCGCGGGCCTGTCGGCCCGCTTCACTGAGGACCACCCATGACGCGTCGCTACGACTCGGAAAGGGAAATGCAAAGCCGCTAGATGATGGAAGGAGGCGGAGGGAGGGGGGGGGTGCGAGGGATCAGGGCAGACACGTGGCAGTGGCGGTGCTTACAAAACTTCTTCGGCGCAGCTTCTAGCCGTGTCTTCCAACCAGCAGCTCGTTTTGCTTGGCGTTTTGCTTTCGTGCCTTTGTCATTGGTGTTGCTAGGCCGCGGTGTTTGTGGTAGCTTCGCCGCCCCGGGCTTTATCCGTGTTTGCAACAGAACTGGCGCCGACAAGAATGCGCTCGACGGCCTTGCGAGTGGATGTGGCGGGCTCGTCGAAAGTGGGGGGAGAGAGAGAGGTGCAGAGTTCGGTTCCCTCGGGCTCCGCCTGAGTTTTGCCCGGAAACTGTCGCTTTTTTTTTTCCGCCAACAAGCCTCAAGGGAGCACATCTCCTCCACTCTGTACTGTACACAACTCCGTGCGCTTTCCTTCTTTTCTTTCTTTCCCCGACGTGCACTTAGTTACTAATTCCCCGCATTCTGCGCAGGCGCTTTTACTTCTGTTATTCACGGTGGCTCTGTTCTGCCCTTGTTTTTCTTATTATTTCTCTACGCCTCATTTATTTTTCGGTCCTTTGCGGCTAGAGCACTGATCACGGAGCTGGTTTCTGGACGAAATGTTGGAAGCCAGTCAGTTTTTCAAACAACGCATTTCCGAGAACGTTTGCTATTGAATTCACGCGGGCCGCAGCACCCCACCTTAGGGGTGGGCAGCGCAGCCCGGACGAAGGACAAAAATGAGGAAGATACGAGCGCTAGTATCGTCTTCTTCTTCCTTGTACTTGGTTCGGGATGCCCGGCCCACCCTTGAGGTTATGTTCAGTCACCATCGTCTTCTTCCTTGTACTTCGTTCGGGATGCCCGGCCCACCCTTGAGGTTATGTTCAGTCACCATCGTCTTCTTCTTCCTTGTACTTCGTTCGCGATGCCCGGCCCACCCTTGAGGTTATGTTCAGTCACCATCGTCTTCTTCTTCCTTGTACTTCGTTCGGGATGCCCGGCCCACCCTTGAGGTTATGTTCAGTCACCATAGTCTTCTCCTTCCTTGTACTTCGTTCGGGATGCCCGGCCCACCCTTGAGGTTATGTTCAGTCACCATCGTCTTCATTTTCCTTGTACTTCGTTCGGGATGCCCGGCCCACCCTTGAGGTTATGTTCAGTCACCAACTAGCCCAGCTTGCTTGGTGCAGAAGTTATTTAGTGAGTTTCTGTTATTTAATTGAACGTGTACCTGTTTCAGTTTCTCATGCTAGGAACGTTCGCCTCTCCGAATAATCTAGCTCAAGGACAAGAATTATGCTATCTGCCACTGGCGATCTTCAAAATTTTTTTTAGAAGTAAGACAGACAAAACTGCAGCATACGAAGACGGCGTCGTACGCATGGCGAAAATGGAAACATGAGGTGGAAGAAAGGATTAATCGAAGCACCTTTCGTATCTGCGGTAGCCCTGATATAGGACAACTAAGTTTTCTAGACGAGTAAATAAATGGCTGTAACTCGAAGAAAAAAATATACTGTAACTCTCTCACACGCTCGTTGACACTTCAATTGCGGGGATGCATGAACAAATACTGTTCGCCTGCTGTGAAGCGACCTCTTTTCGGGCACAGAAACACTGGCAGGACGTCGTGTCAAGGAAATACCTGCCAAGAAAAGGAGTTGGCTTTTGAAAAAGAAATGTAGAACATCGAGTTCTTTCATTTTTATTTATTTAACTATTTAGTTCTTTATTTGGGCGGTCTCGCATATCCTATAGCATCTCGCTTTCAATTGTTATGTTGGCATTAATTATGCAGCCCAAGAGGCGAAACACGAAAGAAGCTAGTGTCAAGGGTCCTTTCAAAAGCATAATGGTCCCGTTCAGTGCAGTTACCGTCATTGCGGTCGCGGTGTCTTCACTTGAAACTTTAATGATGCCGACAGATGAAAACATGGCTGGTTCTTGTTCACTGTGGAAGAGCGTCTGGAAAGGGGCGGACGAGGGAGTGTAGCGGCGACTGCGGACAGAAGCGGCGGCAACGAAATCGGCAAAAGTGCGGAATGCGCGACGACAAGCGGGAGAAATTCGTTCTCAGAAACGCAGCGCGGGAGGATCGTGACTACACGGGCACGAAGCTAGATGGTTGCCAACTCCGCCCACCTACCCCCGTCATTTGCCTCCATTGCCATTCTTCGCCGCGGATCTCCACAGCATGCGAAAAAGAAAGAAAGAAAGAAAGAAAGAAAGAAAGAAAGGAAGAAAGAAAGAAAGAAAGAAAGAGAAGCCAACAGGTTCTCACGCTTTACTCGAGAGACTCTAACGCGATATCATTACAACACATTATTTATCATTCGATGATTGTGTCTTGACATCTTCAAGACTACAGATAGTTATCTGTGATTTGATGGCATCATGACCCACTTCTGCTTACCTGCTGCTGTATATTGAGGCTGTCTACAAATGTGCGACGTCATCTATAGACACTTTTCGCGGAGTAGTTTGCTCTAAAGGAACGGGATGGAGATTTCGGCGGCGCGCCTCACGTTGCCTCAGCGAAAGTGAAAGAATACGGAACGATTACCGCTTCTGCCCTGCTACTGTGCGATCAGCTGTCGGAAGTGCAACTGGATGTTCTCTAACGGACTGTGCTCCATTAATGCTACAAAATGTGGAACGGTAGTGGGAAGACGTGCGCAGTATATCGCTGCAACAAAAAAAAAGTGACTGGCATACTAAGGAATGGAATGAATCTGTGTAACCAAGTCCACTGGCCGCTGCTGCGCAAGGACTGCCTGTGTTGCCGGGCCTGGCCTTCGCTTTGCTCGGCATTCCTCGACGATAACAAAAATGCACTCATCCGCCATCGTTGTATCGCTAACGTCCCCACCCTCCCTCCCTCAAAAAAATATGAAATGAAAAGGCTTCAATCCCGGAATGTTCGCAAGATTAAGCACTGCTCGTTAAACAGTGACAAAGGGTGCAGCGCCGTTCCCTCTCACAGTAATCTTCTTGCAAGTTATCTGCGCGCATCTACCTCAACTCACATGCACACTTACACCCACTCTATCGCCAACGTATCAAAAGTAATTGAATGGGCACACATTTGAATCAATGCGCCGAAGCATGGGTGACGGCGACTACACCGCCACAACAAACGAATGTTCGAAGCTAAATGTTTAAAAAAAAATATGGAGTTTTGTGTGCAAAAACCAAGACCAGACTATTAAACATGCCGTAGTGGGGGACTCCGGAACATTTGGCCACCTAGGGTTATTTAACGTGCACCTAAATCTAAGTACATGGGTGTTTTCGCATTTCGCCCCCATAGAAATGCGACCGCCGTGGCCGGGATACCTGAACGTTTCGTGATGGCCCACACAGTAAGCGATTGACTACCGACAATACGTCTTTGCTAAAAGCTATTAGAAAGTACAGAACATCTGCGGTCGAAGCCTTGTGCGCAGCAAGAATAAATTTACTGGAACTGAGCATACCCGTGAGCAATTAGGCAGAATATAAACAATCAGAGAGGAACCGTACCGAGGAAGGCTACCGAGTGAGAAGCATGACAAGCCACTGCTCCAAAGTGTTTGCTATATAAAGAACGGAAAGCAAAACGCGCTGATGCTTATTTAATTTACAAACGGAAAGTTTGGACAGCTTGTAATACATTTCTAAAAAAAATCGTGGGGTTTTACTTGCCAGAACCACGATCTGATTATGAGGCAGTCCGTAGCAAGGGACTCCGGAATAATTTTGACCACCTGGGGTTCTTTAACGTGTGCCTAAAACTAAGTACACGGGTGTTTGCACATTTCGCTCCAATCGAAATCCGAAAAGAAAATGCCGCCGTGGCCGGGATTGCATCTCGCGATCTCGTGCCTAGCAGCCCAAGACCACAGCCAGTAAGCAACCACTGCGGGTGGAATACATTTCTGGACGCGCTGTTATATACGCTGCATATCTTCTGGAATTGCGGCCAAAACCTTCGTGTCATCCACCGAGTCACCGTCTACGATATTTTCGTTTTAGTCGTGGCTCAAAGAAGGCGCTTGCCTTGTCGCTGCTCGGACCCTGTACGGACTTGGTCACTAAAATGCCAGTTCCGAGACTACGACTTGAAGCCAACCCTCCCCTAAGATGGCCATTGGACGGGGTACTCCCGGCGAGCCCGAGACTTCGAGCCGGAGCTGAGACTGCTGAGCGGCCAAGGCCTCTTCAAGGGGCACCGATGAGCTGCCCCCTTTCGCGCCCTCATCCTGGCGGTGGACGGGATGTTGTAAACGGCCGTTCACCCAGCGACTACCACTTTATAATGAACTTTCCTCTATTTCTTTGCATTTTCTTGTACTTATGTAAGTATATAAGTGTTTGTCCAACGACCTCAATATCGGACACAGCCTCACGTTCACTCACTCCTCCACAAGGAAAGAGGATCCCACGTCTTCGAACCCCGAGTCGCAGCAGTACGCTGTGGAGTGAACCGCCTTGATTTTCACGTCACCGCTATCGTAACGCCAGGCTTGGCAATGGAAATTTCGGCCCTAGTAGTATGACATCATAAAGCAGAGTGTACAGGCCTTGTGGCATGTAGGTGGCGTCAGGACATGTCACCCTACATCGTCGAAGGGCGGCTATAATTATGCTGCAAAAAAGCATCTGCGAGGACTGCTAACGTGCCTGCACTGACTGCTATAAGAATCGTCCCATCCGGTGTACTTACGGTGTCTTCGGAAACTTCATGCTTACCCGCCGTGTTTGCTCAGCGGCTAGGGTGTTGGGCTGCTGAGCACGAGGTCGCGGGATCGAATCCCGGCCACGGCCGGCCGCATTACGATGGGAACGAAATGCGAAAAAAAAAAAAAACCGTACGCTTAGGTTTAGATGCACGTCAAAGAACACCAGGTGGTCGAAATTTCCGGAGTCCTCCACTACGGCGTGCCTCATAATTTTAAAGTGGTTTTGGCACGTAAAACCTCATAATTTAATTTAATTTAAGGGATCTTCAAGCTTTTGATTTTCGGCTTTTTGGTGGTAACGTGACTTATGATTAATTAGGCAGTGGTTCTCTGTGGCGTTCTTTACATGCCGAAAGTGGCAGCCATTTACGAGCGACTTGTCGACTGATAAACCCAACTGATCAACACGTCATATCCTGTCGTATGGGTTGTCGTATATCCTTTCTTCGTTGCTCCAACATTACAACAATGCGCAATTTACCGCTTTCTCGCACGAACGCGTCAAAGTAATGTCGGAAGGAAAGCTGAACACTGCAGTCGGCGCACCGCATGTCTTTCTCGTACGAGCAGCTTGTTTAGCGCGGGCATTCTTTTCTTCTTTGACATATTATAATCTGAGCTCTTTAAAAATTTTAATCAGAACTAAGCACATCATTTATTGCGTGCGTGGTTGCGTGCCCGGGTGCGTTAGCGTATATCGTACATGCAGCAATATTTCACCGAAAAAATATGGGGTTTTATGTGCCAAAACAACTTTCTGATTATGAGGCACGCCGTAGTGGAGGACTCCGGAAATTTCGACCACCTGGGGTTCTTTAACGTGCACCTAAATCTAAGCACACGGGTGTTTTCGCATTTCGCCCCCATCGAAATGAGGCCGCCGTGGCCGGCATCCGATCCTGCGACCTCGTGCTCAGTAGCCCAACACCATAGCCACTGAGCAACCACGGCGGGTTGATATTTCACCAACTAGCCCAGCAAAAGTTATGCATATATAACAAATGTCCTACCGTAACAGTGGTACCTAGCACTTTAAGATGGTGTTTCTGATCCCCTTCCAAGCGCACTGACACTCTACTTTCTTCTATATGCGCTTCAGCGTCGACTCTCAAAGTACATATACTTCTTCTTCTCAAAGCTTGACAGAGTGGTTCTCGTCAACACGCAAGCTGTTCAGTCTAGGGGAAGGGGCGACGGGGGCGGAAATATACATGGAAACGATGTCTACACTTGCAACGCGAAACTGTTGCTCTGCTCTCGTTAGCCTCCTCACGCTCGGGACAGAGAGAGCAAGTTAAGGCGCATCCTGCAGGCGCGACGACGCCCCCCGCTGATGCCGTCAGTGGCGGCGGATAACCGAAATTATCCGGGCATGCGCGCATCGGCCGAGGGACGCGAACGCATACGAGTGCGCGTACACAAACGAACGCACACAGGGGTTCGCTGCCGCGAGAGTTCCATCAGGGTTGAGGAGAGCGCGCGCCTCCCAATAATTGCCCGGTCAGTATCGGGGCGAGGAGATTTCGGTGGGGTGCGGTGGGGGGGGGGGGGGGTGAGGTAGCGTGTATTGTGCTCTGTTTTCCCACGGGTTGCGAGCGCGTGTGCTCGTGCCAAGGCGCGACGCCGGACCGTCGAAAGTACACTCCAAGGCAACGGGAGCGCGGAAAAAGAATATACTTGTCGGCCATTCCACCTATAGAATTACGCGCGCTCTTGCGGGGAGGGATAAACCGAAAGTCATCATCACTAAAGGGGCTGTATGCTGTGTAGAATCTATTTGCTCGTCCCGTATAAGCGCGGTGTCTCGAATATGCCAGAATGATGCGCCGCGGTAACCCACCTCCTTGGCCCCCTCTCGACCCTGGCCTTGCCGTGGGGGTCGGAGGTTCGCGCATCCGTGACGTTTCGCTGCTTCTGCTGACGCCGACTTTTCGCAGTAGAAATTACGGCAGCGCGCGCGCCCCACAATAACCCCTGGGGCCATGTAGGGCACAGACGAGCGAAATTGGTACTTTGTGCGTCCTTGCCCTCTTGCCCTCTGTACCTGAAGGGCTCGTGTTGCGCTTCGGTCTCCCTCTTTACAATTATCTTCCTTTTTTTGATTTTGTATGTACTGGCGGCATTAACACTCACGCCTCTTCCGCACATCATATTTTGTGTCTTGGATTTGGCGCACCCACACGGATATCAAAAGGCGGGATAATACAGCTAAGGCTGGCCTTTACCTGATGCTCTCAGACGGCAGTTCGTTTGGTCTCCTGTAGCTGTGGCGTGTAATAGTTTAAAGCGAAAAATAAAAAGAGAAACAAGCGCCCGCGAGGCAATGCAATTAAGGTCTTCCTGGGTAATAAAAGAACGTGCCTCCCTAGGTGTAAGGCAGCGAGGTGAGCGCGGCTTCAATTATTGCAAGCTGCCTTCCAGGCCCAAAAGAGACTGATGCAAACGTCACACAGTTCTGCCTCGGACTCGGGAACGTTCTGTCTATGGTCGCGTTTTACTCCTTTCGTCGTCTTCGTCTGCGTCCCTGCAGCGAGCCTCGCATGGCGCCGTGCGATTCAGCGTCTCGCGCTGTCTTTCTATCCCGACTGCGCTAGAAGTGGCTTCGACTTGTGTTGGATTGCAGGGAATCAGTGAGTCCCGACTGAAGGTCTCGACTCACGCGACGCGGCCAGACATCGGCCGGGCCGTGGCTGTCGCCCACCTCCTCTCCCAAATGACCGGTTATATGGAAAGGACCGGGACGGCGGAAATTCGTACGTTGTCTAGCCGCCCATGGCATTCTCCTCGGAAATCGCCCACTTAGACCAACGGTCGTCCTGGCAACTGCGACTATCCGAGACGACGGAGTTGTTACTTTGTATAATAGCCCGGTGGCGCGGAAAGCCTCGAAGAACGGGTTATGACGAACTCGCGGTCACCTGCTTTCGGCGGAAAAGCGTCCCGCCTATTTTTCCGTGCTGTTCGATCACTGTGTCGGGCTGCTGTCAACGCCTGGCCTCGCCCTTTTTTGTGTTTGTAGAATATCTTCTATGGGATGTGTACAGCTGTAGGTTCCGTGGACAAGCTATCAGAATGCACCCGACAGGAATGCCTCACGATTCTGCGTAACAAGTTTCGTGAAGCGATCCATGCCTGGGACCATACGAGGAAGGGTAAGCGCGATTGTGTCGCGCGTGTTTGGTCCAGTCCAAAAAGCGCACAACATTTATGTCAACTGGAGCGCGATCGGAGATCGCTATCGGAGAGCGCGTTCAGTATCGCCGCGCGCGATTGGCCTAGGCCAATCGCACGCGGCGATACTGAACGCGCGCTCCGAACAACGATCTCCGATCACGCCCCTGTTGGCTTTAGGCGCTCGAGAAGACGGGAAGTTGGCGAAGCATATAGGCACCAGGCAGTCTTCTTTTTTGTTTTGTCTGTGACGGTAACGTATTTATAAAAAATATGTGCCCTAAAGGTCTACTCGCTCAAGCTCATTGGTCCTAATTCCTTTTACAGGCGAGATGAGTAATAGAGATTATTTTATTCACTCGCCATTCTTTTTCCTTTTCATTCTCACACACCTCCAAATGTTTTCACTCTGTCACTGTCCACTGTGCATAGTAGGAAACAAACCTGCCACCATGTTTGCTTTTCAAATAAATATTGTATGCATGTATGTACGAGTATGTATGTATGTATGTATGTATGTATGTATGTATGTATGTATGTATGTATGTATGTATGTATGTATGTATGTATGTATGTATGTATGTATGTATGTATGTATGTATGTATGTATGTATGTATGTATGTATGTATGTATGTATGTATGTATGTGATTGATTGTTGCATGCATGCATGCATAATTGCCTCTATCTATCTATCTATCTGTCTATCTATCTATCTAAATTACCAGCGTTGGAGCATTAACAGGAAATCACTTAATGCTCAAGCTTTCCTTCAGCGATAATGTCCGAGATACGGCTTCGGGGATGGCACAGTCGTGTCGCTGTGCAAGTACTTCAGCCGAGTGATGAAGGGCTGTATGATTAATAATCGAGCGCTTGTCGAGACGTCTCCAGTGAGATGCGGCACAAGATCTAAAACGCGTTTCTTTTCCTGCTCTCAAATCCGCGACGCGCGGCTCCAGTGTTCTTTCCCGCCCTTCACTTATTTTTAGCAGTGAAGCAACTATTTTGGACGAACGGCGTGCGCATACATGGAGGAGGCACCACTGTGATCGCAGCTTTTAGTCACGACGCGGAGTCGCTTGTACGTTGTTCCAAATGCAACGAAAAAAAAGAAAGAAACGCATAAACACACTACGAATGAACCGGGAGGGAACGGCACAGCTCCCGGCCCTCCCGAACGACGCATTGTCCGACGCGATGATGCGAGCAGCAAGAAACGAGACAGCGTTCCCGCTCGAACCACAGTCCTCTCGCCACTGTTATTAATCCCGCGGCCCGAACACAATGGCCTCCCGTGTTACGGCGGAGCCACTTTGAGAGCCGGAGCATGCGCAGAAAGTAGCTGTACGTCCCTGCCTCCCCCCCCCCCCCGCCCCCCTTCGCGGAACGAACAAAAGGCGAGACACAGGGAGGTCGTCCCAGACCATAGCTTCTCCTTTCTTTTTTTGCCTTGTCCCAACGGAGAAGTTTGGTCTGAAAACATCACATTGATGGCGTGGACGGTCCCCCGGTCTGCTTGCATGGCTACTGCGGCGCCTCTCGGAAGACGCAACGACAACAGGCCATCGGCGCGGTGGTACTCGCTCTGTTTTTCCGAGGATCTCGGCTGCCGTGGAATTTCCTAACGACCCGCCGCCGCCATGAGAGGGGACGGGGGGTGGTGGAACCGCTTCCGGATGCCTCGCCGATCGCTGCGACGAAAGAGTGTTATTACTCTGCCCCGTCGTCCGTGCAGTGAAGTGGGCTGGCTGGGGGGAAAGAGGAGAGCGGCGGGGTGGCGTGGTGTGTGAAAGCGTCATATATCTCTCACGCAGTCGCGGACGATTGTCCTCTCGCGGGCATCACGTCGATCCGTGTCTGTGCGTGCATGCTTCTTTTGCGTAACCTTGCGCTTGTGTGCGTTTGATCGGGCGGTGAACAATGTTGCTTCTCCGGGACGAAGTCGGGCACGCGATGGGCTCGTCGTCTCGCGAGCTCCCTTGACTTGTGAGGCCTTCTCGCCGCGGCGAGAGACAGAGGTCCGTGTGGAGTAGCTAGTTCTGAAGTTTAAAACGCTGAGTGTGCGACCCCCGTTTTAAAACGGTCCTTCCGCACCACCTAACGGCGCAGCTCCTGCTGTCTTTCGATGGTTATTGCAAGTGCGATTGGGCACGGATTGTCGGACCGTCCCGGGGCGATGCTTATACGGTATTCACGTGTCGCTCGAACGACTCTTAGCATGAGAAAATGTTCACGGGAAGATGTATACTTGGAAGTTATCAATAGTGGCCGCACACGGGCCTAATCCTGAAGCCAACGTTTCGGCGATGAGAATCGTCTTTTGTCCGGGTGACAAAAGCCTCCAGCCTGTTGCTTCCCTCGCGCTGCCACTGTTGACCACCTCGTATGACTCCTACGTGATGCATAAATGGCGTCTCTTATGATATTTTATTTTCTCTCTAAGCATACCTCGGCATTCACCCTGTTCCGTTTGGCCAGCAATACTTTATCGAGAAAAAAAAATAATCTATAGATATGGCATGTGGAGACGCTAACTGCTTGATTGCGACATAGACCGTTTCGCTCGCCATCAGAAAACGTTCTGCCCTTTCATAATTACAGGATGTGTGCGAAGGAACCGTAAGATTAATTATTGTTAGTCAATGGAGTTACTGAGTGTGGTGAAAGTTTCAAATTTATAGAAAAGAATGTTGCATGATTTGCCTCACTGTTGTCGTAAAGTAAATGTCGTAAAGGTCGGAGAAAGTAAAGATGGTAAGCTAAGGGATACATCACCTTTGTTAGACGCCAACTAAAGGACTATACATATGCGTACCGCCAACATGAGGACAGTGATCAGTTCTGACATGTCGTACTTTCGTGGCCGATATCCCATGCTTTAATCAAAACTGAACATTGGAAGTAGCGTTATCAAGCGGGGGCGCGTGTTCTGACCGGCTTTCGCACGAAATCCCATAAGTTTGCGGAATTGTCAAACAGTTCTCTCTTCGACATCTGAACAGCGAGTGCATCCTGTGATCCGGAGGAGTGGTCGACCTGGCCCAGCAAGCCTGTTCGGGCAACTCGTACACCTCTATAGAGCGAACTACTCAAATGTGCATTTGCGATCAAAGGCTACGCTACTATGCGGTTCTGCCGCATGAACAAACTCTGTGGACAGTATACACGATATCGCTGCCACACCATCTACCGTAGAAAACACATAAGGGAAGCTTCGTTCGGCACCAAAGCGCGACATGAGAAAATAAATAAATAAATAAATAAATAAATGATCAGACATGCATGCACGTACTGATACGCGATCAAATATCGCAAGTGTTTCCGTTGTATCTGAAAAACAGACCCGGGAAGATGCGAATACGCCAAGAAACCGTGAGCGCTACGTCATTATACTACATTATTATACTACTATGACGTAGTGAGCGCTACATTATTATACAAACCGGTATAAGAATTGTGCCACCGTGTAACGCCGTCAGCGGTTGCGCTGCGACGAATTCACTGTTTGGATCCCACCGATGGCATCGGTTGTTGGGAACTCGGCGCTGACGCCCGTGGTTGTACCTGGGTCGCAAGCCCCAAGGGTAGCGTTGGCCTGGTGGCCTGGGGTACAACTGGAAGCATCCGAAGGTCCCGGCAAAGCATGAGTCGACTGGTAACAACAAAACAACTTGTTTATTTTAACATCGCAAAGAGTTGGCGGTCAGGTTGACCGAAGTAGAGAGACGGGAGAGCACTTTACTCAACAGAAGAAATCGGAGCCCTCCTTTTTGGCGTCCGGGGGCAGCTGTTTTTATACTCTCGCGGTTGAGGGCAAGAAGGAACCCCTTAATAGACGAGCACGTGAATGTACAATGGGCTAATGGTGACGCACACTGTCGTAGCGCTGCCGGTCGGGCACAATGACTGGAATGAGAGGGTGATCCCTGCTGTCGCATCGCCTGGTTCGGGCACAATGACTGGAATGAGAGGGTGATCCCTGCTGTCGCATCGCCTGGTTCAGGCACAATGGCACATACACTCACACACGCACATGAAGACACGTGGCATCGGAACATGCCTGGAAACGCCTGGCGGGGAGCGTTGCGGCGACGCCGCACGGGCCAAAATGTCTGCCGCCCCGCCGCAGTCGCGCCGGCAAACCCGCGTGTCGCAGGCGAAACGCAACATCACCCATCACGACCTCCGTATAACGCACCGAAAAGTATTGCTGTCATATAGGTATTCACATGGCTGTTAAAGGTATTCACAGGTATTCGCTGGCCGGCTCCGTGTAGGTGCTGCTGGAAAGCCCCACCCGGAAAAATGCCTCCCTCTCGAAAGAAACAAGCGCGGCCGGTCTTGATTTCATCATTTGTGTTTTCTTTCTTTCTCTCTCTCTTTCTCTCTCCTTTAATGCGAGTAACGCAACTTAACCTGCGTACGATGGCTATAACCATGCGCGGGGCGGCCGTTTCCTCACCCCGGGACCCTGAAAAGCGGTAGTCTATGAGCGGCCCCTGATTAATAGCTTTCCCATAGCTGTAGTCGTTAGGCGATGCGGCAGCGGCATTCAAGTCCGGCCCATTCTGTGCCAAGGGTTGTTTGAGGTCTCTGCAGGGCATCGCCGATGTGCTGCGTGCACTGCCACTGGGTGCAGGGTGATCGTTCCGCGCATGCGCACTGCACCCTATCCGCGCCCCCTCCCCACTTCTCCCCGCGATGCGAGTAAACAGGACGCAGACTCGAGCCTTTCTTCCGGCTCTCTTTTGTTTGTTTGTTTTCGGATCACTTTGTGAGCGTGTGCAGGAGAGTCCGGACGGGAAATCTCAACATTGAAGCGCATTGTCGCGCGCAATGTTGTCGTTATGTGCGACACTCTTTGAGAGTTTTAGCTTGTCGGTGTTCGACGTAAGCTCCCTGGGCGTCTTGATAAGGCCCTCTGGACTGTTGTGAACACTGGTCGAGTGACAAGAATAGCATCTGCTTTGGGCTCTGTTTCGGCGTGCCTTTAGAGCATAGTAGTAAAGGCAAGGCGCCGAAGACCAGGACTCAAGAAGAACACAAACGACAGGACCGGCGCCACTCACAACTAAGTTTATTTTCGCCAAGCAAGAGTTTTATTAGAGCATACACTGGTCTCCCAAGCTAATGAGGTTAAAAAGCCGTGTTCTCAGTCTGCGAATAACTGTCGATACCTCCATAAACAAGTATAATTTAGAACGGCAACTAATACCTTCAGCATTCATTTTCGCTTCGGGCTATTAGCGCTTTCAGCTAGCTATCACTTCGAATGTGCTCAAACACTGGCGTACAGCTTTTGGAGAAACACTGCGCATAACAGCACGGAAGAATATTAGAGTACACGAGCGTGGCAAGAGTGGGTCGACGTGTAACAAATTTCGAACAACCGCGGTATCGCGCACAGAATATAAAGACTGCGTCAAATTGCAGCTTGCATTTCTACGGTGTATCTCGTGTAGCAGTTGTTAGTGGCAACACAGGCGCTTGTTCCACCGCGAATACACACACGCGGCCGGTGTAAATGCAGCCGAAATCGATGTCAGCGCTCCGGTTTCCACTTCCGCGCAGCCTAAACCTGCGGCGAGTAAATGGGAGTTCCAAACAGGGCGCCTTTCTTTGCCACCATTGTTCCCCGCCTTCAGAATCCGACAATGTTATTTTTTCTTCTCTCTGTGTCAGAACTGCGAAAAGTAAACAGTAGAAAAATATATAAAGACCAGCACGCGGACGAAGGGGCTTCTGAAAACACGTCGGTTGTATAAGAGGCGCATTGTGCCTTCTGGTCTTTGTTCTCCGAGTTCGCCGGGTCCTATTTCCAAAACACCGATCTTTGTGCCTTCTTTTGGGGGCAACCCCGTTCACAGAAATCGGGAAGGAAGATACCCTTCGAGGCTTAAAAAAAAAAAAGGAACAGAAAACAGGCGGTGAAGCGTCGAGCGAAGAACATTTCACGCGCTGCGGCGCTTTCCAGATTTCGTCCCATGGCCCGATATCTGTGTCACTATACTTCGAAGCACGTTTTCTTTAGTTGTGTTTGTTTTACTCCTCGCACGTGCCTTAATGGCACGTCTCCTGTCCTCTGACGTGGCAGCGTGTAATGTCATTTCATGACAGTCGCGCGGCATTGTGCTGGCGCGCGCGCGCCAGGCGCCGCCACGCGTGGATGCGCGGCTCGCGGTAGAGGATCTAACGCGTCGCGCGTTCCTTCCGTTAAAACACAACGCATATGTGTGTGGCACGGTGCTCCCGTTGCGTTTCTCCGCGTACGCGAAACGTCAGAAGCGTCCAGAGTCGACACACATTCCTTGGAAGTGCCTCCGGAAAGAAACTATAGGCCTAACGCCGAGAAGGACGTCTCTGACAGGCGCGCGCGGGAGACGCTTCGCGTAATGCCAGACGCCCGAGAGTAATAGCAGGAATCTCTTCTTGGACTGGGCAGTACGTGCGAGAGGGTGACCGGCGATGACTCGGCCTACTGTCGCACGGCCGGCGACGTCGGCCTGTCCTCTTTCCGCCCGAGGGAATCGCTGCCAATCAGGGGCGGCTGTCTATACGCGAGCGCTGCGTCAATTCGACAACAGCTACGAACCGCAGGGGCCAAATATACAGGGCGTCTTGCTGCTTCGATGGGACTGTCGAGCGTGATGTATATATTCTTCGCTGGCGCGCGCGCGCTTTTATTACCCTGTCGTGTATGTTGTTGACGGCTCTGTTCGCGGCAAGTGGAAGAGCATCGCGCGAATATTGCTTCTGCGCCATGTGGCGAAGTAGTGTGATCGTGCATCGTAAATTTGTATTGTTGTGAGCTTGGGAGACAAGTGCCGACATCGTGGGCCCACTGATTCTGTTTACGTAGGGCAGAAAGCGTCGTCCAGGCGCTAGAAGATTTTAGATTGAGCTCCAGAAACAAGCGAGT
The DNA here is from genome assembly GCF_050947875.1 of Dermacentor variabilis. Lineage (NCBI taxonomy): Eukaryota > Metazoa > Arthropoda > Arachnida > Ixodida > Ixodidae > Dermacentor > Dermacentor variabilis. The sequence goes on from NC_134573.1 coordinate 147,333,263, forward strand.
AGCAACTTCGGCCGAGTTCGGATGCAGAATTGATTGGTGCCTGGAAGAAAGCAGTCCTTTGCATGCTTGAGAAATGGAAAGAAAGGAAAGAAAATAAGAGAAGTAAATATAAACGAGTTTTCTGGAGGCGAAAGGAGGGTGCGTGCGAGGGTGGGCGAAAAATACGAAAAATGATTTAGTTTAGTTCAGATCGTGACGTCATGACATCACCTATGTCCCAGTCAAATGACAGCGAGAGAACCTCATCAGGACATCAGAGTATCAGAATGTCGCAGTGATATCGGGGTATGCCAAAGCAGAAAGGGACAAAGACAGAAATATGTTTGCACCTGTACGGATCGTGCCGGCTACTGTCCCTGTGAAATATCGCAAATGCTATCGTGAATCTCAGAAGCACAGAAATGCGTCGAAATAGTTCAGTTCCACAACTCGCAAATGTGCGCGGAAAGTAAATGTTCTATTCGAACGCATTTAGAGCTATATAGCGTGCGCTATGTAGAGCTATATAGTACTATATATTTACAGTACTATATAGTATAGTACTGTAAACGCAGAAGTGCACAAGCAAGCGCTCCAAAACCGCCGCTGGCACATCCCTGCGTATGAGAAACACATCTGCACATTCGAAGAGCTGTGTATGTCTGAAATACGCCGAAGCCCCCCCCCCCCCCCCTATGGTAATGGGATACCGAAAAAAAAAAAAAGAATTCCGAAGTTGACACGATATTTGGCTGCATTTCAACAAAGAGTCTGAATAAGACAACCGAAATTCACCAGAAAAGGCAATAAAATTTCTATAACGACTTTTGTAATGACACGCTTACGTCCATGCTTGTTAGCCCCCACGGTGCGGCCAAGGAACGAGCTCTCTCCCTCGAAACGTTGTTCGCTGGCCTGGATTAGCTCTACGTTGACCGCGAAGCATTACCGGCGAATACGTGAATGCAGTGAGGAGATTTCGCTCGCGCACGCAGAAGGGGGTAAGACCGGTGTACTGATCGTATCGTCGGTTGCCAGCGTTGGCAAAGCGCCGCGTATACGCAGCGCCGACCGGCCTTAAGTGCTCTTTGTCAGTATTCCGGGGGCGGCACGTCGCCTTTCAATATCTCACCGGCGCAGCGCGCTCTCCGCGGGATGCAATAAACCCGCGGATAGACCAGGTCGTTAATCATTCATCCAACCCCCCCTCCCCCCCCCCCCCCCCCCTCCCGCTTCTAGTTCTTTTCTTTTCTACTTTCTTTCTTTCTTTTTTTGCAGAACACCAAGGAAAGCAGTGCAATAACTTCGTAAGCTGTAGGCTGGAGGGACCAAAAGACAGGACGAATCAAAGAGAGTCAGAGCGGTGCACGGTGCTGCAGGCCACGTGTACAAGATGTTGAACTCGTAATCGACCCGCGCTTTGCAGCGATCACGTAGACGGGAGCACGCAGCTCCGGCGAAAGCTCGATCGTGTGCGTCCGTATACAGCGCGGTCAACAACGCATGCTTCGTGACGAGAGAGCCAAAACAGGAGACAGGAACGCGTTGTACATACTGGATCGAGCTTCGACACGATAAGAACAGTCGTATATCGAAGGGTGCGACCTTCCTGACCCCTTTCAGCTGGTCATTACAACCGCATTATACTTAATCGTACTGAACAGAGCAGTCGGCAGTGAAACTCGATTTGCAAGCAAGGCTGGTAGAAGCGTTCCGTACGACCAAACGAGATCGACGTGTGTACGTCCGATAGTATAGATTAGTTTTAACTCTCGGTGCGTCTTCGTTGTACACTAACGCTTGTCGCGCACCTTAAAACCCCTTCTTTATTATTTTTTGTTAGATACGCCGTCCTCGTCCTAGAAACAAATTACTCCCGCGTTAGATTTTAAGAAGATCCCGATCGTACTGTCGAGTTTGCCACGCAAAGCCTGTGCGAAGTGACGGAAAGCCTAATGTCCTTTCAGACCATTCTACACTGCAAGGAAATCAAGTTGTCGTCCAGCCTTTCTTACTTGTCTAAGTTATAGTTCGCGCACGACGAAAACGTTTCCTGGTTATTCTATTTTCCACTCCTTAAATTTACGGCCCCATTCCGTGGTTTCCCTGCGCCGATCCGCTTACTGCCGTTAATCCTTCTCCCGCCTAACTGCTTTAGTGGTCAACGCGTGGTAAGTAGCTATCGCCGAGCTCACCTGTTCTTCCGGACTTCGTTCTACTCCGCCCCCCACCCCCTTCTTATAATGTGCCATGTGTGCGCGCATTCGGATACGTGCCTGAGTTAGCGCATGCCTGTGTTTATATGCCACTGGACCTTAAGAAAAACCTTGCTCAATCTTCGGGCGATGGGGGGGGGGGGGGGGGGGCGGGGGTTTCTTCGTTTCATTCGGAGCAGGTTAAAAGCAGGTGAGGCACAGGGAGTCGCCCGCAAAATACCGGGCTCGCGTTCACGCATGCTTCCCTCCCGCCGGTGCAGAGAGAAAGGAATTTCGCGTTACTCGCGACCACCACATCCAAATTGGTTGTCGCACACGGGAGAAACTGGCGCCTCAAGAAGGTCGGGCGGAAGGGGGTTTGGGGGGGGGGGGGGGGTGAGGAGGAGGAGGGGGGGGTTTAAGGCTGGCGCTGTAGAGCGACGCCAGTCAGCAGTTTTTGGTAGTGCGGGTTTATGTCTGTCATTAGACGGCCAGAAAATTCCTCCTCTTTACTACAGGGCTGTTCCCGTGCGGTTTTGCTCGCTGCATTTTGTTCGATGCTGCCGCTCTTGCGACGACGAGGGGGGGGGGGGGGGGCGGAGAAAAAAATTAATAGCGACAAGAGGGTTGCGTGCGTCGCAGAAGCTCGTTCGCCTGCTCTAAGCGTGGCCGGACAGGTCGCCGTATTTTTTCGGGCTGAGGTCGACGGCGTAGTAGTTAGTTGAGGAGGACCGGACCAGAGCGGACAGAGTACGACGCTGGGGTGAGAGAGAGGCGCGGGATGACGCTTCTCCGGGCATGCCGGCAGCAACTTCCCTTTTTTTTTTTTGTTCTTGTTGTCGTAGCTGTCGTTGATGTTGTTATTGTTTACCATTCGCGCTTTCGTTCTTTCTTTTGTTTATTTCTTCGTCGCTGTTGTTTTGCGCGATTCGGTACTGGTTTTCCTGTTTGCTTTTTCGCATACGTGACGTTGTTTTCGTTTGCCAGTTTTCTCGTCATCTTTGTTCTGCGCGTTGCTGGAGTCGTTATTAGAGCGGTATGCGGGAGCCACGTTTAAAGGGGGGTCACTTGTAAGCAAACGTGTGTGAGTGTATGAGTGCCTATAACGCACTATAACAGCGTCCTTCCCGTGTTTCTACATCTAATAATAATTCGAAGAAAAAAACTAACAACGTCTAAAATTGAAATGTTGACAAGGAGACGTATACTACATTTGCAGCTGCATCATTTGTCGTACATTCGCAGGTTGATTTTACACGTTTTGTCGCGTCTTCGCTCTGAAGAGCAAGCAAATATTAATGTTGTTTTTTCTTTCTTTTTTTGTGTCATCGGACCTTCTTGCTCTGGTATTGCACACTTTGTGCAATACTGGATGCATGGTCTGTGCCAGAAGCGTGGTGGACTAAGAAAGCAAAAGTAGTCATCTGGTCACAGTTGCAGCACTAAAAGATTATTGAATAGGACTAGGCCCGGCTCAAAGTGCGCTGAAATCGAGCAATCGACAGAGTCGCACTGGCTGATTCTCGAGTTGGGAAAAAGAGGTACTAGAAGCATTGGGATGAGCACATAAGTGAAAGAAGGCTTTGCACGCAATACTAATAAATGGTCTCTTACGTAACTCAATGTCGGTGGTCTATATACTGCTTACGGAATTCTTGCAAGCCCATTTTTCACTTTTATGGACTAGACTTGTCCTTTTGGTCGTAGGGGAAGTCTGTACCTACTGTCTGTCGACGGAAGATCTTAACAAGTTTATTACCTTTGGTATGCTATGTTACATACTCATTCGAGATGGTCCTAAAAAGCCCAGAGTCATTAGTAGAAAAAAAAAAGTTAAGGTCTTAAGTCGAAGGGCTGTATCTATACAATCTACGACCATAGACTCGTGCGTATCAGGCTCCCAAAGCAACGACGACAAAATAAAAATAAAGCTCCATTTTAATTTGTCTAAGATATTGTAGACTGTCTATACCGATTATGGTGGCGGTAAAAGCTTATATTGACCGGTTACGTAATAGGAAAACACTGTAGCGACGTAACTACATTTTCTTTATATGAGGAACCTATTCCTGAGCGTCTACAGTATCCGCGCTTTGAAAGCAAAGGCTAAAGAATAAATGACGCTTTTCTCTTTCCTTTTCTTTTTTTTGCGGATTCCTTCTATTTCTCTGCTTCGAAGGAAAAGGCGCACGCAAGAAAAGGTATTAATACAGCTTTCAAAGTGCTTTCACTTTCTTGGAGGGCGGCTCAAAAGCTCCCCTCTTCGCTTACAATACTCTTTTTTTGCGCTATGTATGCCATGTCCATCTTCTTTTAAGCAATCTCTCAGCCGCCTTTTACTGTCGTTCAAATAATATTAGCCCACACTGACTTGAAAGAGCTGCTCATTCGCGAAGAAAATGAAGATCGAACTATTATTTATTTTTCTTTTGTTTTACGCAGGAACCACAGTGGTCGTGGCACCACAGGAGCGTCCAGTGTTTCAAGGTATCTTCATGCATTTGAAACTTATCTGTGCAGAAAAAGCCGATGAGAGTTGTAAGGCGCACTTTCGTTTGCGGCGAAGCTGTTAACCCCTAGAAGAGTATAGGCTTTGGCTGGTTGGTGATACATAGCTACACTAGAAGCATAGCGTGTTAAGGACGGTCGACAAAGACTATAGCGCTTGTCCTGTCTAGTCTTTGTCGATCGTCCTTACCGCGCTATGCTTCTAGTGTTAACCTCTAGTTGGTCGGGATCTTTCGTGGCGTGGTGCTCACCCGAAAACAGCACCACCACGTAGCGGCCGCGGCCACTCGGACAGACCTCAAACCGCCGCTGGAAAAGGGCCTTGAGTTTCCGCGCAACAGATTCGTGTTTTCTCGTATATTCGAACGACAATCCGAAGCTATTATGTCTGCCGCGTGTGCGTAAGTCGACTTTTACGAATTTTCTGACTCAACTTACCTCGAAAAAAAAATTTCGATTAGTGCAACAAGGCACTTACGCTTGGCCCCGGGAGGGCCTAGAAGGATGAGGAGGCATGCTGCACTTCCGCACACGTGCGTACGTCGCTTGTGGTGGTGGTGCTTGTCTAACGTCGTCTAACGTTGTCTAACGTCGTCTAACGTTGTCTAACGTCGTTTAACGTTAGTTAATGTGGCGGTACTTCTCTAACGTCGGTTGTGCTTGTCTGGCGTCGGCAACAGCTTCGCTGTACATCCCCTCTCACAGGGTGGATTAGAGGCGGATTCTATTTATATATTTTTTTGTAAACAAGGGAATCATTTGTTTTATTAGTAAACAATCCACGCTCAATGGCTATGACGTTTTACAGCTGCGCCACGAGGTTGCGGGTTCGATCACCGGCTGCGGCCTGCGCATTTCGATAGAAGCGAAAGGAAGAAATGCTCGTCTAGTTAGATTTGGCTGCACCTTAAGGAAACCTACATGAACAAAATTAATCCAGTTTCCACTACGGCCTCCCTCACCGTGGTGGTCCCACGCTCTTTTAGATCAATAATGAACGATAAAATAGTGCCGCACATTCGCCGCCAATATCGATGATGTCACGGCAAGGGCGTATGAAAAGTTAAATGTAACGTAATCATTCGGCTTTCATACTTTTCATTTCTTTTGGGCAAGTGACGCGGCTATCTAGTGGCGGAGATAAGGGAGGTTGGATGTTTTGGAGTCGGAATGCCATTATCAATTTTATTAATCACTGTGACAACGACAATAAACAAGTTACGATAATGCGGGGAATGCCCCATAAATCGAGTCCCTACGCCACTGCTTTGAGTCGAAGCAAGTCATTGCTCATATTGCCGCAACATTGACACATTTCGAGTTAGAGAAATGTAATCTATCTACCTTAACTTAGCATTTCTGTTTTTCCCCCTTTAACACTGCATGTGCAGGGAACACGAAACATCGAGTTGGTGATAATAGTCATAGGAAACATCCAAGTGCCTTGAGAAAGACACTTTGCTTACTCATGGAATCTATCTAACCCAACAACTCAGAAACTATCAACGTTGTTCCAACTTAGCAGATGATGATGCAAGCACCCCGTACTTCGAACAGTTTTCTTTTTACAAAAGCACAAGAAAAAATATAGGTCAAACATAGTTTTTTTTTATCTGTATTGCGGTAAATTAGTCTTTATCAAAAAAAAAAAAAAAGAAAGAAAAATACTGTATGGCCATGTGTGAGACCATGTGTGGCGTGAATTATTGCTATCACAACCATCAACCGAGCAGTATAGACGAGTTAATTAGTTGGACTTCTTTAAAACTTTTATGGACTCGATAATTCAGTCAGTAAACTTAATGCGTGTTTTACGCTGTCGTACAACGCTTGATCGGTAACGTTTCGAAAACGCACACTCTGCGTCGGTGATCGCTACAAAATGATCCCGTTGTCGTCGATGGGGCACCCATAGCTGAGCCGCCGCCGAACCGCTATACACAACAACTACAGCAACTACAACAACTAAACCACCACCACAACACCCATGCGACCACACACACTGAGACAGAACGAAAGGGGCAAACGGAGAGAAGGAGGGGGGGGGGAGGGAATGAATGGCAAAGGATAAGATAAAGGGCCGTCGAATGCGGAAGCAAAACTTACGATGCTGCGGCGGAGTTTCTGGAGCAAGTCATCCATCTTGGGCGGTTCCTTGGCGGTCGCCATGGCGTGTGCAAGCCTGGGCCCCCGGGCTCAGCCGCTGTCGTCGATATCCATAGGCGCTCGTCGCTCACTCGTCCACGTCGAAACGCGCGCGCTCAGCGACACACGCGCGTGTTTTTTTCGTCCGCCGCGCTCCCCCCGTGCACACCGGCGGAGACAAGAGGGAGGCAGACCCGTTGGGACGCGGGGCTCTTGACACGGCCGCGACGCTGATGGTGTTCGCGCTCGACGGCCCTGTTTCTCTCTCCCTCTCTCTCGCTCTCTTTCTCTCTCGCTTCCCCGCTTTCGGTTTCTGTTTCCCGCGGCTCTTCTCGGTGCCGTCTTTGATCGATTCGCGGGTGTTTTTGTTTTGCTTGTCAGCTGGCACTGTACGCGAAATCGCGATGCCGGTGAGCGGCAGACCCCGATGGTGCCCGTAACCGAGGGAGGGGTCGACGCGCGGCCGTGGGCTGGTGTGCGGAACTCGGAACCCGGACTATGCAGATGCGTTCGCTTTTAGTCCGTGCTTTCACTTTCCGTGACAACCGTTCGTCTTTTGCACCGATTCGATGCTACCCAAGAGAGCCTGACCTAACTGCCTTTTACACGACTTGTCTCCGGTGGAGCGCAGACTCAAGGGTAACGCAGGGTCTCGAGGTCTTCGCAGTATCACCTCTCCCGTTATGCTTTCGCAGAGTGAGTTGGCTTATTAGTTATGTTAGGAGCAGGCGTATTCGGTTTTTGGCAGTTTGTTGAGTTTGGATCCAGTGTTTTCGTGAGCGTCGCGAAGGCCACCGTTTTGACCTTCCGGATTGTCGCTTAGGCAGTATAGAAAACCGACAATAAGCAGCGCCCTTGCAGAGGGTCACTTCTTTCTTTCGCCCTTTGGAAAGCGTCAAGTCGTCTTAATATCTTTGCGCACTTCCTAATATTGCGGGAGAATGCTGCTAGAAACGCGAACACCGTGAAGTCACACTTGCGGGATTTGATTAGAGCGCACACCCTGTCACACTTGATCAATTGATGAACATACCCGACGAATGACAAGTACTGCACACAATAACAGGTTTCACTGGCTGATAACAACGCGGGGCACGTCGACGTTGGCTGAACAGAAGTGAGGCGACGTGAAAGTTCGCCGAATCCTTCTCACGACAAATTCTCAAGCTGTTGAGTAATACGTGTAGTCGCACAGCTTCACCCTGCTAAGTTATCCACAGGTTGCGACTGAGATTCGTGCCTCGTACACTTTATGACCATTCTGACTGTCTTCGGGTTCCTTATAACTAGGTGTATCGCGACTCGTCACACAACGTCACACTGCGTCAGCCACTGACGAACGAAAACAACTCGTAGAACGGATGGCCCGACGCCGTATACACCTTCCTTAAAACACCGTTCCCTCTTGCAAGAGCAACCAAGATTCCTCAGGGGTCACGCTGAATGAGCACCGCGCACAACCGTCGACGTCACTGTTTGCGCCAGTACGGGTCCGTACGCGTCTCCGTCTCCACGTCCCGGCGGGTGTGAGAGTGACCCAAAACAGTTTCGGCACTCCGTCAGCCTAACATCGTTCGCGCAGGGCGCGCGTGGGTGCCTCCTGTTTTCGGCGCGAGAGAGCGGCGTGCCACCACCTTCTTCCCGACTGCTTCCGTCGGAGGCCCACTGCGAGATACGGCAGATGGCGGCGAAAGGCAGTCGAAATGCGGACCCGGCCACCGCGGTCTCAACCGGGACGGCTTACCCCGCGCCCCGGCAGCCGGACCGGAGCTGGTTCTCGGTCGGTCCGAGCCCGCAGACTTGGCGCTCCGTCCCGGTGCTCTGCCTCTTCTCCTTGTTCTTCTTCCGCCGCTGCTACCTCCCGCTCGCGTGTGTAAGACGGGTGGGGGCCTCCGGCTGGGTCGGCAGCGCCGGGTGAAGGGTGTCTGCTGCTGCTGCTCCTGCGGGGCGCGAGGAATGCTGCCTGCCTCTAGGGCTCCGCGGCGCATCTCGTGGACTGCCCGGCCATTGCTGCTGCTGCTGCTGCTGCAGCCGTTGCTGGGCGATGTTTTTGCTTCTGCTGCTGCTGCTGCGAGCGTTCGGCTCCTCCGCCGCCACCTCCTCCTCCTCTTCGTGTTCTGCAGCCCGCTCGGGTCCCTGCTACTACTGCCACGCAGCTCGTCCTCCTGTCGCGAAGGGGCAGTAAAAAAAAAAAAAACAAGAATGAATAAAGAGAACGCTGAAAACGTCACGACGAGGGGTCGCGGGGAGAACCGTTGAAACAAGCGGCTGCGCTCTTCCACGAGCGCGTCGCCGCGCCTTTCCCTCCCCGTCGGTTTATGCGTGTCTGGCTGTAAGCTTCGCCTCACTGGTAAGGTCGTGTTGTCTTACGTAAGCTTTACGTAAGCTACATGTAAGCTTTTGGGCGGCGCCAGCTAACTCGAAACGCAGACCATATAATCGGTTGCCTATAGTAACAGGACGTAAAGGAAGTGAAACGCGTTGCCAAATACGTATGCGGCGAACGATAATTAGTATTTAGCGGATCTTTCATAGTCACCGTGGTTGTTTAGGTGCTTCGGTGTTGCGCCGGAAAGCTCGAGGTCGCGGGGATCAAATCCCTGCCGCGCGGGCCACATGTCGATGTGGGGCGAAATGCGAAAACGCCCGTCCACCGTGCATTGGGTGCCCAGATATATATATATATATATATATATATATATATATATATATATATATATATATATATATATATATATATATATATATAAGCACAGGTGGTCAGAATTAATGCGGAGGGGTCCGCCACTACGGCGTGCCTCATAAACAGATTGTGGTTGTGACACATAAAACCCCAAGACTTAATTTTAGGGGATGTTTCACCGTGCTATAGCGATTTCCGGAACCGCTGAAGATGCACTCCATGAAGCTGCAGCATACTGTCGCGGTACATGATCGTTCGTTTTGCGCGCTACAACTCAATGCCGTGACCCCTGAACGATGGTGAAGGCTAGTGAAAGGACGAACACAAAGGCGGCTACTAGGGATCTCACCGTTTCTGTATGACTCCGGCAACGTGATGACTGCTATAGATGCGGCCTGCCACGTATACGGTCTTACGGGGCAAGCACAGCATTGCTGACAGAGACTGCTCCATTGAGTTTTTGTACAGCTTGTCGCTTTCCAAGAGGAAGCATTGCTTAGAGCGAGAACGCGCGGGCAGTATTGTATAGTAGCTTTATCTGTCATCTTTACATGACCGTAAAGGTCGACTGCTTCTGCCACAAGTAGTTATCTGCATTCCTTTCCTGACGTGCTACAGTCGACTGCCCGCACGCTGTCGGCCTATATTGTCTCGCGCGTTATCTCGACAGCCTGTTTTGCAGGCATGTAATGTGTCATCATGCGAGTTTTCGTTTAATCATCTATGCGGCTTCACGTGTTTACAGAAGCCTACTTGAAGAACTGCACATACATGTGCGCGACGTGGTTGAATTAAGTATAATCATCAACGACGGTTTCAGCGAATCCGGTGGCGCCGCTGTATTCTGCCACATTTCTCGGATTGCTAGCAGTGAATACGTATACCCTTTCCAGTCGCTGAACGCTCAACTGAGGATTGAAATCAGGGGCTTACACAAGGTCAGAGCAAGATGAGTTTCAATTCCTGGCAGCGGAGCAACTTATTGCACCAGCCATCCATCCCCGTCACTTACCGCCAGGTAGCGCCACGGTGCGTTCGAAACTAAGCAGCCTACATGCGCTGCCTGCACGTATACGCTTCTATTCTAGACTTTAACAAAACTGACCAGAGCGGGAGCTACCGCTTGCGTCAGCCAATCAGGGACCGAGTTCATAAATCTGTTCAAACGTGAGAAACTGCTGGCCATTGGCTGTCGCTGTGGCAATCGTGGCGCCGGCTGCTGCGGCTGCTCCACTCAAACATTCATGTGTGCAGGCAGCTTTGACCTTTCTATGCCAAACTGGCTGATGCCAGCTACGGCTTCCACAGTGCTGCACAGTTTTAGAGTCGCAGGGTACGTGAATGTCAACTTCCGCATTCGGAGGCGCAGCAGTGTATATTTCAACTGACGACTGAAACTGTCGTCAAGCGCTTTAAGGAGATTATCGTAATTATCCTTAACAACTTAAGTAAGTGTACTGAAGGACAAAGGCTCCTCCGGCTTACATTTCAGTTGTCCTTTTCCCATTGTGCAATTTGTACAAATTGTACAATTCCTTTTGTCTCGCGTCAAGTAGTCCCTCCGCATATCCCCACATTTTCTTATCCAACTGCGTACATATAATTTCTTGCCGTCCTAAACTGTATCTCTATTATCATGGCACCCAGGGTTTCGCTTAGAAAGAAGATACGTGTCGGGAAAAAGTGGCGTGGAAAAAAAGGGGGGTGGGGGGAATGAAGTGACTCTGGCTTAGGTGGACATACCCACTCGTAAACGGGCGTTTGCTGTATTTGAAAGGAAATTAAGTTGTCGGCTGAATAGCGCCGGGCGTCGCTGTCGCTATCCCACAGTCGTGTTGAGCTCGGAAGTCGGGCCGGACGACTGAACGGTCAGAGAGATCTAAATTGCCGCGCAATTCTGGCAAGAAACTGTGCGCAGCGTATATAGGGGAGGGCGGCCACTGATGTATCCAAAGCAGCGCATCCGTTGACACTCGGAGAAGACGACGCGCGGCCCTTGACATTTATATAACAGCCAATGCCCACCTCCGCGCACATCGCTGTATGCATGCGTCCGAGCGGTGCGCACGGACGAGGTCAGGTGTGTGTTTCCCATGACACCGCGCGCGTCACTGACTGAGAAACGTCAGCTCCGTCAACCGCACACGCATTCACACCCGACAACCATGCACGCCTTCAAGGAGATAGATGACTGAGGTAATGTGGCCGCAGCTAACCGCTGTTTTTCATTATACGCCTGTGGTCGGCCGAAAGCGGCAAAGGCTCTACAAGTCCCGTGCCGAGAAGACTCGCGCTAAGGTATATATATATATATATATGATGAGGCCAACGTCTCTTTCAGGAACTCGGTTCGCCTGGCACACACGCATTCCCACAATGCATGTGAGCTAGCATGCAGTTTCTGTCAGTGCTTCTTGTTGGAAGACGTAGCGTTACTTTGTTCTTGTGTGCCTCTCTTTTGGGGATTCGTGATGGGAAACGAGCTTTGTCATTAGTGAGGACCATAGCAAGGACTTCCTTGCTTTCTTTTTCTTTCTTTTTTGAAATACACATCATTACTCTAATTGTTGTTTACGTTCTGACGGCGCGTGCTCTGCTTTTAAAAGGCCCTCTCAAGCCCAGCACTTTGTAGAGTTATATATATATATATATATATTCTAAAGGTGTTTATTTGGCAGAGCTCGGGAGCAGCGCAACGTCGACGGGCAGGGCAGTCACAGCTTCCAAGCACGAGAGCCGTTGCTGAGCAGGAGCGCTCGACCCACTAGCGTTTAGAGCCAGTAGCGCTGAACCCACTAGCGTCTCTTCTACAATCTCTTCGCTACAACCACCCCCCGGGAGCGAGAAGGGAGCCGTCCGGCGACCTAAGAGCTCGTCACTATGAGCGGGTCGTAGTAAGGCTTTAAACGGTCGACATGGACAATGTCTCGTCCACGGCGGCGCATGTCTTCAGATGGCTCAACTGGTTCGATGACATAGTTTACAGGAGATGCGCGTTCGAGAACACGATAAGGGCCTTCATACTTAGGGACCAGTTTTGATGAGAGGCCAGGGGCAGTGAAAGGGACTGAGAGCCACACGAGCGCTCCCGGATCGAAGGGGACCGTGGCAGTGGCGTCACCGCAAGTGCTCCTCCGGCGCTCTTGATCATCGGAAGTAAAGGCCCGTGCGAGGTCGCGGCACTCTTCTGCATGTCGGACCGTGTCAGAAATAGGGACGTACTCGGATGCATCCGGCCGGTACGGAAGAATGGTGTCGATGGTGTGCGAAGGGTGTCGACCATACAGCAAGAAATAGGGGGAAAATCCAGTGGTGCTCTGCGTAGCGGTATTATACGCGTAGGTGACGAATGGCAGAATGGCGTCCCAGTTCGTGTGGTCGGAGGCAACGTACATTGAAAGCATGTCGCCGAGCGTACGGTTGAAGCGTTCTGTGAGGCCATTCGTTTGAGGGTGGTACGCCGTAGTCGTACGATGAACAACGTGGCACTCTTTGAGAATCGCTTCAACTACCTCCGACAGGAATACGCGTCCGCGATCGCTGAGCAATTCTTGGGGTGGACCATGCCGCAGGATGAATCGGCGAAGCAGGAATGATGCAACATCGCGCGCTGTAGCTGCTGGGAGAGCGGCGGTTTCAGCGTATCGGGTAAGGTGATCTACTGCCACAATGGCCCAGCGGTTACCAGCCGACGTCAGGGGAAGTGGTCCATACAAATCGATGCCAACGCGCCCGAACGGTTGGGTAGGGCAGGGTAGAGGCTGCAGGCCAGCTGGCGAGAGGTGGGGTGGAGATTTTCGGCGCTGGCAGTCGGGGCATGAACGAACAAACTTTTGAATGTAGTTGTACATTCCTCGCCAGTAGTAGCGTCGTCGGAGGCGCTGGTAGGTTTTGAAAAGTCCCGAATGCGCACACTGTGGATCAGAGTGGAACGATGCGCAGATTTCAGAACGCAGGGTTCGAGGTACAACTAATAACCACTGGCGGCCGTCAGAGGTGTAATTGCGTCGATGAAGCAGGTCGTCGCGAATGACGAAATGGCGAGCTTGACGGCGCAGTGCACGAGTGGTTGGCTGCGATGACGGATCAGCAAGGCAGTCTATGATGGAGGCAATCCAGGGGTCCTTGCGCTGCTCAGAAGCGATGGTCCCAATGTCGACGGAAGAGACGTCAAGCTGGGATATTGCGCAGCAGGCATTGTCGTCTGGCAAGGGAGAACGTGAGAGGGCGTCAGCATCAGCATGCTGGCGTCCGTTGCGGTACAGTACGCGGATATCGTAATCCTGTAAACGAAGCGCCCAGCGGGCGAGACGGCCTGAGGGATCCTTCAATGACGACAGCCAGCATAGTGCATGGTGGTCCGTGACGACATCAAATTGGCGACCATACAAATAGGGCCGGAACTTGGTAAGCGCCCAGATGATCGCCAGACATTCTTTTTCCGTGACGGTGTAATTGGTCTCGGCTTTAGTAAGCATACGGCTGGCATATGCCACAACATATTCAGGAAACCCTTCTTTGCGCTGTGCTAAGACAGCGCCGAGGCCAACACCGCTGGCATCTGTGTGTACCTCAATAGGTGCCGTTGGATCGTAGTGGCGCAAAATGGGAGGAGACGTCAGCAAACGACGGAGCTTAGTGAAGGCCTCGTCGCACTCGGACGACCACGAATGGAGGGGTCCGTTGCTGCCAAGGAGCTTCGTCAGGGGTGATATGACGGCGGCGAAATTGCGAATGAAGCGCCTGAAGTAGGAACACAAACCTACAAAACTGCGCAGTTCTTTGACGGACGTCGGTTTAGGAAATTCAGCTACGGCACGAAGTTTGGCTGGATCGGGGAGGATTCCATCCTTCGAGACGACATAACCTAGTATCATGAGCTGCCGCGCTGCAAATCGGCACTTCTTTAGGTTCAGTTGAAGGCCAGCGTTCGCTAAGCAAGTCAAAACATGCCGTAGGCGTTGAAGGTGCGTGGTGAAGTCAGAGGCAAAAACAACAACGTCGTCGAGATAACATAAGCACGTGTGCCACTTCAATCCGCGGAGGACTGTGTCCATCATGCGTTCAAAAGTTGCTGGCGCATTACAAAGTCCAAACGGCATGACGTTAAATTCGTATAAGCCGTCGGGTGTGACAAAGGCTGTCTTCGGCCTATCGACGTCAGCCATGGGTACTTGCCAATAGCCGGAGCGTAAATCGAGAGATGAAAAGAATTCTGCTCCTTGTAGGCTATCGATGGCGTCATCAATTCGCGGCAGCGGGTATACATCTTTGCGAGTGATCTTGTTCAGGCGGCGATAGTCTACACAGAACCGTACCGAGCCGTCTTTTTTCGTAACAAGGACGACAGGGGATGCCCATGGACTGTTCGAGGGTCGGATCACTTCGCGGCGAAGCATATCGTCCACTTGCTCATTAATCACACGACGTTCCGTGGCCGAGACGCGATATGGTCGTTGCCGCAATGGCGGTTGGGAGCCAGTGTCAATATGGTGCGTGACAGCAGACGCCCGGCCCAAGGAAGGTTGCTCGACATCAAAAGAAGAACGAAATTCTTCTAAGATGCGCAGAAGCTGCGAACGCTGAGGTGGGGTGAGGCCATCGGCAATAGATGAATCGAACACACCTGTGGGCAAAGGGTCGGACGTCGCGAGAGAACCGAGCGTGTTGTAACAGGCGCAGGACGTGTCTTCGGGAACATCCGTAATTTGTACGGCGTCGATAACTTCCACGTGGCCAAGACATTCGCCTTGAAGCAGCATCACAGGGTATGAGAAGGGGTTATAGACAAAAATAGCTGTGGAGCCCTGTTTGACGTTCACAGTCGCAAAAGGCAGCAGCAGACGTTTTCGAGTGTAAAAGCGGCCTGATGGAGAAAGTAGTGCGATGGCGTCAGAGAGGCTGCTGCAATGCATTGATACAATCACTGACGAGTTGGGAGGAACGTTGGTGTCGTGTCTGACGAGTAGTTTGTTTGCAAAAGAAGCATTATCGGCAAGCGTCATATCTGAGATCGGCGACAGTTCTAGTTCGGCCCGTGCGCAATGAATGACGGCATCGTGGCGGGCGAGAAAGTCCCACCCCAGGATAACTTCGTGGGAGCACGAGGAAATCACAAGAAATTCGACGGCGTATACAACGTCCTCGATGAGAACACGAGCGGTGCACGCCGCAATCGGGTGAATACGCTGTGCGCCTGCAGTGCGGAGGGCGAATCCAGCAATGGGCGTCGTAACTTTTCGAAGGAAGCGACAAAGCTTTGCGTCCATAACTGATACAGCGGCTCCGGTATCCACGAGGGCATATGTGCGCACACCGTCAACTAACACGTCTATCACATTGGTCGGGCTACGTTGAGGACTTCCGCGTTTCGACGGCGTCGCAGCCCTTGCCTCATGGACTGCGACAATTAGTTTTCCTCATCCCGAGCTTCGGGACGAGGCCTCATCGGTGATGGGGAGCGTCGGCGTGGAGAAGTTGAGCGGCGGATGTTGGCGGACCGGCGGAATGGTGGTGACGCAGCCCGAGGTTCGTCGTCGTAATAAGGGCGCGGAGAACCCGCCATAGAACTTGGGCCATAAGGTGTAGCGCTATGTGACTGCACGCGACTACAGTAGCGTGCGACGTGGCCTGCATAGCCGCACGCAAAACATATTGGTCGATTGTCCGCTGTACGCCACCGAGTCGTTGCGGCAGGTCCCATCCATGTGGAAGGACGCGTTGGACGTGGCGCCTGGTGAAGTGATTGCATAGCAGGCTGTTGTCGGGGCATAGCGAGGACTTCGGCGTACGTGAGAGGTCCCCGTTGAGGAAGTTGTTGAGGCTGGGTGACGACTTCCGCGTAGCTGAGTGGCACAGCCGTCGGGATCTGTTGGGGCCTGGCCATGACTTCGGCGTAGCTGTGAGGCGCAGCCGCAGGAACACGCTGGTGGTGCTCAGGCAAAACCTCGTGCAGTTCTTGCGCTATGACGCGGCGAAGCGGAGGCGCAAAACTTGGCGTAGGCGCGTGTCCGGACTGCGGCTGTGCAAAATCCATCAACGAGAGTTGCCGGGCAACTTCCTCGCGGACGAACGCCTTCATTTCTGCGAGCAACGCTGCCTGGGTGGACATGGCAGCCAAACCAGCGAGGTGTTCGTCACGCGGTAGAGATCGACGGGTCAGTGACCGCTGCCTGCGGAGTTCTTCATAGCTCTGGCACAGTGTGACAATTTCAGCCACAGAGCGTGGACTTTTGGCCAGCAACATGTTAAAGGCGTCGTCTTCTATGCCCTTCAGTATGTTTCGGATTCGATCAGACTCCGCCATGGTCGAATCGACTTTCCTGCATAGATCCAGGACATCTTCGATATAACTGGTGAATGTTTCGCCTGGCTGTTGAGCTCGTTCTCGCAAACGTTGCTCGGCACGCAGCTTGCGAACAGCAGGGCGACCAAACACATCGGCGAGGGAAGTCTTAAATTCCGACCATGTCTGGAACTCTGCTTGATGGTTGTTATACCACAGGCTGGCCACTCCAGCGAGGTAGAACAAAACATGGCTCAATTTGGCTGCTTCATCCCACTTGTTATGGTCGCCTACCCTGTCGTACGCCGTGAGCCATTCGTCCACGTCAGTGTCGTCCGCTCCAGTGTAGATAGGAGGGTCGCGATGACGAGGCACCCCGGGACACGCAGTGGGTGCAGGAGGAGGCGTTTGCTGGGAGGCGTCTTGGGGCATGGTAGATGGTAGGGTACGGGACCGGAGTTCCAGGATGATCGTGTGAGGTTACCCCGCACACTCCACCAATTCTAAAGGTGTTTATTTGGCAGAGCTCGGGAGCAGCGCAACGTCGACGGGCAGGGCAGTCACAGCTTCCAAGCACGAGAGCCGTTGCTGAGCAGGAGCGCTCGACCCACTAGCGTTTAGAGCCAGTAGCGCTGAACCCACTAGCGTCTCTTCTACAATCTCTTCGCTACAATATATATATATATATATATATATATATATATATTACTGCAGCGTTAAATATGGAGTGACAGTGAAGAAGGCAGTTTGCTCTGAAACACAGTGGGGCGCACTGGGCGACCATTACGCTACGTTTTGTGCCCTAAGTACATTGCTGCATCACGCGGAAAGCTTCGAGAGTACGCAGCGTGGTGATGGGATTGTGCCGTGTGCAATTTGTCGCACGAAATTATATACGTGTGCAGGGATCTCGCTGGCCATGGCGCTGCGCGCTGATTCTATCTTTACGTTCAGGACCATTATGCTGTTTTACGATGCTCCACTGTACATTTGCCTTGCGGACCAAAATTCTTTATTGTCAGTTATAAAGAAGCACTCTCCCCGAGTCTGACATTCTTGTAAGGAAGCGAGCTGGGCCTCGCGAGACGTTTGAAAGATAAAAGACCGCGCGTGGTTTTGCCGACCCAGGTCCTGACAACTCACTTCCCGTTCTCATACGTTGGAGGAATAATCCAGAACGGAAGCATCCTTGAAAAAAAAAAAAAGAACGTAATAAAAACGCTCCTTCTTTTCATTTTTCTTTCTTTTTTCACAAACAAAGAATAAATAACCTGCTATTCGGCATTCAGAGGAAAGGTATAAGTTCTGCACGGAACAGTGATAACTGGCTCGCTCGATGACAACGATCGCCGGCAGCAGCAACTGTTGACGACCACCAATGACGGCGACGACAACGACATGGACAGTGAATACAACGATGACGAAGCAATGCTTAATGCTCTCCGGATGGCAAGCTGCTAGCAATTTCAGTGCGGACTGTAGTATACTGTTCGTGCCTCCAACTAGTGCCATGATGACATTATCAGCTGTCGGCCACGAAAGCTCAGCGTAGGGATAGTCTTCGGGGAGGACACCCCGAACAACCATCCTCCTTTCCCTCTTTGAGAAATAAAAACGTTCGTTCGCTCGCTCGCTCGCTCGCTCGTTCGTTCGTTCGTTCGTTCGCTCGCTCGCTCGCTCGCTCGCTCGTTCGTTCGTTCGTTCGTTCGTTCGTTCATTCGCTCGCTCGCTCGCTCGTTCGTTCGTTCGTTCGTTCGTTCGCTCGTTCGTTCGTTCGTTCGTTCGTTCGTTCGTTCGTTCGCTCGCTCGCTCGCTCGCTCGCTCGTTCGTTCGTTCGTTCGTTCGTTCGTTCGCTCGCTCGCTCGCTCGCTCTACTGGCATAACCTTTCCGTAGTAACGTTCCCAAATTTAACATTCTTGCCGTGACCCTCTCAGCAAGTCGTTGTGGCAAAATCACTTGAATTAATTCTAACAGTCGGGCATGCCCCGTCTTCAATTATGAAAGAGGAAGGAACGAAACTGGCTCTCCATATATTGATCCGATACAGACCACCGACTCGTCCACTTCCCGAAGCTATACTCCAGTAGAAGAAGAAAATAAAAGCGATGTCCCTGGGGCATCCATGCATGTTTCCTAACACGTCGCGAGCCTCTATGATCGCGAAGTGCAAGCGCCATCGAGCCATAAAGAGCGTCAGCCCCAAGGCAACGATCGATAACAGCCGCTTCTCTGCTTGCGTGTACACCCCCTGCGTTGTCGCTATAGTGCGCAGCGCAGAAGCATTTTTTTTTTTTACTCCAATAAGGCTTGAGACAACAAACCCCCTTGTTTCGTCACTCGAATTTACACAAGGACGCCAGCGATACACAACGACAAAAATGAGGTACCGAGTCTCTCGCGACAAATGGGATCGCGAGCAGCCCCCGAGGGATTGCACAGATAACGAAGGTGTTGCGCTCCCAGGAACTCTAAAGCGTATTTGCTCATTTACTGCGAGCATGTATGTATAGGCGGTGGTTCGAGTCTGCTCGACTGACTACCGAGACTCGCCCGGCGTAGGCATTTGCTTCTCGCTTTATTTCCGTACAGGAAGCCGCGCCGAACGTTTTACAGTAATGCGATACGCGTGCGTAAAAGGCTTGGCGCTGCTGGAATCGCCCTACGCGCTCCCTTCGTAGCGTATATATTTCTCGAATCGTTCGGCCGGCCCAGTTTAAAAGCTGCAGCGTCAAGCGGTATTACAAACGGCGCGCTATAGCAAGAGTCGCTCGTCTATCATCCAAACCGGACACGGTGGCAGCGCGGCGCTGGTCAATTCAAGCTCGGTCTTGCAGGTTTTGCGAGGAGAAGAGAGAATGAAAATACCGGCCGTCTAAAGCGCGCCTTGCGCGCAATCAAGCTTCCCGGTCTCTGCCACGCTATATATATACTGCTGTGACCACTCTGTCGGGGCTAGCCACCGGCCCCTTCTGACACCCTGTCTAGTTCGTTCGTGGCGTGCGGTCGGGTTGGCCGCACTCGCGCGCGCTTTGATTGCGAAGGGTCAGCTCGAGGAATACGCGAACCCGTGCCAGGGAGGGCATAAACGGAAGAGATTCGACCGGTGCTCGCACGTAATGGAAGTGGTGAAACTGGTATACGCGGCCTGGGCATTCCGTTCGAGGGTGTGTGCGTTCACAAAAGAGGAGATAGCACGGAATCGGCCATTACGCGTTGATCGTAAATTTGCGGGACCTAGTCGCTGTTGTCTCGACAGGAGGTGGTCTCGCTGTATACGCGCGAGATTTTTTTTCTTGTTAGTTTCGCCAGACGCCGCTTCCCTAACTCGGCGTGTCGATCCCGGATTGAAGCAGGATTCCGCGCCTCAGCCATACGACCTCGCCGCACCACCGATAAGTCTCCGGGGAACTCGCATAAGGGACGGCGCGTCACCTGATGCAGGAGTCGCGACGTGATCTTCGCGACGTGAGCTCCGCATCACACACGTGCAATGCAGTCTTCTGTAAAGGTGCTGTTTCTCTTGTTCGAGCTCTCCGACAGAAGGAAGAAACAAAACTTGTACCAGAGGTTGCCTTGCCGGAGTGCTACAGCGCATGTCGCGACATACGCTTTAACCGCTTTTTATTGTTAATTTCGGCAAAATAACATACCAGCAACGGAGCACGTGCTGTCAGCTTGCTCTCTGAAGAGTGACCGTGAATTTGCAATCACGCACACGAAACGAAATGGCGCTACCTAAACTGCCTCTACACAAAGCTATACAAAGTCTATATACACTGCATGTCACGACTACGATAAGCCTAACTTTCCGACCCTCGCACGTCACTCTTCACCCTGGCGTCCGATTTGGGTAACTCTCGTTTCGGCGCTTTACCCCCGTCAGCCTGCAGCCCATGCATGCAGGCCGTAAGAGCCCAATAATTTATCCAGCGGTGTTGTCAAAGTACGGCAGGGCGAAACTTTTCGAAGCGATACATGAAATTTAGTTTGGTAAGAAATATACAGTGGTCATATAATGCGTAGAGCAGATGGTAGTACGGTATATAGCTAGCTAGGAGAACCGGTACGTCAGCATTATTACTCACAGCCCGCACATAAAACACGGACAAAGAAGAGAGACGCAACACGAGTCGTATAAATGTGTGAAAGCTCACGCATGCGCACACCCGCGCACAAAACATTCCCTCAACCAAAATCGAAACAAGACAGACTACTCGTGTATCGATATTGGTTGAGGGAATGCTTGGTGCGCGGGTATACGCGTGTGTGAGCCTTTTTCTATTTATGTGACTGTTTGTAAGCAATAAACTTTCAGTCGTGATTCAGCGCTAGTGTTACGTCTCTCTTCTTTGTACGCGTATTTGATGGGAGCGATGTATCAAATAATTTGGGGCGAACTATACCGGTGGTGCATTAGGGTAACAGGATGGGTGCCACGGGAATGGTAGCGGTGTCGTGGATGGCTAAGGATTACGTTGTTAGGCAGATAATGCAGTTACGAAATTGGGAAACTTGTAGGCATTGCATGGAGTCGGCTTGTACAAGTCTGGGGTAATTACCCGCTGCGCAATGGTAGCAATGGCGTTACACTGCTGAGCTCAAGGTTGCGGGTACAATCCCGTCCGCGACGTCCGCATTTCGATGGAGGCGCAATGCAAAAACGTTCGTGTGCTTATATCCCAGGTACACGTTAACGAACCCCAGGTTGTGCAAAACTAACCCGCAGTCCTTCTACTGCGTGCTTCATAATTAGTTCGTGATTTTTAGCATGTAAGACCACAGAATTCTATTTTTTAGCTTGATTTCAGAGGTAATTACTCAGAGAACGGTGGGAGAATAGTTCGTCCTGCAGTGGCCATAAAATTAGGCATATGATGGTAATGGTGAGAGAGGTTGTCCTAAAGTAAAGGTTCTCATGCCTGTAACTCAGCTCGGAAAGAACCGGGAGACAAGCAATAAAGAGTTGTCCAGAGTGGACCAAATTGGTATGGAGAATAACAAGCAGGACACGCGGTAAGTCGTGCATGTAAAACCGGGATGAAAAGTACGCAGAACTGGGGCTCTGCGAAAAACCCGGATTTCCTCGATTCACTTGAATGTAACCTAAAACTGAAGACTGCAGTTCAGACTCACCATTGCAAACATTGAAGTGCATTTGTCAATTTTATGTTCAGTTTATAACAAATTCGATATTTTCGCGAAACGCCATGGTCCACATACTTTTGATCTTGGGCAATGATGATTTGAACATATGAAATTCGTACACAAAAGGCCGATCTACAGCGGCGAGTATGAATCAGCGTTGCTCAGAATGTTCAATAAGTTAGGGATGACCAGCTTCTTTGATAGGCGGTCGGGGCCGGGTAGAGGGGGGGGGGGGGTCGCAGTAGGACATCTATATCGAGTGGTCAGTTGCCAGTTAATCCTGACGAAAAGTCTCGTCGCTGCCATTCAATCGCACAATTCAGAGAAAACAACAGGCGTCTGCTCCTGTTGCAAATTACATCGTTCTGAATGAGCAGGCATGAACACCCTCGACCTATTCGAGTATTTTCCCAAAAAATCCAGCTCAGCCGTCTGAATTTTCCAACACATAAATGTCAAGCGGTCTCATTCTTCGCATGCTGACCTCCACTTTGCTTCCACGTGTGGGACGACAAGAGGCAACGAGAGCGACCAGCGAGTGAACGCGAAGCCCTTCGAATCGCGTCTATGGCCGTGCTTTCATGAATTCGCTGCATGCCTGTGCATGACTGCGTCTGCAGAAGCAGTGGCGTAACGCTGGGAGCACACAGCGCCGGATTAGGATTCTAAGCTATAGCCGCATGGGCACGGCGGAACGCCGTTTAATGGTCGTCGCTAATAGGCGATTTGTGACCATTTGTTACGCGAAAATTACGCGGTCGTCAGTAATTGAGAGAGGGGGGGGGGGGTCGCTGCTGGCGCCTGCGATGCTGCCTTGGGCTACTATGCGACGCTGTCTCCACGCACGGTCAAGCTCCAAAGGTTGGCGAGCCACCGCCAACTGTCCTCGGGGAGTCAACACTGTGTCCTCACGGCCGAAAGAGCTGCAGGCCCAACGTTTTCGTGCAACTGCTGGCGTGGCAAGTTATACTCGCCAGTGGAGCCAAAATCCTGGGCTGCTTTTCTCTCTCTTTCTTTTCTTGAAGGGTCATTGAGCACGACGCTCAGTTACAGGTAAAGAGTAGAAGTACATAAGTACAGACAGTGGCGTAGTGAAAACTTTATTTTTACAGGGAGGGAGAAATGTGGCCGTGGGGGTACGCACTTTACCCGGGAAAGGGGGAGGGTAGCAGGCGGGTGTTGTCGCATGTCAATCATGCCAGGCATCCTGGTACACATAAATTTTGTGTGCGTGTGTGTGAAGGGGAGGAGATTGGGAGGAGGGGAAGAGGCACATGTTCTGTACGCTCCCCTTGCCCTCTCCCCCAACTCCTTGTCTAAATGTTATAAGCAATTTCGAGAATATTGTGTTCAGTATATACAAGTCTGCAAGATAAAAAAAAAATGGGATAGTTTATAACTACACATGAAGAATGCTACGGTTTATCTCAAATGCGCTGCAAACGTGGCTTGCCAAGGAGGGTGTGACATCTGCAAAGGTTCATAGGGGGTACGTTCTGTGCGCTAACGATTAAGTGTCAACACAGGCCGCTGCCGCAAACACAAGAAGGCTTTGCTATTATGGCCTAGTTCAGAGAAGGAGAAGAAAAAAAAAACTTGAATGAGACAGAAAAGGGGTTGCTCTTCGAAATGCGTTATAAACAAGCAGCCTAAAGCTTCAAATTCTCAGAAAATAACTACAGACACTGAATACTCTAGTTCAGACAGTTCGATAGCTACTTACATTGTGAATATGTGAATGGCACGGAAGAGACACGTTTGGGGCCGACTCTCGGTTGTTTCCATTAACGCAGTGGCCGCGGAATACTGCACGCTGCTTGCTGCCTTGCACTTTGCAGTGCACGTATTCAATTTGCCGGCGCTGCGACTTCGGCTGCTTCTGTATGCCGACGTTGTCATAGCTCGACCCTGTCTGTTGCCACGAAATTGTGCAGTCTTACAGCAACTGCTTCTAGTTTCTTTCTTTTTATGTCCTCTCACGCCACTACCTCGTAATAGCGTGCTGACGCTACCGACGGTAGTAACCGTGCCTTACAAAGTTTACGCAGCCGGCGAGCAGGCTTTAGTTTACGAGCAAAAACTGACGAAGCTGAAACATCGCGGCGCTTTATAGCATGCTTGGAGCTTCTAGTGATAAATGTTTTGCAGATTTGGGCAATGTATACGCTATACTTTATCGTGTCATGTCGTTGCCATCTTGACGTGCTCCTATGAAGGAGCGTTTGCGCAGCGGCAGTCGTATCGTGTACGCTAAGCTATGGGCCGAGCTGAGCGAATGCCTTTAGTCTCGTTCATTTCCTTGGTCCATGAGTGAGCGCTTCAGAAATTCATGCTTATTAGCGTCGCATTTACACTGTCTGTAAGTTCTTGAAGTTATGTGTAGGTGTTTTAAGGAAAAGAAAGAAGCCTACTAAAGAGCCGAATTTAAGACAAGTAATGCTGTGTATTAACATCTATGGCAGAACCTATGGGGCTACCATATGGGTCATAAACTTGGAGGTTAACAATGAAGCTCGAGAACAAATTGAGGACCGCGCACAGAGCGATGGAAGAAAAAAAGTGTTAGGTGTTCAGCTCAGTGGTTTCAACTTACTAATAAAGCCAACATTCAGGATCAGGTGCCTTGTCTACGGCGAAATCCGCCTAATGAAGTGTCGACAGCGCAGCCGTTGTCTAACAATGATTTGTTAGTCAATGGCCATCAACTTATGAGAAAGCTGACTACATCTCTCTCCGACACAGATGGTATGGAAAATCAAGATGTACAACTGGACCCCCGATCTCTTAAACGAACAAGGTCACAAATGCAGAAAAAGTCTAGCTCTCCCACCA
Source organism: Dermacentor variabilis (assembly GCF_050947875.1). NCBI lineage: Eukaryota > Metazoa > Arthropoda > Arachnida > Ixodida > Ixodidae > Dermacentor > Dermacentor variabilis. Next base: position 147,358,036 of record NC_134573.1, read on the forward strand.
ACTGCAGGGCAAAGAAGTACGTGAGAGAGATTCCTACTGAGAAGGGCTTCTTGAGGGAGAGCGTTGAAGACGAAGCAGTCTCTACTGCACAGATTTATTCACCATATGAAGTTTAACAGTAATTCGCTGGAACTGTCGTTTCATGCTTTCCGCTGCAACAGATTTTTTGTATCTTGCTTCTAATTTTCTACAGTTATTTTTAATACAGAGCTAACTTGGCTTGCTTCTGGTCAGACTTTTCATCTAAAAGATTGCCGATGTTTCCGAATGGATCGCCTTTCCCGAGCTTAGTTCAGTTTCTTTTTTGTATTTGTATCAGCAAAGATCTGCCATAAAGCTACTATAGCATACCAGATAATGTCACCAGACTGTGAAATGTCAGCATTGGATGTAAAACTTCCTGGTTGCACGCCATTTTTATATAATTAACACGTATTTCCGAGCTGGAGTGTAAGATACCCGTTATTTTGGTACCTGTATAGCTTGGGGGGGGGGGGGGCAGTCAGAAGAACGCCATACCAGTGGGCGAATTTGATTCTCATCATGTAGCGTGGGGTTCTCGAACGGACACTTGTGGCAAACGCTTGTGGGATTGGGTTTTGTCAAATCATTTCTCTTATTTAAATTCGAGAGTACATAGTTTGGTTCCGGGTCAGTCGCGATCTGCCTTAGATCTTACGTATGCTACCTCAAACCTTCCTGTCGCCTCCTGGAACACTGTTGATTCCGGTACTCTCAATGACCACCTCCCTATAATTTTTAACTGGTCACCCCGTTCACTAGTTTAGATAGTCATGGGGGCACTTTTGGTAATTATTAAAAATTCTAAAATGCGTTAAAATCAGCTTTAAACGCCCAGGAAGGCATGGAGAGGCACACTAAAGCAATAATCCTTTGTTAAATTCTAAAACAATCATAAAAAGAAACTCGATTTGTTGTACCATCTACGAAGGGTAGGTCAGATGAATGATACTGAGTAAGATCCCTTGGTAGAATTCTGATGGCGAGCGAGATTTTAGACGTTGAAAGGTGCATGGAAAAACTATTATATAACCAATGCCCTGTTAATTGAACTGATTATACATATATAGCTACTACATTTACGCGGACAGTCTCAAAAGTTAAGGACAAATATTATTCAAAGCACTACACATATACTTCGAAGTCTAGTAATAAAAGAGCCGTGTTTAAATTTCTTCGATCCTAAAGTTACACCAGCACCCGTGAATATCGACTCTGTCGTTCTATCAACAAAATAACTTTCAGAGTTACTTGAGGAAATTGCTCTAGGACTTGCGCGACGTTTCACGCATAAATTGCCGCTAGGAATATCGAAACCGCCCACTCGAGACAACTTCGTCGAGGTAACAGCTACAGAACTTGCGGGCATTATTAGATTACCGGCGTCAGTCCCAGGTCCAGATGACATCACAAAAGGAATGCTAAAAGTTTTGCTTGATTATGCGCCTCAAGACCTACTAAATTTAGTAAATTTCTCTCTAAAAATTTCCTGGGTTTCAAGAGAGTGGAGTGTAGCTAAAATTATTCCACTGTTGAAGAAAAAAGCAGCTGGACTTAACCTAGACAACATAATATCAACTTCTCCTACTTCCAATGTCGTCAAATAACTAAAAATGGTTGTTCATGGTCGTATAACAAATTTTATGCAGGATGGTAGACTTCTCAGTCCTTGCCAGATTGTATTTTGTCCCGGGCACTCCATGTGATGCGCCCGTGTATATCTTGAGAGCCGCATTAAACTTGCTCGCCGCAAACGAGAGGACGCAGCTTTGGTGACGCTTGATGTAGCAGCAGCATACGACCCAGTAGAATATCGTATTCTATTCAATGAACTTCAGTCTACAAATTTCCCGAAGTATATATGACCACTTGGATATATTAATTTATGAGAGAAAGATAATTTTATTGTTATCAACGTGGTATTTCGCCGTCAGAACACAAGCAAAGAAGAGGTGTGCCACACGGCGCCGTTCTCTGCCCTACATTACATAACTCTTTGCTAAGTACAATTCATTTGTCTCCCGAAGTACACGGTTATGTTTATGCGGACGATATCTCATTTTTTCCATCCGCAACTACTATACACTCGCTACGCCAGTTGTTGCAGAGTTACTTAGGAATGCTTGAGACATAACTGTAAGATAGCTTATGCATGCCGTAAAATGCTAGCAAAAGTGTGGCACTAGTCTTTCCGTTAACTCCACAGGCGCATACATCCCTACAATACAGCCAGGAAATCATTCCTGAAGTTGACTCAGTCAAGTACCTTGGTGTTATTTGCGATCGCAAGCTAACCTGGCGCAGTCACATCGAACATATTACAACAAAGGCAGAACGTGCCGTAGCTATGCTCCGCCGGCTCAGCCACCGCCGCTGTGGACTACGCAGGGATAGGTTACTGGTGGTATATAAGACGTATGTGCGGCCCATATTAGAATTCGACAGCATATTATTTTCCGGTCGTCCCGCCTGCAAAATTTAACCTCGTACACTTTTAGAAAGGGAAGCTCTACGCTTATGCCTCAGGCTACCTGGATTCGTTGCTAACTCTGTTTTATATCAGGAAGCTCATATAGCCACCCCAGATTGCAGATTCTGCATATTCAGGCATTTTAGAAGATTTATTACTTTTTAAAGAGACGTAAGTGGTATCTATTAATCCCTGAACCGTCTGAGTTTTTTTTATGTATCGCTGTCTAGATTATAAAGCACTCAGATAATATTTGTGCAAGCACAGTTACGACAATTGAATGCGTCCATGCGTCAAGTTCGCCATTCGAATGATGCCTTGCCAGACCTCAAAATTGAGTTCGAGGGCAATATTTCCAAATCATGCTAAACTATTACATAGCATACATTTCATTAATATCTTACAAGACCACATACACCAGCTAGCCACTGATACTATAGTAGCTATTGACGTTTCTATGGGCAATGAGAAGGAAGGAGTGGGGATCTTCTTTGAATCTTTTCAGTGGTCTTACTCTCTTCGCCTTCCCAACTTCACACCAGTTATTTAGGCAGTATTATTAGCGACTGTATTAGCATTATGGAAGCTTCCCCAAGCTGACCCATTAGCTGTTATTGTGACTGACTCGCTGTCTCTATGCACAGCAATTACTGCGTATTCTAATTCAAGAATTGTGCGAAATTTTTGTTAGGTGGTACCTCCGTACTTACGGCAAGTGCTTTAGCTACCAGGACATCGAGGGTTGCACTTGAAATAAATGGCTAATTCACTCGCACGATCATCCCTCAATGGCCCTGTTATTATCTGTTTTGCCGACATCAGATTATGTTCCCGCGGCTAGATACATAAATTTCTCTATTTCGCAAGATTCTGCAATATCCACGTTAACGTAATTTTCTGAATTCCACTATCTTTGTTTCCCATTGAATAATAAATGATGTCATCCAAGGCAACTCGGAGTTTCCTTTACAAAATTGAGATATCGTATACCGCCTCCAAATTTTTGCTTACACAGGTCTGGTCTCGCTCTGTCCCCTCTATGTTATTTTTTGAAATGCGCCTGAATCTATTGAGGATTTATTTCTCTCGTTACGCCGATTTTTTATGCAAAGAAAGCTCTTAGAAAATTCATTTCGACAACTTGGTCTACCGCTAAGCTCAACCATTTCTTCGTTTGGGGTGACTTCACTGGGGTCCAACTACAGGGATGATTTTCTCGCAGTTTACAATTGCATTAGAGAGACAAAAGGAGTACCTTGATGAATTTCCAAATTTATCAATTATTTCTATTATTTCACTTCTTTATGTTAAAATTATTTTATCTCAAAATTCTTTACACACTTCTAAAAATTTCTAAATCACATTTATTTACTCCCAGGCTCTACTACTATTCAAATTTAGTTCTGTTTTAATTCTAAACCTACTAAAACCGTCTGCTTCTTGGCCAGACCTCCATAGTGGGTATGCGCCAGTGTTTGGAAACAAGACAAGACATAGAAAACGGAACGAAAAACACGCCGTGCTGTCACTGTCTGTCCGTTTGTTGTCCCCATATCTTGCGCTGCTCTTAACCTTAAATTTCATCCAGCTCCACTTTTCCGCTCTTCCGAGAAATGAAGGCTGCCACAACGTACTGGTCGAGTTTACCTAACTAACCAAGTTTCTCTGACAATTGCTTCTAACAGCCGTGTCCTTACACCTGGCTAACCAACCGCAGCTACTGTAGTTGCATTGTTTGTGAAATCAAGCGTTAGACAACAACAAAAATTGTGTTATTAATCACTCGTTTCTGTTTCATGCGAAGGAACAAAAGAGAGATAGAGACACCTGACAATCGCGCGCAAGCTAAAGTTTTGCCAGCTATACCGGAAGTCCGAACCGAGTGAGTCGTTAAGCAGGCGTTGTCACCGAAGACACCCCTTTCACTCCCATTTGCACTCGGCGCATGAACGCTGTGCGAAGTTCACCACGCGTTCGATTCCCGCTACCGTGGAGCGTGTAATTAGGGCACAGACGCGAAGGCGTTACGGTGGGGTGGGTGCTCACCAAGCAGTCCGCTCCGCGCGACGAAAAGCAATTACGGGCGATCAAGGTGACCGTATAAATCGGAATGGGAACCGAGCGAGCGCGACGCCGTACTTATCATACACGCGCGGTGCGGCAAGCGGTAGCAAAAGACAGGGGAGCCATGTCTTTACAAATGGCACCGAGCGGGCGCGCTCGGAAGAAACGATACAGTCTCGGCCGCCTTCCTTGGTTTGATCGGTTTGAATGCATACAGACGTCGTTAATCTCTGTCAGCTCTCGCAAAGTGAAAGGCACGAAGCTGCCAGAGCGGAAAAAGGCTGGATGGTATGCGAGTGTATGAGAATAAAGATACCGGGAGTGAGATTTATGAATCGGAATTACGCTCGTCACCTACGCTCGCAGGTAAAGTACGCGGTGTGAAACTCATTCGCGCGGTATACAACGTCGCCTCGAGAAGCCTATCTAGCCCGCGCCGGCATTAACATAACTCTGTCGTCGTAATCGCTTTCTGCGCGACTGGCGCAGCTGCGCACGATGGCAGATACGGAGTGTGTGAACAAGTGGTTCTGACTCGCATTGCTCGAAGCCCAGGTTTTGAATATGTATACTAGTTCCACTTGGCACGGAGAGCCTGTCTTGCGCACGGTGGCCGGCGTTTGAATGCGGATTTAAAAGGTCACTAAAGCGCGGAGCGTCAATTTAACCTTGTGCTGCAGAATCCCGCATACTTTGCAACATTGGAATAAAACGGCAAGAAAAACAAATGCTTTCGAATCTGAGTTACCTGTCAAAGTTTGGAACCTATACCTTTGTTTTAGAAGGAACAATTGAGCCACCTTGTTTTTCACTAACAAACCAGCGCACGTACTGAACTGGGCCCTTTGGAAGACCAAATCGATGTGAGTTCGGAGCGAGGTAAGTTTTGTGGAATTTCACTAGTTATTGCTCGAAACGCGGATCTCGGCTTTGCTCAACAGCAAGATCAATTTGTTTGCTCTTGAATCACGCAGTGCTTTATTCCTCATTATCATTCGTAAGTATACAACTTCTACATAAATAGCATTTCCTACTGCTCTTCTAGAAATTTACACATATGTCCATGTTGGAGCTAATGTGCAGCGTACGTATTTTATTTTTTTTACGACAGAAATTTTCTGCAACCTAAAAACAATGTTTGTACCACAGTTCGATGATTCTTACGGTGGCCTGCCTCATCAGGAATAGTAATATTCATAAATAAGAAGTTGCGCAGTATAAAGGGTTAAGCAGTATTAGTAAATCACGCTTCTGCAATAGCAAAACGACCACTCCTACAGCGCGAAAGAAAAGCTTTGTGTACCAGAAAAGAATGAAAGTCGGGTGGCGACGCCGCCTTGAAGTTCTGACACTAGCTCCTCCCTGTTTGCGTTTCGTGATGTCTTAAATTTTGACAGCCTCTGCTCAGGTGTAGTTTATTGTGAAGTGTTAAAGAGAGACAACATTGACATTCTAAAGCAACAGAACACTCAGCGTGGCCAAGGTTCGGGATCTTTTCCTTCGACAAAAACGCCCCAAACGCGAGAAAGCGCTTGGGAATCCGTGACGTAACACTGAGGCCTACTAGCGCTCAGGCTGCAGCGCGAAGTTCGGTTACTATGCTTTTTTTTTTTCGTTTTTAGCTGTTAATAATCGATATTGTTTCGTCAAATGAGCGACAATACCGTATGAACACGTGTAAGGGCCGCACCCGTGTATGGGCCGCACCCCCAACTTCCCGAAGCAAATATTTAAAAAAAAAATATCCGTGTAAGGGCCGCACCCCGAACTTTCCACGACCCACGTGTGATTAGCCTTCAAAATGCGCGCGCACGGAAGCTTCCAGATGCCGCCCACGGATGGCGCCGATGTCGCGGGTCATCATCATCATCATATTTTCTTTCTGCCGCGAGCTTCCGCAATCCATATCGTCATCGGTATCATCAGCCCTGGCCACCATGCTGGCCACCCCGGCTTTGTTTTGCGACTGTCGAAGGCACGCGAGTTGTAGCAGCGTTGTTGGCGTGGGCGCACGCTGTTGTTGCGGCTCTCGTGTGTGCTCTGCTTTATTTTTCACGAATTGCCATCGAGCGTTGCCATTCTAGCACGATGGGCAAACATATCAATAGCTACACGGCAGGCTTTAAATTGAAGGTAGTGGAGTTTGCCCTCGACCATGGCAAGCGTGCGGCGGGTAGAAAATTTAACGTGCACGAGAAGTGCGTCCGAAGGTGGTGCAACCAGAAGGATGCGTTGAAGACCACCAGCTCCAAAAGGCGTGCTTTTCGAGGCAAGCCATGCAAATATCCTGAGCTCGAAGAAGAGCTGTTCCGCTACGCAATGGAAGTGCGGAACAATGGATATGCGCTGACGACGGACATGCTGCGCGTGAAGACGCAAGCTTTGGCGCGTGCGAGAAGCATACCCCGCGAGGAGTTCAAAGGTAGCGTCGGCTGGTTGCGGAGATTTTTAAAGAGGAAGGGCCTATCCTTTCGGCGAAGGACCACGCTGTGCCAGAGGCTGCCCCCCGACTACACCGACAAGGTGCTGAACTTTCAAAGGTACGTGATCGGGATGCGCCATGAGCACAACTACATGTTGTCGGAAATAGCAAACGCCGACCAGACCCCCGTGTGGTTCGACTGTCCTGAGAACTGCACAGTTGAGCTTAAAGGAAAGAAGAGCGTTTCTGTGCGGACAACTGGCGCGGAGCGCCAACGGTGCACAGTTATGCTGTGCGTCACTGCAGACGGGCGGAAGCTGCCCCCGTATGTGATTTTGAAAAGGAAGAGGATTCCGAATGAGGCTTTCCCCAAGGGAATTGTAGTTCGAGCCCAAGAAAAGGGCTGGATGGATGATGAGCTCGTCCTCGATTGGATCAAGAGCGTTTGGCAGAATCGCCCAGGCGCGATGTTGGCCAAACGATCGCTGCTCGTCTTGGATAGCTTCCGCGGTCATTTGACGGATAGAGTCAAAAAACAACTGGGCAGTATCCGCACAGACATGGCCGTTATTCCGGGCGGCCTCACCGGCGTGCTGCAACCACTGGACGTGAGCATTAACCGGCCTTTTAAGGTTGAGTTCCGGAGGCAATACTCGGAATGGATTGCAAACGGCGATCACGATGAGACTCCGACCGGGCGGCTCAAGAGGGCACCGCTCGCGACTGTGCTGGGCTGGATTTTGACCGCGTGGAATTCGGTGTCTACGGACATTGTATCCCGCAGCTTCAAAGTGACCGGGATTTCCAACGATTTGGACGGAACTGAAGACGACGACTTGTGGGGTGATGAGCCAGAAGAATGCAGCACCAGCTCGGAGTCTGAGGACTCCGCGAGTGATGATGACTGATTGTAAATAGTGATGATTGATGAGGATTATTGTAAATAAACGCGCATTCACTTATTGGTCTGTTTTTACTTGAAAAAAAAATTTTTTTTTTCGTATGTCGCGTGTATGGGCCGCACCCCGAAAATAGGCCCTCGAATTTGTAAAAAAAAGTGCGGCCCTTACACGCGTTTATACGGTATTCAAGGATGCCCGAATATCTGAAATTTCGCATTCGATGCTAGAATTTCGTATTCGAAATTGTCGATTATTCGTCCCCTTGTAATACCATACAGGGGAGCAAACGTTTTTGCAGTTCAAGGAGAAAGATTGAGGGAGGCGATGACGTCGTTCTGCTGGGAAAAACTCTATTGCAGTGCAGACACACCCGTTCCTGAGCAGCCACACGGAGGACATCACCTACGCACAATAGCTTCCAGTCTCTTATAAGCATATATGTCTCACCTTAGGCAGCCTATGATTTGGCTGTCTCGATTTAGGCAAAGAAATCTATCATACCACTGGTGTCCCCATTTTGGATTAATTTAAAACGATCTTTTAACATTACGCGTCTAGCCTTCTACGAGCTCTACTCTCTATTGCGTGAATCTGCTGATGTGCTGATCATTTGTTTCATTAATGTCCCCGTCACGGCTCACCAGATGCGGCTGTCTAAATCTCCGTTGTCTCTTGTTTACAAGCTTATAATTTGAGATGAAATACAGCTGTTTACGGCATTCGACTTATCTTAAAAAAGAAACGTAAGTAAGCCTCATTTTTTAGCCAAGCAATCTTCACGAAACCTTTATATTTCGTTTTGTTTAGAAATGGGAAATATTCGGTATTCGACTTCATATTCGGAGGTCGTTTATTTTTCTCCAACATTCGTATTCGACTCGATTCGACAATTTTGCTTTTAGAACACTCAATATAACAAGGCTTTGAAAGAATGCTGCACCAGCCTAAGCTGATCTAACGTCGGTCTTTACGCCTTATGAAGCGACGAAGCAGAGGCGGTTTCACACGAAACCTTTTTCTTTCGCGTCCAACTGGCGTCAAACAGTATGCAACGACTGTACGTGCTTCCCAGGTACGCGCAGAGAGTGGGGGTAACGAGAACCCACGATCGATGAGCTATTTCCGAAACTCGCGAGCTATCTTATAGTCCTCGATGGGAAACGGGCTTCATTTATTCGTGGTTCGATAACACCTATCCTGTCGGGTCGGATTGCGATCTGCGTAGATGAATGAAGAACGCTTTCGCCGAACTGTGCCGCAGTATCTATACTATGCTCGCCTGTATGCTATACTCAGGCTTTCTTCGAACCTCCGCGCGAGTCATTATGCCGCCCGGAGCGGGACGCGTCGGCATCGTTTTACCGCGTTCCGCGTCGCTGTCTCGGCGGATCTCTCTCTATAAAGGTTTCTCTCTCTCTCTCTCTCTCTCTCTCTCTCTCGGCGGATCGAGTAGCAGACACGGCGCGAGGGGGCGCCGACGCTGTCGCAGCCAACGCTGCGGGGCCGCGTTTAAATTTTCATACCCAACGCGCGGGGCGTCGCTTGAAACTCGTGAAAGAAGTATGACATCCCCCTTCGCACCGGGGCAGAATTTATGTTTGCCATCACCTCGATGCTTCTGCAGGTCCCTTGGTTTCCCCATTTTTCACCTTTTCCATTAATTTTCTCTAAGCGATCTTCGCTCCATTTTCGTGCGAGCTTTAATTAGTTACTTACGTGCTGAACGTGTATCTATGTTCGAGCATCGTCTGTCGTTGCGTGGATGAAACGCGTTCTTTTCGTTGCCTTTCTGAAAGGAATACTTTTTACCAAACTTTATATTGAAAAGGCCAACATTAAAATATTCAGAATACTGGCTGAATTATTCGTGCAATTTCTACGGTCAAGGCGTAAAAGTCGCCACGTGACTATCGCGCTTATACGTGCGAGGAATACTGGTGCTCATAAGCACTTACGTTCAGTTCGAGAAGCATGAATTGGAGCGATAGTTGCTGTCCCATGGCCCGAGCTACCTTGAGATTACAGCGATAGGCTCTGAACTGGCTTTAATGACCTTCTTTAATGATTTTCTTTATTGAAAGTGACATTGTATGTCTCTTTAACACTTAGTATGACCTTGTGTGCTCATTTATTTATTTTGCGTTATTCCATCGAATTAGTTGCTTGATTTGAGTTCAATTACCAAAGGGCAGAATGTGATGTTCGGTTGGTGTTTTTTTTTTCTATATTGACCGTTTAAGCTCGTTTACGAACTGTGCTTTATTGCCAGAATGTTTCTTTCATGTCACCTCGTGTTATCATTATTTCATAACTGGATAATTTATCGGTTGTGGAGAAGCTGGCGACACAGTTGTTTCCGACATTTACAGTTTCATCCAAATAAATATCGCTGACTCACTCACGCAACACTCGTTGCCAACATTGGGGTGGCAACGGCTGGAACTTAGCTTCTTCCTCGTCACAACGCTACCGACGACAGTGCATACTCCTGCAGAACAGTAACAGGTTTATTAACTTCATCGGGCTATACGAGACAAGTGGTCAAACGGCCGCGAAAGGCCACTTAGCACCTCAGAATGCATAAAGGCGCCAAAGCTCTTACCTTCGTCGACACTGAATGAGCGAAGACTATACGTAACTACTTCCTCATCTCTAATTACGCCTTGATAGTTTAATCATTTCTGACGACTCGGCGATGCCTCCAGCCACATCCCCTTCCTGTCGTTAGGTGACGGCAGACGCGAGGATGATCAAGGCTCTTTTGTCTACGCCGTAAACGCCTGCCTTCAAACAACCCTGAGGGCCCGCGAAATGTTAATAATGATACCAGTCATCGCTCCTCGAACCAAACGTTCCCGCGAAGGCCGAACGGTGCCGCATACAGACGCGCGCGCGCTTTCCCAACGAGGTGCTAACATACACGTCTCTACATCCCCCCCGCTGTCCTGCCTCGTCGAAATTACGCACAGAAAGAGAGAAAAGAGTCAAACGAGGGATTATTAGCGTCGAGGAAATGAATATAAGGGATGGAGACGTCGGTGCACTTTTTCCTGCGTTTATCCCCTCTTGTGCAGCCCCTGCCCCAACCCCCTAGACGGATCACGTGGGTCGGCTCATCCATAAACTGCCGGACGGATTAAGGTCAGAGGAGATGCGTGTTGCCGACCGGCGTTGCGTGCATAGCGGTGACCGCGAGCTGATGCTGCGGCTGTCTGTGCTAAAGCAGGCAAACAAACAAGCAAGCAAGCAAGCAAGCAAGCGTGTGTGTGCGTGCGTGTGTGCGCGTGTGTGTGCGTGTGTGTCTAAGCACGTATACGTGCAAGGAATGCTTAAACACGCCACGTTCCTCGCGCCGCTGCTTACAGCGCACGAAGACGGATCGCCTTTGCGTCGGCTTTGCTTTTTTTGACGCAGCCATGGGGTGCGTCAGCAAGCTTTCCGCCGTCGGGTCGCCTGCCGCTTTGCGACGAGGCGGCGTTCCGCGTCTCTCTGAGAACGCATAATGCGTTGAGTGAGGGAGTAACCGTGCGACAGGCGTTCGTCCAGAACGCCCTTCCGACCTCGAACGCTGGATTCATGGACCTTTCTACCGGTCCCATATTAAAATTGCTGCGCGAAACGAATCTGTTTGTTTATACTTGTGATGGACATGCGTGGCTGAATTATGCCTAACGGCGGGCTCCCGAATAAGAATAAGTAGACAGATCAACCTTAATTACGTGTTAAAAAGAGATGCGGAGCCAGGCTAGAATGCTAAATTACACTTGCCAAGTTGCGATGGGAAAGGTTTTCTTTTTTAATTTTTTTATTGTGAGCAGAAGCTCGGGCGAAGCGGGGGGGGGGGTTGAAAGTACGGGCAGGAAGGAAAACAGATGGTGGCGCCGCCATCGTGAGATTCCTGCATTAGTTTCCTGTGCCCTTACAGATTGTGGCAAATTCTGGAAGACTTTGGGTTACTATTGGTTGATAGATATTATTATGCTACACTAAAGAAATAGTTAAAGAAAAAGCTAGGCGATCTATCTTTGTTCGCTGAAATATACAAAAAATTCCACATAAAATTCTTAATAAGTTTTCTGCGGGTTTAAACTACTTGTTTGTTTCGCTGTGATGGTCTGAGAACTAAGGGTATCAAGGCACTTGTCAATAACATCTCGGATTAGGTGTCTGCTGGAACACCTTGATGCCACTCGGTATGACAAGATCGGACAGTCATCGTGCTTGAACCGCTGCGCCTGGTTTAGGAATTCCCAAGACTAAGCACGCACTGTCACGTGCTTAAGGCCGGTATTAATGCGCTAGCATTAAGAATGCCAAAGTGAAAAAAAAAAGGTGCATTTGTGTGACGTGTGGGAAGCTGGTCACGTATTTGAGGTGGATATGTATGCATTTATAGAGTGCAACTGACTGTAGTCTGCTCCGAACCACCGTCAGTTGCCTCGGTATCCTTGAAGAGACAGGACGTGTGTCAAGTGAGCTCCTCGACAACAATTCGCAATGTGGTCAACGTCGTTTAACTCGTGAATCCAGAACCTCAGGCGTGCGACGTAATTCTAACGCATCTCTCTCGCAATGCCTGTAAATCGCCACTGAATTATTTTTACGCGTTGCTTTATGAGGATGAAGCCACTATAACAGTGCTTCTTAAGGACTCATCTTTTTTGTAATGTTCATTGTGACAAGGATAGCTCCTATACCATTACGTAACTGTACATAATACGGGGCGCTGGTAAGCTTTCCTAATCGCGACGAGAAAAAACAAGAGTGACCAACTCTTCCCCTGCCAGAAAATGGAAGTGAAGCTTGTCCTGCTTGCCCCTGACCTTCGTCACGGTTAAGTAACCCACAGGTAATGGTGCCGGATTGCTTCGGCCTCTCGCTCGCTCAGCTCGGCATCTTCTTCTCGTTGCTGTCGGATTGCTTGGTCTCGGGCGGCTCTAACAGCTGGATCAGCGCGCCTACGGCGAGCCCTTTCACGGGCAAATTCTCGCCGCCGCTCGTCGAAGGCTGCCAGTTCCTCGGGGGAACAAACGGCGCGTGGCCGTCCCATCCGCGTTCCGCGAATGAACTGAGCGGAAGCGAAAGGGGGCGGCGCAGCGCGTGCGATACCCTTTCCTGCCCTTTCGCTCTCCGGCGGAAGCGCAAAGGCTCTGATTGGTTGCGCGCGTGACGTGAGCGCGCGCCTATGCTGCTGGAATCCTTGCTAATGACTCACGCTCCGGCGCCGGCGCAGCTGTCAAGTCATCAAACCACCCTTACCCGTAGCTGTTCTGCTCTGGGAGCAACTGGGGTTCTTTGCGTGATAACAACGCCACCGAAACTTGTGAGCCCATGCAAGCTTCGCTTGAAAATGATCGCTTAGACGTGATTGGTCGTTATAGGCTCACGCGGCGAGCGTGACGACACGAGGGGAAAGCATACAGCGCGTTCCCACTATCGGCGCCACACGTAACCGCAGCTGGTGCCAATGCTCGACACGTGCAAGACGGGCTTTATCTTTTTTCCGGAAATAAATTTTACTGCCATCTCTGAGAAAAAGCACGCGCGGTGGGGTCGCAATAGAGCTTCCTTTGAGAGACCTCTATGCGCAAAAGGAGTTATTTGAGCGGAAGGACTTCATAGCCATTCCCACGAGAAAACCTATATATGCAGCAGCTGCTGCAGATTGCGACACCAACGGGCGCTTTCTATATTATTTGTTACTAAAGAAAGGCCAGCGCAGTGTTTAAAATATGTGTTTGCTCAATCTGTTCAATACGGCTCACGCTATACAATGGGACTTCCGTCTTTTGACAAATAGGAAGCCACGTTGCCGCCTCGAAGACCGGTGTTTGCTTTGTTGGCAAAAGCTCACGAGGTCCTTAAAGGAGCATGGTTCTAGTAGCCACTGCTCATGAAATATGGAAAAAAAAAACATTTGCGCACGTGTCGTGTGCTGCCTTAAGCTTAATGCAGCCGCTCTACGACGAGACATTATTTCCTCTTATTCACTCTAATCCGACTTGATGGAATCTTTGCTACCCTCTTAACTAAATTAAAATATTGGGTTGTACATGCCCAAACCACGGTATGGTTAAGAGGCACGTCGTAGTGTGGCACTGCGGAGTAATTTTAGCAACCTGGGGGTTCTCCAACGCGCACCCAATGCACGGTATGCGGACAATTTTTGTATACTCCCCCCCCCCCCCCCCAGGAAATGCGCCACGTCGCGTCCGGGATTCAATTTCGCACCCCTCGGCCGTGGCGGCGCAACGCCAAAGCCACTACGCCACCACGGCGGGTTCTACCCACTTCCCTGGGGAGGAGGGCCCTGCCCCAATGTAGAGTAGGACACAGGGCACTCACTCTGGTTGACTTCTCTGCCTTTCGTCTCTCTAATTCTCTATCTCTGCTCATTTTTCGTCACGGCGCAGTTTCGCCGAGGGCACCGCCAACATAGACATCTAAGTCTTTCGCCTTCAATATTCATGAAAGTGACTAAACGCGCCTCAAAGACACTCTAAAAAGAAACGTAAGTTGAAAAAATATTCATCAGATATCTACCAACAATGCGACAAAAGCCACTCCCACCGCGAGAGCAGACTTGGTAAGCCAAGAAATACGTGAAAACAAAGGGCGAGTGGCGACGTCACCGTGAAGTTTCCGCGTAAGCTCGCCGTGACGTCGAAGATTTTGACGGCGTCCGCTCGAGCTTAGTTGATTTTTTTCATCAGTAAATATGAATTACTTTGTATTCAAAAGAAGCCAAATGGCAAGTTTTTGAGAACTCTTACTGAGCCGCAGCGGTCCGAATACGCGAGCAATACTTCAATATCGGTGACGTCACGCTGGCGTACCGGTGCTAGGGTTTCGGAGGAATATTAGAAGAAAAGAAATTGAAAGTTTGGTTATCAATTTTTTCTTTTAATTATCAATCTCTTACGGCGAAATAACAAAAATAGGGTTCCATGGAAATATCCTTCTAAGCTAATTTAGTGTCCATCGCCCTTTATTGTGACCTTTATGTCAGTCACGTGATGGCGCGTCATCCACTGAGCAGGTTGGTAAGCTGCAGAATACATGCTCTATTCGATTCAGTTTATTGAACATATCATTACACAATGTTACGGGATGTTCGCCTTATATTTAGCGTGTAATATTTTCTACGCCTGTTATCCGTGTAAGCCTCTCCTTCGACGTTCTTTAATCAGAAATGTGATGGTCTTAGGTCTTTGTTTTATCTAAGTATACGAAAGCCGGCGTTCGTGCTTGCTGTAAGGCGAATGGTCGGAGATTGTTTATCGGAGTTGGATCCGAAAGAACCCACCCATACAGCTCAACTATACCTCGGCCATTTCAATGCAGTGTCCCGTTCTGCATATATTTGCCTATACAAGCAATGTACAAGTAGTGTACATTCAGTGCACAAGTTTACCAGTGCTATATAGTAAGCAGTGTACAAGCGCTTCAGTTAAGACAGGCGTTCCATGCACTGACCACAAGCACTGACCACAACACGCTGCTCTCATATTTTTGATATTTCACATTTGCTCCTTTAATTTTCTGTTTCCTGAAATTCAATTAACGTCATAGAGGTGTGGAGATATCCAGAATATAAGCACCACTGCCAAGCATGTGCATATAACGCAGCAGTCTTTCACAGTGGCTGGCAATGTAGCGATCGAACAATACGATGTATGCCCGGCCACAAAATATTACGGACCGTTAAATCTGAGAAAAAGCTGCATTCCTCCCCAACCTCACAACGCAGTTTGGTATTTGCATTTCGGGCCTCGATTAGAATGTGCTAACAGCATTGTCGTGTACGTTTTTACTGGCTACTGCTACAGGCTGCTCGGGAATTGAGCGTGTTCGGAGATCCCGTGGTCCGTAAACTTCAGCGGCCGGGTGTACGAGCTTTTTTTATCTATTTCAGTAAGTACATGTTCCTGTTCTCACTCACTCGCGCGTAATTTACTGCCGTTCCACGCAATGCGCATCAGGTCACCCCGTAAACGCTGTTGGTGCATTCCACGTTAACAATGGCGAATTTCTTGCTGCAGCCAGTTTTAGCACCTCCCACTGTTCCTGGGACAGAATGCAAGGCGCCTGAACTGGATTAGCCGACTAACGTACACATCGTATCAATTTTTGGTCTCTTTCTGTCTCTATTATGATATGCCTTCCTGCATCGTAATGAGCTTGCTCATCTATAAGCAAACGCATCCTTCAACCGAGCCTATACGAACGCGGTCTAATAGCTGTTACCAGCTAATGGAGAAATGGGTGAACTAGCTCGCCATATCTGCTTTCTCTCCCGTATTGATTCTGTAAATTAGTGCCCTAAACAGAAAATAATGAATAAAGGGAAAATGAGACATCCACCCGTTCGTAGCAATTGCTACAAAGGAAACCCATACGGGTTCCTCGAAAGAAAAGCCTCGAAAGCCTCGAAAGAAAAGGCTTTTCTTTCGAGGATCCCGTATGGGTTTCCTTTGTAGCAATTGCTACGAACGGGTGGATGTCTCATTTTCCCTTTATTCATTACTTCTCTCCACCTTGCGGGTTTCCGCAGAACTACTACGTTAAACAGAAAATAACGCTAAGTAAATCTTACCATGGGTCGTGTTTTCCGTCTTTTCTCGCTTCCAAAGAACCTTATGAATTTTAAATCGCCGACTTCACAGTGTGGCGCGAAATCATCTTTATATGGATCACATATCACTGGTTATATAGGGTACAGTGCAATTGCATGTTCGGCACGTCGGGGCAGTGACAGAAAAGGGCGTACCTACTCTTCAAATCACGGCGGCGTTGTTGGTGAATGAAACGTTGCATTTTTTTGCCTTATTCACGCATTAGAGCTTGCTGCAGACCTTAACGCGTTACTTCAAATGAACCGAGTGCCACCATGATGTCCGCAACAAAACGACGCTTACATGCCTACCCAACATGCCTACAAAACGGTGGTGTTAATTTTGGCTGGCTCTAAACGATCACCGTAATCACTTCTACTAGAGGAATTTTTTTCTCTAGCATTCTTACCTGTGTTCCATGGAAGCGTCGACCCGATGAGCAGTGTCGTCTCGAAGATCGGCTCCGTGTGTTCCAGTCCCAACGTTCAACGTAGAGCGATACACCTTAATCTAGCTGCTTCTGAAGAGTCGAATAACCATGCTCAGCGAGTTTCTTTTGATCTCTGTACCGCGTCAAACGTTTCGCGTACGTTTAGCCATTTACCGATTCGTAACGCGGCTATAAGAACGAAATGAAACAAACAAAAGATCCCACCGCGTAACAACTAACCGGGCGCTCAAATAACCATCGGTCTTGGTTCTTTGCACCGCTCGACCTCAGGCTCCGGCTGGCGACCAGAGAGCTACGGCTGAAGACGACGCGCGTATTCGGGAGACTTCCGGCGACGTCTGCTAGCGAGTCAAAGGAAGAGCGTTAAAGGAGGAAGATAACTAACCAAGGATAGCAGCCATGTCTCGTCGTTGCAAGCGCGCCCTTCTATCTCTTCGCCCGCGCGCCTGCCAACGTAAACACCGTTCGTGCGCTGCCTCCACTTATTGGCCCGAAAACACGACGCCAAGGTGGCGGCGAGCCGAAGGTGTCCCGCCGGCTGGCAACTCGCGCTCGGCACGACTCGTCAGCGAGCGCGCGAGCGAGCGCCACCGTGGCCGCGCTGCTGCGTTGTCGGCTTCGCTGCACAGCGCCAACGCTGTGCGGCGGTGCTGCATAGGCGAGGCCGGTCAGTGGGGGCCTCGTGAGGAAATGGAGGGGGAGGGCATCAGCGGCTGTGGCGCCGGCTCTTAGTCGTGTGTTTTTTTTCTTTCCTCCTCGCTTCGTTTTCTCAGCCTGATATTTGGTACTCTCCCTTTCGCGGAGCGAGCCCGCTTATCGACCCGGCTAACGCCATCTCCAGGCCACTGGCTTCCCTAAAAAGCTTCCCTAAACGGAGAGCTGGCGAAGGGAAGAGGGACGGCAGGGAAAGGAGGATGCTGGTTCGTTCCGGTTTAGCTCTCCTATCTCGCTTTGTATGAGGCACTTTCCGTTTTGTGTGCGTGCCTGCGTGCGTTTTCACTTTTCGTTGTGTACTCACTGCATCAGTGTTTTAAAAACACAAAAAGTACGGGGTGGAGGCGTATTAGGGCATCATTTCTTGCTGTACTTCATGTTCTTTGATACTTTCCTGCTTTTTTGGTTCTCTGAAATCCCAGCGTTCCTTCTTTTAAGCTCAAGCAAGTAAAATGACCTGACATGCTGCTCTTAACATCAAGAACAGGAGAACGAAAAAAATATATAGAGCAAGAATTTTTTTCGGAAGCGTGGCATCGATAAATAGCCTAGAACAGCGAGTTGTTGGCGAAAATAAAGGCAAGGAAAGGCTTGAGTCTCGGCGGACCCACATTGCTTAATGGCTTAACATTTGTCTCATCAGAACAATTTACTTCTATTTATAATCACTTGACGTTAGAACGTAAGCTGTCTTTATTTTCTTGCCTTTAACGAGTGTGTCTCAAGTGAATTAAGGTTGATTTAGCGCCTAATTGCCTGCTCCATGTTCTTATCTTCGGGGTTTATGGCACTGCTTAGTCAAGTAAATGTAATAGTTGGAGCTGCATGAAAAAAAAAAAGCTTCCCACAAAACATCCTCTGGGAGTTGTCTAAGTATGCGTAAGCAATATGCCATTTGCTCATCTCCACACAACCGGGTGTCATTATCAATGTTATGAAACTTGATCGGACCAGTATGAACGACAGCGCTGCGGTGAGGTGAACTGCTGAGGACAGTGGGGCAAGGTGCATTGATGACGCAAGCACACTATTGCAGGGGTCGACGCCAGGTGCGCTGATAACGTTCTGATCATTATACGCCGTTATCGCTCCTTAGCGCCTTATCCATGCGCGTCGAACCATTATCAACCGTACTCCATCGGTGGCTGCGTATGGCGTGTCCGCACGCGCCCTATCTTGAAAGCGATCAGCGAAGGGGACAGAGTGCGCCGAGTGCTGATAGCGTCGTGTGCTCTGTGTTGTCGCCGCTTAGTTCGCGTTGAAGCGAGAGGCAGCATGAAGGTGAATTCGCTCGCTGCTGCGGGCACTATGTTGAAAGCGATTGTCTTACGTGACGGACGGACGGATGAATTGACGTACTTGTTTCCTCGCTTGGTAGGCATAGAAACGCTTGCGCATTTAAAAAGCGTCTCACAATGTGAATATATCAGCTGTACTGCTTGAACATGCACGCACTGGTGAATGTACGCGCTGCCGCTTGGAACATGCGCATTCAAATCAAGTGGTGCCAATTATACGCTGTTCGAAATGTTCCATGTTTATCTAATTTGCCTTTGTCTTCTGCAAAGTTTTGTGGACGGAGTAAAGTTTGATTTCATTTGATTTTAATAAATGTTAGGCTTAAGGCAATTAATAAGCCCGGTGTTAGGTGGGTTAGTCAGTGTACAATATATGATTACGTCAAAGAGCCTGTAGATACCTTATAGCTTGGTTAAGGCGTTTTGTAATAAGCATCTTAACCAACCAATCATGGGCAGTATTTTGATTAGTGCTCATCTGATGCTTGTGTGTTCTGAAACCATTATGTCACTGTGCATATATCTATCCTAGAACATCACAATTGTATCTATGATGCGCTAGTTGTCCGTGGAAGCGTGATCGGTTTTGGTACAGATAAAAGCGGCTTCGCTAGAGCCTTACCTCCAGCTCTTCTTGTGTTTGTTTTTGTTTTGTTTTTTTGTTAATCATAACTATGCGGTTACCCCGCAGATAATGGCCGGGTATTACCAATGATGTGCTTGTGTGCTTTGAAATGTAATTGTTGTTGGAATCGCACCGCTGGCACGAGTTGTTGGGAACTCGGCGCTGACGCCCGTTGTTGCACCTGGGTCGCAAGCCCCAAGGGTAGCGTTGGCCTGGCGGCCTGGGGTACAACTGGAAGCATCCGAAGGTCCCGGCAAAGCATGAGTCGACTGGTAACAACAAAACAACTTGTTTATTCTAACATCGCAAAGAGTTGGCGGTCAGGTTGACCGAAGTAGAGAGACGGGAGTGCACGTTACTCAACAGAAGAAATCGGAGCCCTCTTTTGGCGTCCGGGGGCAGCTGCTTTTATACTCTCGCAGTTGAGGGCAAGAAGGAACCCCTCTATAGACGACCGCACGCCAAGTTTCATCCTAGACGCCAGCGCTCGTTTCTCCCCTGGCGGAACGATTTCACCTCCAACGGGGGTAGGTTTCCGCCGCCGCTTCCCTTCACGATCGCGCCCGCGTTCAGTTCGCGCTGCGGGCGAAACGTCTCTTGCTTGCGACGGCGCCTCTTCGGATGATCGGAAATTATTATTGTGTTGTTAACTGTCACGACAGCAATGTAAACATGAAAGGGTTGATGCCACCAGTGAAATTCTGCCGATTCACAAGAAAATGGTACGAAAAAAGCAGACGACAGACATGGATTACTGCGGTGCGCCGAGCGAGTAAACAACTGGCAAACGAAGCGTGCTCGTTCATTGATCACTCCTAAGTGTATGACGGTTTTTATATGTAACCCACATGAACTTAAGAATTACTCGGTACATAATCATTTTATTCATATAAAAATTTTCAGTTGTTCGACGAGCGCTGTATCCTGTCTTCTTTCTCGTGTTTCGTTTGTGTGTGCGCTGCCCAAGAATGGAAACCACTTTTGTTGTGTGCGCTAGCAGTGGCCGAAGTTCACGCGTGCCGAGGAATTGAATATGTGCACGATGCATTGAACATGACAGGAGTTCATTCCCGCTTCACCACTGCACCGATCGATCGAGTTACTGGACGATACACGCCCGCGTCTTGGTCGCGCCGGCATTGCTGAAGCAGAAATGATTGCTGATACTTTCAACTTCCGCCTCTTGAGCACTGTTAAAAAATGGCCAAGCTGTCTACATTGCTGCCTCTATTCCATATTGTAGGGGACGTAGTAGTTGAAGTTGTGTGCGCATGTCGTACTTGTGCTATGCAGCGATATATTTTGTTTATTTCCGCACAGTGTCGATGGAAATCCGTTGTCGCCATCAGAGACAACACGGATTTGTAGCAAACATATTGTGAGAACCTGCAAAAATGACTTTAGCTCGTATGTGCCGTATGCATGTGCCGCATCGTATGTGCTGACGATTTTTCCGGCGGCACATACGATGTCGTTTCCAATTACCTGCTCAGCGTCACTTACATGGTTAAGCAGACGCTGCCCTTTCGCCGCATTGCAGCCATAAAAATAATCGTCAAGCGTACCGATCTTCTTAAAGGCAAATAGAAGCGTGTACAGTCTGTTTCACACTTAGGGGAAAAGCGATGCGGCAAGCAATGGAGTCGTGCGCTGGCCGCATTGTCGGGAAGCGTGCTCTGTCAGGGGCAGAGTACCGATTTCATCGGCACTGCGGGAGCTGAGCTGATATTCTTTACTAAACGTTGTGCGGCGCCAAACTCTCAGCCTTCATTATCGATAATGGAGTTCCACAAACTTCTTTTAACAGCATGCTTCGTTTGTTCTTTCGAAAGGGTGGGGTACTGAGCGCGTGCACGTATATTTGTTCACTGTGTGTGCTACCGTAATAAGCAGCGACAAGACGCACCAAGATGTGCGTGCAACGTGCTCAGTCTTTGTTTGACTCGAAAGGAAAACAAAGCACTCAACAGTGATTACTATGGGGGTCGAACACGATGAAACAAACGGGTACGATTAAAGGAATGTTTTAGGTTAAGACAATGAGCTGGAAGTGATTTTTCTAGACAATCAATCACTACACCAGAGAGACCCTGCCCGCCGGCGGGGAATTGGACACGTCACGCTCGGAACTTCGGTTAGTATCTCGTCATGTCCCCAGCGGCAGAGATGACAGCGCTCATCCTGAAGGCAGTGAAGTGTAGAATGACTTGATCAGGGATGTGTTCATTCGCAGCACGTCTCAGTCGCTGACGATGGTGGATCGAAGCCTATCTTCGGGCGACTGATAGAGGGGATGGTGCGGCAGCGATACTTTCAACGGGCCCCAGACATTTTAAATGATGTTGGCGCCCGGGGATTGAGGCGACCACTCCAAGAGAGTGACTGCGCGCTCTTCCAGCAGTTGTTGCACAACGCGAGCAGTGTGGATCGGCGACCTATCGCGTTAGAATATATAGTCGCCTTCGAGAAACGGGCCGTCAAGAATGTATGGAATCAGTACGTCGTCTATGACTGCCCTGCAGCGATGAACTTACCTTCGAGGCGTATCAGTGGGCGTCGCATAACGCTTAGTAAAGAATACCGGCTCATTTCACGCAGTAACGATGAGATGGGCGCCCTGCAACTGACAGTAGACGGTTTCCCGACAGTGCGGCCAGCGCGCGCCTCCGTAGCAGACGACGCCGTTCAAGATCCCGCCCCTCGAGAACCTGCGCGAGCTGCTGCCTCCGCCTGACTCAAGCGCTCGCCGCATCGCGATGCAATGTGCTCCGAGTTTCCCCCTAAATGTGAAACAGACTGTACATCGCCCTTCGAATGAAATGTCCACGCGCACACCCGTAGGCACACACCGCGCGCGGCACGAAACGTGCCCAAACACGCGCAGTGCAGGAGGCAATCAAGGCGGTGCGAACGAAAGATGGGAGAGGGGTACCACCCGCTAAAAGAATTTTGCTTCGCATGCGGCGCTCTCAACGCCGGCGCAGCAGCGCCGCTCTCGGTGCCGTTCTTGTCCATAGACGAGCACGTGACTGTGCCGCTCGGGAACAATGGGATGAGAAGGTGGCGTAGCCGTCGTGCCGGCGCCGTTCGGGCACAATGGGAAGAGAAGGTGGCGCATACGCCGGGCCGCGCCGCTCGGGAACAATGGGATGAGAAGGTGGCGCATACGTCGTGTCGGCGCCGGTCAGACCCCCTCGCTTCACAGTTGGGGGAGCTCCTCTCCCCGGCTGCCGCGCTTCGACAAGCGTGGGCACCAACATGCACATACACACACACACACGCACATGAAGACACGTGGCATTAGAACAGGCCTGGACGCGCTTGGCGGGGAGGCGTAGCGGCGGCGCCGAACGGGCCAAAATGTCTGCCGCTTTGAACGAAGCCCCGGCGTCCGTTGCAGCCACGCCGGCTAAACCGCGCGTCGTAGGCGAAACGTAACAGACCGCCCCGCCGGGGGAAGGAGATCCCGATGGTCAGGGGACTGCATCCGCTGTCCGGAGGGATGTCGCTCGATGATGCTCATAACCGAAGTCGGGCGTCCCTCGACGTTTCTTGAGCGCAGCGCACAGAGAAGGCCTCGTTCTCTCGTTCAGGTTCGCACGGGACACTGCAAAGTGACTTCGGGAGAGTTCACATTTTTGTTCTCGTTCCCGGCAAGCGTTAGAACTACGCTGAAACTCAACCGCTTAGTCAGCAAGCACGGCACAACCCTCACTAAGCCCTGCCAGGCTCTTTCCCCTTCTATACTACTGCCTAGTTCCTTACAGTAGTCTAGCAGCACTCAGAACGCGTCCACAAATTGGAAAATTGCACTAGAAAGCATGTCATCACTTTGAAACACTAAACAAAAGCAATATGTTAAATATCCTGCCTCAGGAAGAAAAACATCAGTAACAAACAATTTTGAGGCTGATTCCTACGTTAGGGGCTTCGACTTAAGCCATCGGCGTTACCGTTGAGACTACCCTTTTTGTAACGCACCTCAAAGGAATATTGTTGCAAAGCGAGGCTCCAGCGCAGGAGGCGGCCATTTTTGGGAGAGATGGTCTGCAGCCATTGGAGAGGGCAGTGATCCGTCTCAATGATAAACCTCGAGCCGGCTAGATAGCATGACAATTTCTGAACGGCCCACACGAGACACGCACACTCTTTCTCGGTGGCGCTATACGCCTGCTCACGACTGGTCAGCTTACGACTAGCATACAGGATGGGGTGTTCTACTTCTCCATTTTCCCGTTGGCACAGTACAACGCCCATGTCTCGCTCACTAGCATCGCACTGAACAACGAACCCTTTTGTATAGTCTGGCGATCGTAGCACCGGCTGGCTTGTTAGGGCACTCTTTAGGGCGCTAAAAGCTCTTTCCTTTGTCTCGTCCCATACGACTGTTTGGGGCTCTGTTTTTCTTAGAGCATCCGTCAGGGGAGCCGCGATATCAGAGTACCTGGGGATGTACCTCTGATAGTAGCCGGCGACACCTAAGAACGACCGAATATCGGTCTTCGTGCGCGGTTGCGGGAAGTCTCGCACAGCGGCCACCTTTATTTCAGAGGGGCGGCGACGACCCCGACCAATCACGTGACCGAGGTAGACAACCTCGGCCTGTGCTAACTGGCACTTAGGAGCCTTGACTGTCAAGCCCGCTTCGCGCAGGCGGGTTAGCACTGCCCGCAAGTGTGCCATATGCTCAGACCAGGATGCGGAGAATATCGCTACGTCGTCTAGATACGGTAAAGCGAATTCTTGCTGTCCCCGCAACACTTTATCCATGAGGCTTGAAAAGCAGTATGGCGCGTTCTTCAAACCAAAACTCAACACTTTAGGACGGAATGTTCCCATTGGTGAAATGAACGCCGCATACCTACTAGCCTCTTCTGTAAGTGGAACCTGCCAATAACCCCTGACAAGATCTAGGGTGGAAATAAACTGAGCGCTACTAACTTTCTCAAGGCGCTCCTCGATGTTAGGGATCGGATAAATTTGATCCTTAGTGATGAAATTAAGCCTGCGGTAGTCGACGCAAGGACGAGGTTCCTTGCCCGGTACCTCAACTAAAATCAAAGGGGAGGTATAATCACTCTCACCAGCCTCAATAACACCGAGCTGTAGCATTTTCTTTACCTCAGCCTCCATAATGTCGTGCTGGCGGGGTGACACCCGGTACGTCTTGGATCGTACTGGCTCTGGGGAGGTAAGTTCTATATCATGAGTAAGGACAGAAGTCCTACCAGGCCTCTCAGAGAACAGACCTTGAAACTCTTGTAAGAGCTGGTGTAGTTCGGTTTTCTGCTCAGCCGACAGCGATGCTCCACTGACTAAGTCACTAATGACCTGATCGGTGTCTTTCCTGTTCGTCACTGAGCTTAGTCCCGGAAGCTCGACCGGAAGCTCTTCGGGAACGTTTACCATCATGCACACTACTGCTTCCCTTTGTCTATAAGGTTTGAGCAGATTACAGTGGTAAACTTGCTGTGCTTTCCGCTTTCCTGGCAGACTCACCACGTAGTTGACGTCTGACAGTTTTTGAACAATCCGTGCTGGGCCCTCCCACTGCACGTCTAGTTTGTTGTTTAGCGATGTGCGCAATATCATGACCTCATCGCCCACCTCAAAACGACGGGCCCTGGCGGTCCGATCATAATAAACCTTGGCCCTCTGCTGGGCCTTTGCCATTGCTTCACCTGACAACTCCTGTGCCCTTCTTAAGCGTTCGAGGAGCTTAAGCACGTACTCCACCACGACTGGGTCGTCTCCCCTGCCTTCCCACGATTCTCGAAGCATGCGAAGCGGAGATCGCAGCGAGCGACCGTACACCAGCTCAGCTGGCGAAAACCCCGTAGCCGCATGCGGCGCGGTCCGTAATGCAAACATCACCCCAGGCAGACACAGCTCCCAGTCAGTTTGATGTTCAAAACACAATGCTCTCAACACGCGCTTCATGACGGAGTGGAGCTTCTCAACGGAATTCGACTGTGGGTGGTACACTGAGCTGTGTAACAGCTTTACCCCACACCTTTCGAGAAAAGTTGTCGTCAAAGCGCTAGTAAACACTGTGCCCTGATCTGATTGGATTTCCGCAGGAAAACCAACTCGCGCAAATATGGACAGTAGTGCATTGACTATCTCAACTGAGCTGAGTTCTTTAAGCGGCACTGCTTCAGGGAACTTTGTCGCTGGGCAGAT
This sequence comes from Dermacentor variabilis, assembly GCF_050947875.1. Lineage (NCBI taxonomy): Eukaryota > Metazoa > Arthropoda > Arachnida > Ixodida > Ixodidae > Dermacentor > Dermacentor variabilis. Next base: position 147,383,801 of record NC_134573.1, read on the forward strand.
CACAGTCAAAATGTGTCTGTACCCCGTGGCTGTTACCGGCAGAGGTCCCACTGTATCAATAACGAGCCGTCTAAAAGGCTCCGTAATGATAGGTACCAATCTCAACGGCGCCCTTGATTTGTCCCCTGGTTTGCCCACCCGCTGACAAGTGTCACATGTCCTCACGAAATGGTCTGCGTCCCGAAAACACCCTGGCCAATAGTACTCTTGCAAGAGACGGTCCTTAGTTTTCTTAACTCCTAGGTGTCCGGACCACGAACCCCCATGCGACAAGCGCAACAGATCCTGACGATAGCATTGAGGAACGATCAGCTGATCGAACTCCACTCCCCTGCGGTCTAGATACTTCCGGTACAGGACCCCACCTCTTTCCACAAAGCGAGCATTTTTCTTGGCGATGCCTTCCTTGACAATGCAGCGTATGTTTTCTAGGCTGCCATCCTTCTTTTGCTCGGCTATCAAAGCCGACCGGCTGACTTTTAGCAACCTATTAAGTCCGTCTGACGTAGGCGCGATGAGCAAATCTGCAGATAGCTCTTCTAACTTTCCCGCATCGGGAATTTCCTCTCCAGTATCTGGTGCCTTTAACGTTACAGACTCAATTTTATTCAGTTCAGGCGTGCTCTGAATATCAGCTTGCTGCGCCTCTGACCCTTTTTCATTGTTGGACAACGTCGGCCCCGCAACTACCGCCTTTGCAGCGAGCTCCCGAACCTTCGATCTGGTTAAGGCCTGAACGCTAGCCTCATTAAACAAAAGCCCCTTCTCGCGCAGGAGGTGATCGGACCTGTTCGAAAATAGGTACGGGTACTGGGGGGGCAGCATAGATGACACTGCCGCCTCCGTCTCAAGCGCTCCGAAAGGTCCTTCAATAAGCACTTTTGCTACCGGCAGACACACGCTATGAGCTTCCACGGCTTGCTTGATCCATGCGCATTCGCCTGTGAACATATCGGGTTCTACGTAGGAGGGGTGAACTACATCCATCGTAGCTGCGGAATCGCGAAGCACTCGGCACTCTTTCCCGTTCACGAGGAGGTCTCGCATGTAAGGCTCGAGAAGCTTCATGTTCTCGTCAGTGCTGCATATTGACAAAAACACAACTTTTGGTTTTGTTTCCGGACACTGCGCCGAAAAGTGACCCGGCTTCTGGCACGTATAACACGCGCGCGCTTGCCTCATCTCGAACCGCTTTCTGTCCGGACACTGCGCCGAAAAGTGACCCGGCTTCTGGCACGTATAACACACGCGCGCTTGCCTCATCTCGAACCGCTTTCTGCGTTCGGCTTCGGCTGCCGCCGTCTCCTTACGTTCGGTCGCACTGCTTTCACTCGCATCCGCATTACGTGTGTTCCCCTTTGCTCTCATGGGTGTGAACTTTGGCCTCTCAAACTTCGAGCCAAATTCACCCTTTTGACCGTCCTTAGCTCCGCGAGCCCGACGCGTCACAAACTCCTGGGCTAGCTCGGCGGCTTTAGCCACCGTACAAACGTCTGGCCTATCCAAGACCCAGTACCGCACGTTCTCAGGTAACCGACTATAAAACTGTTCCAGCCCGAAGCACTGCAGAACTTTATCGTGGTCACCAAACGCTTTCTCTTCTTTGAGCCACTCCTGCATGTTTGACATAAGCCTGTACGCAAACTCTGTATATGACTCACTTTTGCCTTTCTCATTTTCCCGAAACTTCCGACGGAATGCCTCCGCTGACAGCCTGTACTTCTTTAGCAGACTCGATTTCACTTTGTCGAAATCCTCTGCCTCCTCTCTATTCAAGCGAGCGACTACGTCGGCCGCCTCGCCGGGTAACAAAGTGAGCAAGCGCTGTGGCCACGTTTCCCGAGAGAACCCCTTCTTCTCGCACGTTCGCTCAAAGTTAACCAGGAACAAACCAATGTCCTCTCCAAGCTTAAACGGCCGCATCAGGTCAGTCATTTTGAACAATACTCGTTCTCCTGAACCGTGTGCCTGACTTCCATTACGAGCGCGTTCCATCTCTACCTCAAGATGCTTCATTTCCAAAGCGTGTTGACGGTCGCGCTCTTCTTTTTTCTCTTGTTGCTCTTGCTCTTTTTGTTCTTTAAGTTCGCGCTCCTGTCTTTTTGACCTCTCCTCAATAGTCTCAAGGCATTCCGACAGCTCGTCATCCTCAGCCTCTAACTCAAGAATAGCCTTTAGCAGTTCTGGTTTTCTGAGTTTGTCTGAGACATCCAGACCCAACTCTCTTGCAAGCTCCAGCAATTTCGGTTTGCGCAACGACTTCAAATCCATGGCTGCTCTGAATGCTGCTTTCTCTACTGCCTATTATTGTCTTGCCGCAAACTAACCCGGCAGCAACGACAACCACAATTACCAGCTCTGTTTCTGACACTAACAAAAGCCTGGCAAAGCTCAGAAGAAGAAAGTCCCGCACTCACCAAACCTCGTAGCCAAGAATTCAGCGCAGTCGTTCCGCTGCAGGCAACCAGTCATCACACAGGGCTCGTTGCACTGCTCCCGAATGGTCGTTGAGCTGCTCAGCATACAGTCAACTGCATATCTTCGCTGCTGGCCTCCGTTGTCGCGATCTCACCGCTGGCAGACAGTTGTTGGAATCGCACCGCTGGCACGAGTTGTTGGGAACTCGGCGCTGACGCCCGTTGTTGCACCTGGGTCGCAAGCCCCAAGGGTAGCGTTGGCCTGGCGGCCTGGGGTACAACTGGAAGCATCCGAAGGTCCCGGCAAAGCATGAGTCGACTGGTAACAACAAAACAACTTGTTTATTCTAACATCGCAAAGAGTTGGCGGTCAGGTTGACCGAAGTAGAGAGACGGGAGTGCACGTTACTCAACAGAAGAAATCGGAGCCCCTCTTGGCGTCCGGGGGCAGCTGCTTTTATACTCTCGCAGTTGAGGGCAAGAAGGAACCCCTCTATAGACGAGCACGTGACTGTGCCGCTCGGGAACAATGGGATGAGAAGGTGGCGTAGCCGTCGTGCCGGCGCCGTTCGGGCACAATGGGAAGAGAAGGTGGCGCATACGCCGGGCCGCGCCGCTCGGGAACAATGGGATGAGAAGGTGGCGCATACGTCGTGTCGGCGCCGGTCAGACCCCCTCGCTTCACAGTTGGGGGAGCTGCTCTCCCCGGCTGCCGCGCTTCGACAAGCGTGGGCACCAACATGCACATACACACACACACGCACATGAAGACACGTGGCATTAGAACAGGCCTGGACGCGCTTGGCGGGGAGGCGTAGCGGCGGCGCCGAACGGGCCAAAATGTCTGCCGCTTTGAACGAAGCCCCGGCGTCCGTCGCAGCCGCGCCGGCTAAACCGCGCGTCGTAGGCGAAACGTAACATTGTCAAGTTTGCACCTGAAGTTTGAAACTGTGAATCCTTTTTTCATGTTTGTTTTCTTTGAGCAACTTGCTTTGAGGGACAGATGGGCATTCAAATAAAAGCGTGGATGCCTTCCTCGAGTATAAATTGCAGTAGTGGCTTTGCAAACTTATTGTCCCTAAGCCAACGTCTATAACTGTCTGTCTGACCCGTTCATAACTTGATAACTCTTAGTTATCCTTTCTCGAGTAGCTCTTATCCACAGAGTAGCTCTTCTTTCCTGGGCTACGCCCAGGAAAGAAGAGCTACTCTGTGGATGATGGAGCAGCACACTTCGAACAACTACTTCACTGGGTCTTGAGGTGCCGGATCCCAGGCCCAGATAATAAAAGCTGTAAGGGACACCCAACCGAGCCCGTAGTCTCCGAGGAGAGACGTGCTCCACACGAAAAAAAAAAGAAAAAAGATCACGGTGAAAAGAGCCGAGACACGGAGGGATTAAGGCGTGTGAGCCCTTTCGGTGAAGTGAATTTTGGGCTAAAAAGATAGAGGCGGGGCCTGAAGAGGTGGGATTTTGGCTGGGAAATTAAAATGTACATTATTTTTGCCCACGGACATGGTTCTTACCATGTATACGCATATCGCGTATGTCTACGCAAATTCGTGTGCAGCATCTCAAAGAGCTTTCTTTCTTTACGTATACACTGGTTCTATCGTATGCACTACAATTATCGAAATCACAAACCGTTGTTCCTATATTTTTTTATCTCTATTTTCTTTTTGCTCCAATTCTGCGGTTATTGGAAACTAGAATTTGCTGAAATTTGACCGTAATTAACTGAGGTGAGGGAGAGATATAGAGTGAGAGGGGTCTGCGCATTGTTATCTGCCATTAACGCCGCAGATATTATCAGCGTGTCTAACAACAGATCTGGTGCCACGCAGTAAGTACAACCGTGAGCAAATTTATACGGACGACAGGGTCGCCGGAAAAACGGAATTTTTCCGCAGTTAACTTGCATAAAGTGAAATTGACAAGTACATTGGAAAGTTCGCAATGCTAAGTTTGGACTGCAGTCCTCAATTTTAAGTTGCATTCACAGGCGGAGGAAAAAAAATCGGCTTTATCACCCAATCCGTGGTCCGCATACTTTTGCTCTCGGGTGTACATGTAACAGAAGCGAGGGGCTGCTAATACGGTACGCCTACCGTTACAGTCATCTACCGAACAGATTGTTTACGAAAGCCCATTATCCAAGAGACGAAAGCGTGTCGATTCATTGAGCAGCCTGTCGAGACTGTACAATAAGGTGTACTCGTTCGGCTTCAGTGACATTTATGCATCACAGGGAAAAAAAAAAGAAATAAAGCTAACTCGTTCGCGAGTATCGAATAAGTGGGGGCTCTTGCTGAGAGAAATATATTTTTACTCAGAACAAAGCCGCGAGGCCAGATTTTTCTCTGACGTACTGCGGTTAATTTTTGACGTAGTAGCCTTGGTTTGCTTCAGCCGGATAGCAGGGAAACAGGAACCTACCTCAGCTCAACTAAAACGGGAGGGCGTTGCGACCAAAATACGACGCTGGAGGACATCGTGCTCGAACCACCTAAAACGCGACGCAGTTCTGCACAGTGCGAGATAACATGTTCTGCAACGTTTCTTTTTTTTTCCACGCTGTCTTCTTCATCATTTTTTTTTGTCATGAGAGAAGGGTAAGTTTAGCGGAGGCGAGCAATTTCCATCACGAGCAATTTCCATCATTAATCTTCGCCACTAGGAGCGCTTGCAAAATCAGCGACGGTGCGCTAGGAACGGGAGGGTGAGCCATGCAGGGTATAGCCTGGGCTCACGTAGGCGCCTAATGCTCCCAATTTCGGGTGGCTTTCCTTGCTTTCTCTCTCTCTCTCTCTCTCTCTTACATTTTCTTTTTTTTTTTCTTCTTCAGTACAGCAGCAGTCCCCAACGCCACTCCGTCTCACCAAATACCTGCAGTGCAATGAAGGCTATCGGGGTTCGTTTTCAATCAGCAACGAGAGGCATCTTGTCCCTGGGAAAGGAAGCCGGCAAACTCCCGTTGTGCGCTACTAGTCCTACCGCGAGACGTCCATTCAGTATAGGCACCACTCGCTGATGGCGATCAGAGGTGGACAGCAGGAGGAGGGAGGGGGGGGGGCGTACCTTTCTTTTTTTCGGTGCTGCTTTCCAGTTGGCTGGCGCGACCCCGACAGCTTTCACTCCGCTGCACAGATTTAATGAGGTTGGAGTGCAGAGACGCCCGCTCCCTATATGCGCGCTGCATAGTTTCGAAAGCTCGCCGCATTCTGGGGTTGCCTGCCTCGACTCGCCTGTCTCGACCTAGCGTTTCGACAGAAACTTTTGAAGAGAACATTTTGAAACGCCAACGGCGAAGAAGTTGGGGGAGAAAAAAAGCGAAAAGTGCTAGATGTGGCAACGCGTCGCGCCTTTTCTGCCTTTACGACCCCGCAATGGTTTGTGGAATGAGAGGCATTTCGAAATTCATGGAGGACTTTTCCCGACGGCCCTGTGTGTAGAGCTGCAGTCGGAGCTTGAGCACCTCGCCATTTGTCCGTCTGAGCGGATTACACGAAGCGAGGGAACCGTCTCTGGACAAGTCCTTGCTTCTTAATAGTGGTCGTGTGCAGAAACGCGTTTCTAGGTTCTTTATTTTTTTTTTTTTTTGAGCGGGCTGAGACACGCGCTGTGGCATAAATGCGCTTTTGTGCATTTATTTGAACTGTTCGTCTCCATCACTCTTTGTCCGTTTCGTTCATTATGCTACAAGAACGAACTTGTCCCGTGCTATGCGGTACGTCTTAAAATCCTGACAAGTTGCCGGGTGTCCTCAATATCTTCCAAACTCGCAAAATAGCCCCAGAAAAATATACGACTGAAAGTAGAGCGGCTCCAACCAAGAAGTGGATTTATCCACATCTTAGTATAATTTTATTATGTAATATCACTCGATATATTTCTGGCATCCGAATGACAGAAAAGAGAGTCAGAAATAAAGAACGACCTCCCAGTGGCGTTTTAGAGCGCCTATCAAAAGCTTTTCTCGTGAATTACCAAAAACTCAAGTCCTTGGAGAGAGCGTATGTGCCTTCAGATCTTTTAATTCACAATCATAACGGCGTGAACTACACATGTAGGTTACTTGAAGGCCATTTTTCTATCTCCCAAGGCAAGAGCCTTAGGCAGCAGGTTCCAAAAATACTGCACAGAGGCCCAACCTCAGCGTGATGTCGCACAAGGGCATTCAAGAATTATCACGAATAACCATGTTTCCCTGCAGCACAGACTGACAAACTATGTAGTCAGAAACGCTCACAGTCAGGTTTCTGACATTAGCGTTGGTGTTTGTTTTTCTCCATGCTAGATACTCCTTGTATATCGCTATATTGTTAGAAGAATCGTTGGACCAGAAAGTGTTGATAATAATCATTGTTTTTGTTGGACGAAAAGAACGGGAACCAATGGGGCCGATATTTGTTTACCACAAAAACATGAGGTCAAGGAAAGCGTAGGAGAAGTCGCTTATAATATTTTATTGAACTGTAGAAATGATAAGGTAAAGCGAAGTGAAAGGCGACTTGCGACCGATGGAGCCTCCCCACGACCTCCACATTACGCGTGCGTTGCACTACCAATTGTTCTACGCCGCTAATTGTTCCAACGTCCAAATTTTTGTGTGTGTGTGTGTGTGTGTGTGTGTGTGTGTGTGTGTGTGTGTGTGTGTGTGTGTGTGTGTGTGTGTGTGTGTGTGTGTGTGTGTTTGTGTGCGTGTGTGTGCGTGCGTGTCAGTGCGTGTCAGTGCGTGTGTGTGTGTGTCTGTGTGTGTCAGTCATTCGGGGAGCGTTACCGAACTCCGCCCTGGCGTTCGGCTTCCTCCAAGGGTGATAAAGGAGCCTGTGCTCTAAGCACACACATACACAAAAATTGGTTATGTTCGCGCTGCTTCCATGGCGGCCATTTCCCATGTCGCGCCCCAAATGCGCCTGTTGAGGTGGGCACGCCTTCGGTTCGGAGGCACTACCCCAACACTACTCGTGGCCACGTGTGGTGCTCGCCAACACCTGCTGCCTTAACCTTCCGGCTCACATTTCTTGAATCAACGATTCTCGTTAGCTTGCGCGCTTCTTATAATGAATCATTTTTAACGTTCTCGATTTACCATACTTCTGCAATTCACGGGTAAATTTAGCCACACAAAAAACGATTCGTGCATCCGGTTGCTGAAGTTATTCAGCAGGAGTATAAAATTTGCGATGTTTTTCTTCTCATTCTTTTTTTTTCCAATTCAGTCCTTCGTCGAGCCACCCTTCACCTCGATATTGCAGCAAGTTTTCAGTTGATAAAATTCACATATTGTACGGAGTAATCACAAGATAATGTACACATATTCAAGTAGAGCGTCTGACGAATCACTCTGTAGTTACAGTGTATCGCTCGTACGCCTCTGTGTACACGTGTTACCATTGGTTAAGCACAGGGGAGGGGGGGGATCAACCACCTCCCCAAAATTTTCTGACGAACCCCCTCCCCCCTTGTCCCCTTTCCCCCGGGAGAGAAAGTTTCAGGAGGTGGGCTCTGGAAGAGCGTCATGGATGAAAGGGAAAGCTTGAATGTGTAAGCAAAGCGAGGGCTAGTGGCGGTCAGTTTTGCTTGTTTGGCTAGTTTTTATAGCAAGTAACCTATGGCATAAAATAAAATAGGCGCATGAAGTTACCCTAGTATCACGGGAACGTTCTCTTGCGTTTGGGCGTAGTGGTTACGCTGGCCATTAAGTGCCGTTTAAAACGTGATAAACGAGCTTAAATAACACCTCTTAGTCGATTAAATAGAAGAGTTCTCTTCTGACCGAAACGATCAAAGTGTGGCATAACATGAAAGCTGATAGCGTGATGTTTTTCTTTGCCTGAGGTAATCAATAACTATATTATACAACCGCACACACCTCATACAGCAACGAACTAATTAAAAAATAAACGTAATCGCTTTGGCACCGTATACGCTTCTTATACACGAATGTGAAAATCGTCCGTCATCTTTCCCCGTTCAAACTGACGGTCCCTGCCTTTTCCACAGGCGTTCCACTCCATGGGAGTTAAGCAGTGCTCACAGGGGCAAATGACCTCAAATGGCAGGATAACGCTCAAGTCACAGTGCATTCGGTGTAAGCCATGGACATATCAAGCACATGGCCCACGGAGCTCTTGAGCGCAGCCTGAGCGGACTTTAAAATGCGGAGCCTTGTTTGAAGATGCATCATCATTAGTTGCGTAACCATTGTTAGCTAGCCTAGTTTCATAATAATTTTAACGTCTTTCATGCCATTGCAACGGAATTTCCAGGGTGGCAATGTATGTGGCTGGCGTTAATGCGGCCATTTCACGTTACTCGATCACTACGCTGCACGGTATACGGTCGAAATGCATTCCGGGCATTCTGTGTGCTTACCTGTTAAAGCCAGCAGATGGATGGGTGGATGGAAAAGTGTATTTGGTCCTGCAAGTAGTGATAATTAATCACAAAGCGGGCCGCTCCCACGTCGGGACCGGAAGGCCAGCAGATGGAATGTCGTCAGTTGTTACGGCTTAGTTGACCACCCACGCAAAACACATGCGACCCTGTTGGTGTGGTTACCAAGCAGCAACCTAGCTTGTGACTACCACCAAAATAGTCGACAATAACAATTTGCTGTGAACACATAGCCAGTTCGCGGGGAGTCACATGCGTATACGGGGTGGCGGGGGTGGGGGTGGGAGTCAATGCTCCACATGTTGAGATCCCTGGTGCAGGCTGCTGAAGGGATGCTTGAGAGTGACAATAAATCATTTAGGGCCTGTAAAGTATTATTTGAAGAGTGTATTTTTCATTCATTTCGGAGGAAAAGGGGTGCTTGTTACGTACTGGAGAAAATGAAAAGGAGGAACAGGAGGAGGAGGGCTGTTGCTTGGTGCAGGCGGACCTAGTCTTGCAAATGTTGCCGGCAATTGCTCCTCCTGAACGCCACTTATCAACCGCGATATGGTCTGAAACACTTTGCAGTACAACTGACAAACCCAGGTAGCCCGATACGTTGGACGCTTTCCAAACCAAGACGACCCATACGGCTCACCCCTCACTTCCCGGCCTGCATCACGGGGAGACCTTAGGAGGAGCCGAAGCACCCCTCCTCCTAAATATCCAGTGTCGTTGCGGGAACAAAATGTCACTTGTATTTTAGTGTCGTGCCGTCTTGCGCTTGAGTTCATTTGTTCCCCACTTTCTGCTTCAACTTCAGGACAATTTAATATATAATGTTCAATGTCACCAAGAGCTTGACTGTGCATACAGGACGGTGATGGGCCAAGGCCTGTCTTGCACCGCCAATCCGGAGTTTGCGCGGACCCTGTGCGGATACGATAAATGAGAACAACATCAGTTCTGTTAAGTCCTTTAATCACGCAAGGTCGACGCGGTGGAGACCTCAACGAACGGAAGTGGCTTAAGATGGCTTTCTTCATGTCTCTGTTTGCGCCTTCAGTAGTCTTTTTCGTGATCTTGAATTGCAGCGCATAGCGCACCAGACTGTCAGCGGCCTCGTTGCCGGATGCTCCCATTTGGGAAGGTGCCCACTGGAGCACAATGGTAAATCCGACTCTTTGTAATTCTTCAACAGCATGTAGTGCCCGATGAATGCACTTGTCCATGGGAAACCCGCGCAGTAATAGTTGCAGAGCAGCCTTGCTGTCTGAAAAGAGAACTACAGGCTGATGCTCATAGAAATTTAGTTTCCGCAAAGCTGCTCCAATGGCACTTCCACATGCCGTATCAAGTCTGGCAGCCCATGTGACACTGAGTGTCGGTATCACTTACGCCGCTGCGCTGGCTCCATTCTCTTTGTCAACAAAGCCGCCGGTGTACAACTGCATATATCTGTCATATATTCTGTCGAGCTGTTCTACCATAAAAAATTTTGCCTCTGCTACTGGGGCAAGTCGCTTGATGCGAATATTCAAAATGGTAAGTTGACATTCCACACTCTTTATGACCACGGTGGTTTCTGAATGTCTAATTATTTAGTAAATTGGAGGCCAAGTACGCCAAGTGTGTTGAGTGCCACAAAGACGCGAGATTCCGTTCGCGTACTGAGTCTCTGGAGAAGCGCTCTTCCTGCCTGAGTCTCAACGAGACAGCACAGTTTCAAGAGCAGACGCTGAGATGCAAGTAGGTGTAGAGGTGACAACTGTGACTCGTGCGAAACCTTGTTGCGAACAGCTGTTTTTGGCAAACAAGGTGCTGTGCTGAGATTTGTCCGATGTAAACACTGCAACCGATCGTACTGCGACTTTGGTGGTGATATTAACGGCAACTGGAAAAGCACGCGCCTCACCCCCCAGTGCCGAGTGTAATCTCAACATCGTAGAAGAATGACTGCCCCAGCGTGCACAGGTCATCCTTCGCGCCACATTCAAGCGCGGTTCGAGCGACGAAGCGATGTGTCGATACAGCACATCACCAGTACGTCGTGGAATCAAGTACTACACCAAGAAATCGTATTGGATTGGATTGGAGAAACTTTAATTATGCCTGCAGTTGGGCGCTCGCGCGCCCCGACGAGGGCCTACGTCATCCTCGAAGGTGCCGTTACTCGGCGCGGGTCTCCGCTCGCCGTTGCCGGCTCGCTGGGTCCGTGCCTTTCGAGCGCCTCGAGGACCTGCTGGACGGCCCAGAGCTGATCGTCTCGGTCGTAGCTCTTCGCGGCTGCCTCGAGCCGCGGTGGGAGTGCTCTTGAGTTAGCGTCTTCTGGATATTTAATGCAGTCCCACAAGATGTGCGTGTAGTCTGCGGTCCCCCTCCGGCAGACCCTGCACATATCTGTCGGATATGTCTCGGGGTACATGCGATTTAACAGTTTCGGGCTCGGCAGCGATCCGGTCTGGAGCTGTCTCAGTACTACCGCCTCCGCTCGACTCAGTCTCGGGTGCGGGGGTGGAAGAGTCCTGCGAGCCAAGCGGTAGGCCTTCGTGATTTCATTGTAATCCGTCATGCGGTCCTTGGTTCCGAACCATGTCGGACGGTCTGTCGCCGGGGCGCGGTTGGTTAGCGCTCGCGCCGCGGCGTGTGCCGTCTCGTTATGGTTCTCATTGCGTTCCGACGCGTTGCCCGCGTGCGCCGGGAACCACTTGAGTCGTACTTTTCGTTCGTCTAGTTTTACCGCTCGCAGTACGCGCTCAGCCTCCCTGCAGATTCGCCCTTTGGCGAAGTTTCGCACCGCCTGTCTTGAGTCACTCAGCACCGTGTGGCAGTCTGCGTCGGCGATGGCCAGGGCGATGGCTACCTCCTCCGCTTGCTCCGCTTCGGTGCTTCTCACGCTCGCTGCCGTCCTCGTGGCGCCGGTTGACGCCTCTATGACGACCGCTGCGAAGGCGTTCCGAGATGGAATCGTACGTGATTTTCTTGGTGGATTGACGTGCCTCAGAGGCTAATCTCCATCTACATTATTCTTCGCCGCAGCCCAGGGAACAGCATAAAACAGGACTTGTATGCTGATATGAATAATCTTGGACAATCCTACCGATGAAAGGTGGGCTTGTGCTGACACTACTGCCGGTTGAGCCATCACTGCCAGGTGCTTGTGCTAGTATTCGTATAGCCTAATGGAGATATCTGCATATGTTCACACATATACTGTCATGCATGTAGATATAGGCATCTGGTAACTCTGCCATGGCAGGGGCGACATACATTTCCCTGTGGTACACCTAGTGAAATTGCTCTCACTGTACGCGTTGCTATCCCTAGTTTCACCTGCATTTCCCGCCCACTGACAAACGTATCAATGAAACATAATAGGTGGCCTGTGACACCCATGTCCGCTAGTTGATCAACTATTGAGCTCTGGAGGACATTTAATCACCTTGGCAATGTTATGCCAACTTTTTGTGAAATCCAGTAGCACTTATGACGATCGGGAAGCGACCACTCCCCATCCGATCTGGTGCTGTGATTTTTACATGAACGTCAATTGAATACAGCGCAAAGTCGATTGTACTTGTGGACGCAGATGGTCTGTAAAACGCCCCATTGCCATAATTAGCGACACGTAACTCTTGCTGAGAAATCGCTTTCGCAACCTGCTTCCCACACGAGCATCCTTGTCTTTGTCGCCCCCACATGCCCTGATGCGCGTGGCATCCACATCCGCATGGCATCCAGCACATTAGAGCACAAATGCCTGACATCATCCAAAGAATTTGCCGACGAATGTACAAGGCAGCACTTCCATTCTGAAAAGAGTTGATGTTAAGATTCGTATGGGCAGCGTATCCAGATATCGATCTATGATTAGGTCGCCCGGCTTTCCAAACAGCCAAAATTGGAATCGGTGAGTCTCTTAAAAAGAAATTTAGCTCGACTACTCGATGTATTAGTCCACAACAGTTTCATTGCATTATGAATGGCACTTTTGGTCGATTGGGGTAACATGATTATTTGGCTGATTTCATATTACACTATTGGATTGTTAACTGACGATCCTAGTAGGATCGGGATTCCACCGCCAACACTGCCTCAAGAACGGTCCTCACGGAGCTTGAGGGCAGTCCTGCGAAATGTGATCGTAGTGCCGCAAAAAGAACGCGCAGTATCCCTGTGGTGTCTTGGAATTGCGTTTCCAGCTGCTGACGACTTTTATTTTTCACAGATCTGGGATAGGAAGCTTGCATACGCTCCCTGTTGCGAATTCTAGGTGATGTTGATGCCGATTCAGAGCTTCTGGTATCCTGTGGTTGTGTCTCCTTCAACGCATCATCTTGTCGCTCTGATATCTTGTCATCTGATATTTGGGGTTTTGTTTTTAATAGTTAGCGCATCTCTTGTAAGGGCAGGAAAATTGTCAGTAGACGGGGCCTTCATTTATGAAGATGCAGGATTGTGATTAGAAAGAAACTGTTTTCTGCGGTGTTGAGTGCTAACGTGGGGCGGGTATCCACTGTAGCTGACAAGGTTGTCTCCGCCGCAGTTGGAACATGTGCAGTCCGCCTTACACATTTTTAAATCATGTGCTCCTCTGCACCGTTTGCAGCGCTGTTCGCCTCTGCAAAATTTTCCCACATGCCTGAAACGTTAGTATTTGAAACAACGTGGAAGCGGCCCTGTGTAATCTACTGTTTCATGCCACTTGAATCCGACATTTATCTTATTAGGCCCCTCGCTGTTAGAGTAGAATGTCAAAACTACAGCGTCCTTAGGTTTAATCTGCCACTCTCTGGCACGTGAACCCGTCCGGCGAACAATGCGTCTGACGTGAAGAATTCCTTGCGTCTTCAGAAAATCGACCAGGTCCCGTTCTGCGAGCCATCTCGGAATGCCACGTACAATACACGTGTTCTGAACTTAAGCGCGCGGAAGACGGGCGCCGCTCACAGCGATGTCCCCAACTTTGTTGCGTCTCAGTAACTCATTCACTTGTTCCTCCGTGGCTACGTCGAGCACGTCGAACGACGTCGAACCGGTGCCATCACCACTAATAGATTTTATGGTGTACTACAGGGCTATGGGGTTTACTTGCCTCAGATCCATTCCCGTTGCTGTCGGTGGAATGGCAACCGAAATTCCGATGGACCTGTTTCTGGGATGACTTTAAGCGTTAATCATCCATATCTCCCATGTCAGCAACTCTCTTCCTCGTCCGCAATCGTTGACTCGTCGTCACCGGAAAAAGAAGCGTCAGACCTGTCAGCACTATTACGATCGTCCCCTCGTCTTGCGGGAGTGTCTAAATTGTCAGGTACTACATCGTTAGGGCGCTCGGATCCTTGGCCTGCCATTGCAGTGTTACCGGCGTCGATGACCTTCTCCTTCTGGGAACCCCGCGCTGGAACCCGCGCTGAGCTGGCGCTCGTCCTTACAGGACGAGCGCCAGCTCAGCGAAGAAACGGACGTCTTTCATGAAATGATGGCTGATTCTTGAAAAATAGCCACAGAAATGGCAAGCCGGAAATGAACAAGCGAGGTTTGGTTTTGTTTGATTTTCCTTTCAAGATGGCGCATAACCCCTGCAGCGACATTGGCCAAGATTTATTTGAACGGTATTAGGAAATTTCAGCTGCTGCTAAAATTGGTAGTATTGTCAGGAAGAAATGAATAAAAAATAACCTGTGATGAACTTAACACAATGTCTCTGAAACAACTATATATTCCTCCCACGGCTGAGCAAACATTCCTGTTGTAGTTTTCAAAGGAGGATGCTCCTAGAGAAAGAATATTCAGAATGGAAAAAATTCAACTAAGTTGTCTAAAGCTTGATTCTAAAATGTTTTTCCCTAAAGAAGAAAATCGGCAGAAGAATGAGAGAAAAATGTTCTATAGTCTCATTATCTCCTGTGAAGATGATGAGGGGAGGGCGCCAGACCATCACTGTGTTGTTGCTGTTGTCGTCGTCGTCGTCGTCGTCGCCGCCGCCGCCGCCGCCGCCGCCTATCACACGTGGGGCTCCTACCCACGATGGGGATTGGCCAAGAAATCGGTGGATTATTCGCTGTGACGATAAAAGTTTAAGCGAGCTACTAACGTCTTCGTCGTCTTCCTCCCAGGAAGACCCCACCCAGGAGATTCAGAATGTTACCATCTTTAGGTTTAGCGCCGAGACCTCAGCGCCCGCACGTGAGCATGACGTCACAGATTGATTTCCAGTAGCTTCTCGTATATGGGCCGTTTTGGCGAAGAAAGAAGTTCACGAAACTTGCTATACTGAGTCTCTGTTAACTTTAGAACGCAGTATAGCCCATGTTTCCCGATAAAAAATAATTATCGGTCCAAGTAGACAATGTCAAATTCATCACGTCATCGTGAACTGGTACATAAACTGCAAGGCGGCGGCGTCGCTGGTCTCACTTTTTTTTTTTTACTCTCTTCCAGCTCACCACGCATCCTCTCACGGTTTATAACTGCGGCCATTTCGCTTTTGCAGAGTCTCAATTTACCAATATATCTTAACGTAATATTTCTATTTGATGTGTATTTGACACGTTGAAGAAGTAATGTCCCAAGTTTTGTTTTTCCCCGTAGAACTGTACTCGATTGGGTTGCTCGCATACCGAGTCCAATCAACCACGAGGCATCGACAGCCAGTGACTCATGCTGCGCAGGAACATCGCTGTGGCGATTCCAAATGGTCAGTCCGCAAGCAATGACGTGGCGATGTGAAGAGGCTGGAGCTCTTACCTTCTGTTACTCCTGAAGGATAACATAACCGAAGAAAGGTTAGCCTTTTGAGCGAACACACTTCGAAGTGCCTGACGAATCAAGAAATAGACCATCGTGTCCCCCTCCCCCATGCCACGATGAAATATAAAAAAAAGTGAAATAAATGCCCAGCGGTGCGTTTTGGTGTGACAGCGTTCAGACAGCCTAAATCTAAGACAGCATACATGAAAGCAAAGTTTTATTTGTAAATGTATTTCTTTTCCATTTGAATCGCACATATTCTTCATGTCGTGTTTCCGTGGCTCTTGTGTGGGCGTTCCCAAGTGTATAGCGTTTCGAATGCGGCGCCCTTGTGAAGGACTTCATTTGTACCTCCACAGGCACATTTGTATTTTGTGAATAGCCGAAGACGCTTTTTTACGTAGGTGTCTTTGTACGTGCATGTATGACCTTTAGGGCTATGTCACTGTATTATATCTCTCATATCGTTGCTCGTAATATCTGCATCGTTTGTACACATCCGTCAAGTCGAAGTCAAGAGTAACCGCTGCCACCTGGAGGCACCAAATTATGTTTAAACACTAAAAACAATACCGACTTCCGAACGCTTCTAAGGACCGCTCTACGAGCGATTGAAAGGAAAATGGTAGGCGTAACGTCAGGACACATGAATAGACTGGTATACAGCAGATCAAAAACAAGTCGATGACTGCTCTAGTTAAGATAAAGAGGAATTGGTGTTGTCGAGCAGATCGTGTAATGCGTAGGCAGATAACCGGCAGTCCGTAAGTGACAGAATGGTTGCCATGGGGATGAAAGCACAAGATGCTGCCTGAAATAGATGGAGTGATGAAATATGGAAACATGCGTGCTTAGAGCTGGTGAAGTTCTTGCAGGATAGGGACAATGAGAGGCGGGGACAGGGCTAATACAGGAAGCCTTTCTCCGTGCCGTGAAATTAACTAAGCTGAACATGGTTATGACTACGATGATGAGCCAAAAACTGCAATATCGGAGCTTTAGGAGTGACGCAACCACTCCAAGCTCAAATGCACATGAAGCCATGATTGGGGGTCATTATTGCTGCGTGATGTATAAGTCAGCTGACCGTTGTCATCTTCCAGATGATTTCATCCATAGTTATTCTCCGTTATCTGGCTTTCTTTCTTTCCACGTTCTTGCGTCTTTAGCACCACACACTTTGAAGCACTGCACACTTTGTGTCACTGGAGAGCCCACGCTGTCGCGAGCTTATATTATACATGAAAGACGTGGCATCTTCTTCGTATAGCCTCGACGTGACGTAATCATTGTTCACGTCGGCGTTGTCCTGTGTCCCTGGCACAGGCGGCTCAACAGAATGTCGCTGTAAGCCTGGTTCACGGGACCCTCGACGCGATATGTCGTCAGGGAGTCGCTGACAACCTATAACAAGGAAAGGAACAAAATAAGACGCCACATTGCTGGACAATCGCCACGTAGAGGAACGTGTTGTTTAATGCTGAGCACGTGACCAGTAAAAGGGAGGTCATAAAAATTGCACCTTCCTGCCTGTATATACCTATATTTACATAAAATAACAAGTTAGATAACTCCACGCACACGCGCGCGCATGTGTGTGTGTGTGTGCACATACACATACGCACGCACGTACGCGCTAACCCCTCCCCCCCCAGACACAAACTCTAGCATTTACGAGAAATACGGGCTCAAGATTTAGACGCCATCTGGCGATGGACACGTAAATTGCAGACTTAACTTCCAAGGAAGGTTCACATCCGTCAAGTTTACGCACCAACCTTCAATTACGGCTTTACGGACAGGAATGGAATCGTTGCTCGGCACATAACAAAGCCTAATGCCCAATAAGCGTGAAGCTTGCGTAACTCAATGTTCTCAGTGGCAGCGTTATTGCCTTTCTTCCTTTCCTTTTTCCTTCTTTGTGTAGTCTGTGCTAGTCTAATGGAGGTATTCCTGCGATGAACATATTGCAGTAACTTCAATGCGTTTGGACTGTGAAAACGTTGTCAGTCCATGGTGCGACACTCGGCAGCGTCTGAGAGTCCTGTGCAGTCAGTCTCAGTTCTACTGATTAGGCGGAATGTAATAAGATAAGCTATGAGACCTCTTCACTTCGTTAAACTGTGATTATATATATAAACCAAAAAATTTTGAAAAAGACAACACAACCAATTTGCAACAAAGTGGAGACATTGCAAAACGATGAGCATGTTCAGCATTATAGAAGTAAGCTTATCGTTTATAAATGTCCACGGGGGCACTGGGTTTCAGGACACGATGGCACGTAATGTGTTGTCAATACGCTTCGAGCGCCTCAGCAAAAAACACGAGTGATCAATTGTGAAAAAGCTTTTCACACAGTCATCGTCGAATTGCACTGCTAAGGGAGGTGCTCTAGCGTTCAGCTTGCAATTGACACTGGTCTGTTCCGGACCATTGTCAATTGCATTTCGCTACTCGTCAAAGAGGCAGAACGTGCGTCGAGTGAGGTCCCCCTGAACACATTGCAATGTGGTGAACGCGGTTTAAATCATGGATCCGGCACCTCAAAGAGGTTTGAAGTAATTTTAACGCATTTCTCTCGTATCTACCGCTAAATCGCCGCTGATTTCTTCTTTCTTTCTTGAGCCTCATTTACTTTAAGTAACCCGATAAAGAAAGAGAGAGAGAGAGAGAGAGAGAGAGAGAGAGAGAGAGAGAGAGCGAGAGAGAGAGATGGCTGCGGCTATTTTTCGCGTCATAGTGTACTCTATTATGGTTGGCCGAATATTCTAAATCTTGAACATCAATTAACTACTGTATTGAATCTAAATGATACATTCAAGAACACTTTATTCGATTTCTGCGAAACATTTCATTATGGCCGCTTATATGTAAATACTTCGGTTATTTGACTGTGCCTACCAAAGAGCAAGGATTGAACACGGCCTCCTGTGAGCCAATTGGAAACTCGAGTCGTGTTTGACATTTTCCTCATTCACGTTTGGCATTTGTCCAGCTCAGCGCACTTTCGAACAGCACCACTCGTATTATAGGAGATAAGTGTGTTTATTATTTCTACACGAAAATATTTCGCACTCAATTCGATATCTGATGCCCGCATTTTCAGAATAAGCGCATTCTATTCGACTAGAATATTCCACTGCTTTAGTGTCGTTATTATTTTGATTGCGTATGCAAGCTGCGAAAGCGCCAATGATCTTGAGACGGCGATCATCCGCAACGCTCAGCTGCGCCCCTCTGCGCCAAAGCACGCGCGCGCCATCTATCGATAAGCCGGCGCAACTAGTGCTTCCTCGGCGGGAGACCGCTGCGCTCAATGCGCTTCAGTTTTGAGGTGGTTGAGTGCCGTAGAGAAATGCACAAAAATACCCGCACATTTGATGCCGCTCTTACAGGGTTAGAAAACAGTCATATCTAGAAGCAGCGAGGACACCAAGTAGGAGTTTTATAAAGATTATCCCTGCTTTGGGTTAAAGTTATAGAACGAAGAGCTGTCTTTTGTAGAACATGTCGTCATCGCTCGAACGTACAAATTCAATTTTTCGACATAAGGTATACAGCACCTCACTATTTTCGAAAAAAAAAAAAAGGCCTCACTGGATCACATTTGAAGCGCTTTGGGCAACTGGACAATTGAAAAGCATGTAAATCTAAGGTGGGCACGAATGCTTCAGTGAACGGATGAAAAAGCTTCATTCAAATTCATTCATTATATTCATTCTAATTTTGAAGTCGGCTGCATGTGGTGCTGTAGGGAAGTGGTTTACTTATATGTTTGCCATCTGTGTTCGAGAAGTTTGACAGTGAATCGATCAAGATTTCTGCGTTGTCCGAGACGGTGCAAATTAAGCACCCTTGAAGTCCGTTTCAGATTCTTTGAGATTGCGTGAAAACCCAGAATGCAGCAGCAACATGGCATTATACTACACGTAGTTATATTTCCAGCCACCTTTTTGTCTCTTTGTCTATGTCTGCCTCTTGATTTTTTTCTACTCTCAAGTTTGCTGGCATTCTTCTAGTATAAACATTTTTATTGACTTGAAACTTTTTCTCTTAAGCACTGCATTTTCGACTCGCGTTCTCTCTGGTATGTAACACTCGTTTCAACAGTAGGTAGCACACTTGCTTTGTAACACACCCCATTCCATACAACATGCATTGCTGGGGCTCATTTCGTCTTTCTCCGAAGTAAAGCAGTGGCCCAAAATGATCGTTCTAATAGATTACATCGAATTTGAATCTCGTAAGAAATTATAAATTAACAAAATCAAGGGATGCCCTACGAAAACACCCACAAGCCCCATACCTATCACATCCAATAATTCGATCCGAATATGAAAACATAATGATGTTTATATAGGACCTTTATATATTCATCCGGGTTTATGGCTTAAGCAAGAGCGTTAGACAGCGCGACACAAAACGCAGTAAAGGAACCAGAGGACAGAGCGTTGGAATACTGTATTAGCGGCACATATACTTCTTCAAAAGTGCCACCCCGTGGTGCGGCAGTAAGCTGGTAAATTTTGACCCAAATTTAGCATACATTGTGACGTGCCCACTGAAGCACTAAGAAAGTGCCAACCTACCTTGTGGAAGTGGCAGGCGCAGTTCCCTTGCATGAAGTCCTTGAACCTGGCCGTGGTCATGTTAAACGTGTCTACCACTTCCATGCCAAGCTGGCGTGCTTGGCGGATGATATCCTGGTTGGTCTGGCCTAGGATTTGCTGGCTCCTCTAAATGGCATATAACGGAATAGGCAGGCATAGGCAGTGTCAGTGGGTGCGAGTGTTGAAGCCGAATGAACAAGCACAAGTATACAGAGGCTTATACTTCCAAGAAAGCTCGCTAGATTAAAACATCTCATTGGGTTGCAAGCAACGCGCAGTTGGTTATCCCGTTTGCACTGGGGGTGAAGTGGTATTTTACAAGAAATAAATGCATCTCCACCGAAACAATAAGCCATAGTCTAAACGTGTAAATGACGAAATCAATGCAATAGGCGTATGGAAGAAATTTGGCTGTTTGTAGCTCCACCATAATGCCACTTGCGCTTTCGCTATGGCAAAGGTTCCAGAAGTTCTAAACTCTCGTCGTGTTTGAAACATTGACGTAAATCACTGTGTGCAATTTGTAGGCGGACTAATCGTATAAATTCCGAAATTTAGGCGCTGAACACGCGTTCGACCTACGGCGAGGTGTCATCGGTGACAGCTGAAATTAAGCTCGGTCATCGCTTGCGTGGGCATCTCTGGGAGCGGAATGGCGCACGTCTACGTTTGCTCTAGATTTTGTAATGGTGTCGATAAAGCGCCTTAAGGCTTTTCTCTGGCGAGCTGATTTGTTGCGTAGTTCGTGTCCTTTGACCGTGAATTTTTTTAAAGAAAGAGAAAAAGAAAGGAACTGCGACAAAGCGAAAAGGTCTTACTCGCTAAAAACACGATTGTAGTGCTTCGATTGTAGCTTTGAACTGTATCTTTTAATGCGAAGCATTCTTCCCCGAGTTCACTCTTTGGAAAGCAGGCCTCTCTCGCCGTTTTAGTTGGCCTATCCCGATGACAGCGCAGTCTAATATTAT
Source organism: Dermacentor variabilis (assembly GCF_050947875.1). NCBI lineage: Eukaryota > Metazoa > Arthropoda > Arachnida > Ixodida > Ixodidae > Dermacentor > Dermacentor variabilis. The sequence goes on from NC_134573.1 coordinate 147,404,934, forward strand.
GAGCCACATGGACGACTGGATACATGCTACTGAGGCTTTAGTTTACTTTCAATCTTATGTCTTGCCATTAGAAATACTGCCTTATTTACTATAAATATAGTATCTACAGCTTGTAATATTGCTCTACGTAACAGTTCGTTACACGACAGTTATATAATTCATACAACCGTTACCTAGAAAGCATGAATGAGGACTCGCCTTACGTGGACGTCAACTCCAATGTAGCCTGCAAATTTTTTTTTAATCGACATGTCTCTCACTAGAAGAATAGTTTGAAAGATTGGACGATAACGCCTGATTATGAAGTTAATTACGTGTAGCGAAATAATAGCGACTTACCACGCTGTTCCGGTGAACACCATCTGTCTGTTGGTGGAAGCCAGATCCGAATGTCTTTATTATAATCTTCGCGTTATCCAGGCCAAGTCTGCAAGGTACATTTAACAATGTGTTGTCTTTCTTCTTTTTTATAGAATTATAGAATCAATTTAATTAGGTAGCGGGCGCCGAAAATTTCGCAGCAGTTGTGCTCCTGACGTCCACACGTTACATTCAAAACCGCATGCACACCGCATAAGACACTGCGTTGACAATGATAGAACTAGCGCCCAATAAAGGATTTAAACATGTTGTTGGAAGTGAGATGGTCATTCTGAACGAAATAAGGAAGGACTTTACGAAAATGACAGTTTGAATTACCGAAAACGAAACTTTTTCACATTATTTTTAACACACTCGTTCATTTTCCCACGCAATTTCAATTTACCTGCATACAATTGCCCCACTCATCGAGAAGCCTGAACAAGCGTATCCGATAAAGCACCATTCCAGCCTTTCAAAGATAGCGACGCCCTACTGCGCTGATTGCTTCTGGCATCTCGTATTGTTGGCTACGCATTAAATCTTGTTGAGGCGAGCGCGGAAGCACATTCTTTTCCATTATATAAATTGCTTACACTGTTAAGTGAGAATTGGTTGAGGGCGCGTATTGACGTGCTGCAAGGACACATTTCTTCTCAGTAGCTTATCGCACAATCAGTGGCGGAGCCTCTGACATGTTTTAACGTATGGAGCCGCATTTATTTTCCGGTGACCTAAGCTTTCAATCATCTTTTGAAACGCGCTGTGCCAAATTTCAACTGTTCTCTCCATTTCGTCTATTGCTACTCGCTTGTCTTCGTTGATCAGTGCATCAACCGTCTCCTTGTTGGCATCGGTCGAGGCTGCCCGAAGGCGATCACTCTGAGGCTGATCTTCAGTGCAGGCCTGGCCGTTTTAATATGTCTCGGCTATTGTCGCACACTGATCTGACTTATTCGCGCACCGCCGTACGCAAGCTGAATTCTTCTGCGAAAGTGCGCTGCTGAAGTTCACTCTTTTACCAGAAATATCACCCCACGTTGTCTAACGAAAACGTCGTATGCTGGTATTTTGTCTAGCGTACTGACTGCTAGATTATGTAAACTGGTGGTGACAAATGGACATCGACGCGTACGATTGCAGAAAATGTGGTTCTACATTCTTACAAACATTCATTGTTGTGCGATTTTAGGCTTCCGCAAAAAAAAAAAAGGACAGTTGATTATTACTTACGATACCACCCGGTATGTAAACACCAACGCTTGAGTTCAATACGTTTGAACATAGAAATCAAGGGTCACAATGCCCCTCATAATGATAAATTCGTTAAGCAAAAAGTTTAGAGCCCAAGGCCCAGTTGAGATAAATTATTACATTAAAACGCCAACATCAGCTGAAGACGAAAACCATGTGCGAGTCGAATGGCGGGGTTGCTTCATGCGGTAAAATACAACCAGGACTTAACTGCGGTGGGTGTTTTTTGCCTGCTTGTCAGGTATTTCACGGTTCGTCCTGTGATGGGTGGTATTGATTGGTTGCGGCCTCTGACAAATCTTAGCCCCCAGACCACCATCGTCCGGTGAACAGGGCCAAGCTACTGGCTCAGGCACAAGGCATACTGGACTGGGAACTCCGCCCACCTAGCACAATTCTACCGCCGGCTCAATTCTATAAATAAGCTTATTCCTAAACCTTTTGTCAAATGGTTCTGATTTTTCTCGCAAGAATTCATCAAATGTCGGGGGCTACTCCAACGCCAACATCCCTCTCTCCCCTCTCGGAAGGTTATTCCGTTAGTTCTAATCCAAACAAGGCAAAAGACGCAGGTGGATGCAAACGAAACGATCAACAAATTTGGAAAGCGTCAGTCTGGAACCAGCGTTTCAACACAGGAACTTTTCATCAGAGTGCTGACGTCGGTTTGCTAACAAATTCCCTCGTCGAAATGCTGGCTCCAGGCTGAAGTTATCCTTGTTCGCGGACAGCGTTTACACTTTGTCGCGCACCCTTTGAGAGTCGCCGTGAGCGATGACAGCTGCTTGAGGTTGAGCCATTGCACTCCACCGACGACCAGAACTGTTCTCTCGCTGTTCTCCAGTGACGGCATGCTGCGAAATTTCCAAAGACAGACAATGTGATGTGCCATCGTTGTATACCGTTTGACTGTTAAATGCACCAAATCTAGTAACGCTTTCTAAGTAATCGGGGAGACGTAGGACTTGCCGGAAAAAAGAAAGGAAAAACTGTCGACAAACCCATTGTGATTCTTGTCGCATCAATGCTATTATTTGACAATCGCTGAATCGATCAGAATCACATCTGTTGCATTTGCATTAAAGAGAAAGTTCCAGCGACACTATGGGCCGAATTTTAATTTGTACCGCACATTCTTCCTCTCTTTGCATCTCTCTGTACAGTCACGTGCAGCACGACCTGCAACACCGGTGCCCGTGCTCGGAGGGGCTCCGAGATTGTACGGCTGCGCAGACACAGGGTAAGTTCCAGACCTAAACACAGCTTCAATTAGTGGTATTTATGAAACCACTATTTCGCATGTCATAGCCACTGCGCAGCGCTGGAGCCCCTTATAGTGCACGAGCAAGGGTGATGCATGTCATATTGCACGCGTCTGTGCGTGAGCGCTCACCTGTCGACCAGCTGGTTCAGTGTTCGGGCCAGCGTGGGACGCCGGTTCGGCGGCAGCCAGAACTGCGGGTAGTAGGCGAAGCCCGCCGCGGTGCGACCTCTGTTCAGCCGCTGCGCGTGCAACGCGATGCCGTGGCTCCGGTGCCACTCGCCCAGCGTGCCGTTGAGGCGCATCAGCACGTAGTACATGATACCGCGGTTCGTCGAGTCTCCCAGGAACAGCAGCTGCTGCGTCAGCGGAGCCAATGCATGCCGCGCACGTTAGTAATTCTTTTGGTAAAGATGTCAACCATTTGCTTCTCATATGAGAATGTCAGTGAAGACACAGATTGTGAAACGCAGCCTTTCGTTTCAGTCATGTTCGCTAAGAGAACGTGAAGCTGCATGTTCAATCCAAGCATGCACGTTACCGTCGGAGCTTGTTTGCCACGTGCGTACAAGGCGGAAAGTGCGGTAAACACCAACAGCGTCGACTGTTCCTGATTGTTGCCATAGTAATATCTTTCTAAAGCATTTACTTCATTACAGTATGATCATACATACGGTTCTACGAAATCAAGCTGAGACCGCCCGTCGCCACAGCGTCGACATGAACTTGTAGCGTGATCAGATGAGTATGACCCTACGGCAGGGCGAAGCAATGGAGCACTCGTGAAAACAGGACTCCTGCTTGTTGGTTGCTCGCCATAGAACAGTCAATCCGACCCATTCATCTTTACATACGTTTTTACAGAGTCTCGTCTGAATCAGCTAACACCGTGTTGGCGACAGGTTGACCCAAGCAGAGTCAAACCCACTTTGTCGTGTCCATATAGACATAGGCTTTCTCAAGTGACAAACTTCGCGATCAATCTTTTTATACAATGTACGTGCCAGAAAAAAATTAAAAAGAACAGCCGAGCCAATTTCATTTTGTACATTTATTTGCTCCCTAAATGTATAAGTGTAGGTCTGGCAAAATTCTAACAGAAGTCAAGAGAGGGCAGCACTGATGCTCGCATTTGATAGCATGAACTGATCATGGCCCTTTCTGACACACCTGCAGCACTACGAAAGACACTTCTTTGTCCGAATTGTCTCACATAACATCCTTCAAAGCACTCTGTGTACCGATGCTGAACATATTTGTACGCGTATACTAACCTGAAATGCAACTGCGTTTCAATTGTATCGAAAGGTCGTGTGTTTCTTGCGCATTTTTTCAGAATTGTTGTGCGTGTGTTATATAATGAGTGTTGTATTTATAATATGTCAATATGAATGACTGACGCGGCGCCATGATGCCTTCCATTCGATGCAGTACGTTTGCTCCTTTCCTTTCTGTTAATATGTTTATATATTTGCCGTTTAATCAGAATGCTGAAAATTACCGGTCAGTCATCGTTCGTTCCTTGTTTCTGTGCCAATTTATACTGGTCGTTCGTTTCGAATTGATTTCATGTACTCTAACACTACGAGAACTTCAGTCCATCTATACGCTCCATTGAAGCAAATATACACGTTCAAGTAGCAGAACAATGGAAGTGGGCTATTGCGTCTCCCACCTTCTTTCCTTCCAGACAGGTCTTCAGGAAGGTGTTGGACACTTCGGGATAGCGGCACTTGAAGGGTGCCCATCGCGCCATACTCCAAATACACGAATCCGAGCTTGCGCAGTTGGTGCAAGGCAACAGCCACCGTCCTGCAAGGATATTTCTCATCTGGCAACAGCTCTATAGACTATGAACAATGTATTAGATACGCGCCACTTCTTACTGATTATTACGTTTTCTAGTTAAACTAACATGGAAGGCTAACGCGCGCGGCACTTCCTTATAGTTTATGCGCAAGACGAATGTTATTGTTTGGTATATGCCGCACGGTCACCGTAGATGTTACGGTGGCAAGAAGTAGATGGCACTCTTTGATAGTGACAACATCTCCAGATATAGCCGTATCATTTCAATGAGTTTTTCTGTAATTATTCTCGTCACCTTGCAACTGGGAATTTAGCGCATTGGGAGCGTTTGTAAGGTTAAGAACATTATTGTATCTGCGAGATTTGAATTTTCATGATGTTTTGTTCCATTGCTTCCGTTCACTTAAATCAATCTCCCGAAGTAAATAGTTAATATAGGTTGTTCCTTTGTCTGTGTATATGTGTAACGAATGCGGAGGATTCTATTGGAATGTGTGCGTCGCCTGCATGCAGCACATTTGGTTTGTGGCATGACCATTTTGACATTCCTTTAACTCCTTTCACAGTTTCTAGTCTCCTCGCCATTTCAGTTGAACACAGCCAAACGTTAAACGCATGATGGCCTCTCTTTCAACAAATGCATCAAACCAATGCTCGCGCGAGGAATCTTTTAACGTTGCACTCTTGCTGGGATTAAATGTAACGGGACTCAGAAGCGACTATAAAAATTTGTGTTTTTTTTTATTATTTAAAGCAAATCTTTCTACCGGGTGGCGGAAGTGCAAGTTCGCATCTGTGTGCAAAGTTACAATAAACTTCTCTCACCGTCTTCGTGCCCTGAACGGCAGATATCGAGCGCTTGCAGTCTCTGTGTCATTGCCGTCCACGATTCTTCGGCCTTCTCCAGATGGAGCCCGCACGGCTCTTTCGGATAAATCACAAGCTCGCAGCTCTGAAAGTTGGGAGCAAGATGAACGAGTAAATGTCAGATTGGTGCACGTATTCAAATCGGAAGTGGTTCAGCTTAGAGTCTTCAGCATAGGACTCGCCAAACCTTGCTGGTTCACATTTAATGGCAAGCCACGTAGTTCTCGTTCAAGACTGACGCCACCTCATCTTAGTCTTCTATTGCCAAAGCCTCAGCGCTCGCGGGAGGATGTAGGGATGGTTTAAGCATGAGGCGATATGAAAAAGAGGGAAGTAGGCGATCGCAAGTGCCACAGCCAGGGCATTCTTGTTGCCATTACTCTACGTCTTTTCTTTAACATAAAAACAAAGGACAGAATCTTTAAAAATGTCTAGTGGCACCCTGCATTGTTTGGTAGAAAGTTAGCCGCCATTTCCTCTATAATATCAGTGCCGCCACACTATAGGACAACATGCCATGCCAGAAGTGAGACCAGAGGTCAACTATCGAACAGGAATGCCAGAGAACTTTTCTATTAACTGACATCGCACTTAAATACAAAGGTAGTCGTGATCTTCTTCAAACTTGCACTGTAGGTGAATTTATCCATTTATCAAGTTGTGCTAGCTGTGCTAGCTGTGTCTGTTTGACTTGAATTAATTAATTTTGCGTCTATTAAGAAATCCGAAGTGCGTCATCGTACCTCACCTGCTTGAGGCTGCAGACTGCATAGCGACCGGCGATGTGTGGATGAAGTGCTTCGTGTATCGAGGTACGCTCACGCCTGAAGACACTCAGCACGTACGCGTTAGCGACACGGGCTTCAGCGTGCCTGATGTCCACCACCACCACGCTGATCCGGTTGTAACCGAGGCCCAGCGTGTAATTCACAGGCCTGCGGCGGAGCAGTTTGTTAGGCACGACACACTGGGGTACCTCACAGTATAACATGTGACCCTGGGGGACGCTGGGGAACAAATTTCAGCAGCAGTTCCTCGCTAGTAGGCTTCACCTCGTCGTAGGCAAGCGTTGATTTGGCGTATACTATGGTAATATGTTTGTACTTTCTTGCTAAATGAAAATTTCGGAACTTTGAACGACATCCCATCAGGCCAGCGACATCTATGAAATTTCTGCTGCTTTCGACCTCAGTGGCCTTATCAGCATCGTTATACATGCGTTGCAAGACGGGTGCGCTGGCTTGCATCTCGACCGTCGAAAAATGAGTCATGGGCGATTGGCCGACGCAGTCGATAGTTGTCCGAACTGTGATGCTGGAATGTATGCGGTTTAGCGGGCAAAGAAAGACTAAAGCGTGCAGCCGAAAGAACGCGCCGAATACGCTGTTACATAGGTATAAGTTCGCCCAGCAATTCAGTTGAACGGCTTGGTGCCGATAACGCGAACCTAATTCACCTAATAGTTATGAACCCAGGTTTGGTTACAAGTGCATACCTGGCTGGTCCCAGTCTGTCGTCGAGGCGAGCCTCTGCATGACAGTAGAGGGCTCTAGCGCGGACTTCCACGGTCATCTGATCGTAGGGCACGTCTACATGGTATTCCGTCTTGTTGGGATGGAAGGTGGGCGACAATGTCTGCTCCGGGCTGACGCGAAGCAGGCGTAAGTACGGCAGTGCCGTCGGGTCTGTGGACAGGCAAGAGATCCAGAGCTGTTGTTTTTGCATATCTTGCGACGTCTACCAGAAAAAAAATGGGGTGGAATTAACCCATCTCCAGATGACTGTCGACGGTAATACGTCAGCAGTGAATCGAAATAGCGACACAACATATTGCCTTCGTCGAACCGAGTCATGTATGAAGCATGTACTGCAGCGGGACTCCTCTTTCACGATTCCCCAAGTGCAATCGGCGCCATCAGGGGCCGCTACGGCGAAGCCTGTGCGTGGCCTCCGAAATCCATGGCGCGCCGGTGCGTTCGAATGACGGCACAGGCGTCATGCGGCAACCGGGCTCCCCTCTTGCGCTCCTTTTTCGGCCCGCTGCGCCATCTAATGGCACTACCGCGAACTCCACGCGCCACCTCCAAGACGAGAAGCGTGATGCGCCGGTGCCTGCGAACACTGAGAATGGTTCCCTCGCTTGCACCATACTCAGTGGCAGATACTCAGCGACTGAAGCTGGCGAGAGGTTCATTCGACACACCCAGTGCATGTGCGGCTGAGCCTGCTGCTTCGTCTTAATGTCCTCGAGGAGCCCTTGTGACGTGGGTTTAATTACGCTCAGCATTGAAGAAATTTAAGGGATCCTTTTCGTCATTATAGAGCGGCATGTTCCCAGTTCCCAGTTGGCATGTTCCCAGTTGGCCCGAGGAGGCATCCAAGAGGTTTGCTGAAGACCAGTACGAACAGAGTGACACATACCCAGTGCTCCAAGTCGGCGTCAAAGAGTTTTTTTCGAACAGCTGTGCCTACCCGATCCCGCATCCACAGCGACCCATATCTGCGTCAAAGGGGTCGTCGAAGAGCGAAACATATGCACAGATTGGCACATACTGAGTGATCAAGCTGGCCCGATGACTCGTTTCGAACGCTGTTACCTCCGCACAACAGCCTGATGCGCTCAGCATTCGACTATGGACTACCCAGTGACCCAGATAGGCGGAAAGCGGTTAGATACAAACGTACAAATATAGCTAGATAGCTCCCGGAAAGTGCGTGAAGCATCCGAAGAATGCTAACGCATTAAAAATTAACACTGCTCTCTCCCCTGATAAATATATTGCACCACCTATGAGTACACTCCATATTACACTCGTCTTGTGGACTCTAAAGGTGCGCTTCGGAGCTATGTAGGCTAACTGCTTCTGGCAGACTTGCAGCGAAGCGAAGAGCGACACTGTTCATCTGAGAGCGCATGGTTGGCAAAAAACTGGCACGAACCTACAGCCTTTTTATGGACCTCGTCATTACAATCCAAAGAAAACCATCTGCATGCGTTGTAGGCATGCGTGATTGGCATGCTCTCAGTCTGTCGCACGCGTTCCCTTCATTATCTCTTTAACCCAGATTGCGTCTGTCATGCATCAGTACGTACTCGCGCAAGCATATTCCGTTAGTTGCACATTTAGGTATTTGCTTGAAGTGTTTTGAAATTCGCGAAGAATTTGCTTAATTCTCGGCGAACTTCGTGAGTGAGCTGGAACGTGAAATAATCCAAATCTTTATTTTTTTAGGTCTTTCTCTCTTTCACAACTGGCAACTGCTGTTTAGCACCGAGGTAAGTCTGACGCTTAAAACGCTATGATCAGTTTTAATGAACGTCGGCGCAGCAAATAGTAAGTCCCTTTCTTATTTGCTGCAGCTGGCGTACATTCAAAAGTCAGCACCAACTCGCCCTTGCTATACCGTTAAGGCCACCCTCAAACTGGCAGCATACTTTGAAAGCCTGCATGAATGCAAGACAGCATATAATCTACTACTGTCGCTACTTTTACCCACCTTTCTGCACAAAAATGACTGAGAGGATGATAGTAATCCTTACCTTGCAAACAATCGATTTCTTCTTCCTCGTACACAAAGTTACGATTAAGCACCTCGCGTAGTTCCTGTTCTGAAAGAAGCGAGTAAGTCACAGCGGGTTCAAAGATCAAACTTTTCTCAAGAAAGTCGCTGCGTACCCCTTATTTGCCTTTCACTGTTAGGCGGGCCGCTCCTGCAAGGATATAATGGAAGTCGTTAACATGAAATGAGTTTAAGTGGCCTTAAATAACGTAAAAAAAAGTGACGCTTGTTAACGATCGTCGTAGCTAGTGCTAATGACAGTACCTGGAATGATTACGTAGCAGTTGGTCCGTGGAAGAAAATTAAAAACCTGCCAAGAATGCGCAATTTTGCGTGGAATAACATTTTATTTGAGCTTTCTCGCCTCAAATAAACTATAGCTCCCCCAGTCTACTATGTACGCCATTCCGAGTGTATACGAAGTGATATGAACGTTGAACTGGTCCAAGCATGCTCGGGTCGCGTAATAGCAGCAACTGAATCACAGAGGTGAAATAGCCGTGAATTGGTTGCGCCGAGGTCGACGAAATGATTCCTCTTTTCAAGTTCCACTAACAAGCTCGGGAAGGCTGACAGTGAGGGTTTTCAGTGAACGTTTTGAGTGCACTCGTGGCAAAGCTATATAAGGGACAAGTGAGAGTTGGTTATGTTGACTCCAGAAGCTACGCTACTTAAGCATAATGAGAGTTAACAGAGCTCTTAACGTATTTCACATTCTTAGTATTTTCCTTATTCCTCTGAAGGTGTGCTCTGTACTAACTATACTACGAGTATAAGTGCACCTTTGTTGTACATCGTGTAATGTTGTGAGTTAGTTCACGTGTAAATTCACACACAGACAGAGAACAAGTTCAATGTAACTGCAGAGGTTAGTCGAAATATTACGCAGGCATGAGACGTACGGATGTATACAGTAATGTTCGAGACCTACAAATTGTTACACTAATTCACTTTGTGCTCTCTGTCCTGATCATTATTGTATGTACATCCACTTTATGTCATCTTCCACTTTGTTGTAACGTAGTCGCGAAGTATATGTCAATGAATAATCAAATGAATAGATGGATTTCGGATTAAACTGCTTGGTAGCTTAAAGTACATATACCTGCTTTTGCTCTCATCGTCGTCCATATTGGAGTAGAATTTTTCCATGCCGAGGAGGAGCCTGTGTATTTGTGCCGTCTGGTGTTGCTTGCTGACATCGAATCTGTCAAAAGCAACATACAAGATTTTGCCAAAAAATTCACCTACGATTACAATACTCCCTAATTCTAAACTTGAGGGCAACTCTGTACGTGTACTCATCGCGCGATATTCTGAGGCAAAGAATTTCAGAGAGGCATGTAGCAAAGTGATCGAACTTCGAAAATCTGACCTGCGGGTAAAGCGCTTCGGATTTTATACATGACTCGTAGAAGGTTCCAGTGTAATCGCTGGCACCGCATCGCTTCCAGAAAATGCTACACAAATCGCATCGCGCATACAATCAGATTTCGAAACAATCGCCAACCATGACAATCGAAACAAGCGCGAACAAGACCAAACCAAGCTAACTAAACAAGCGCGAGCGAGAGCTGAAGCGAAAAACGACAGTACGAAACGAGCGGTCGGGCTGAGACCACATACGAGTACGCATCGAGCGGCCGGACAAGTCCGCATGATACCAGTTTTCCGCGCGTACCTCACTGAAGGGGCCGCTCTCATTGGTCACCGCCGTTCGTGGATCGCGTCTATCATCTCCCGCTCCGCGTTCGTTCTTTCACCTTCCGCTGGGCTTGTTCGCTGGGTTACGCTTCCGACGCTCAGCGCAGAAAGGCGCCTAGGAGCTGCGCTTTAAAATTATCTTTAAGGCTATAATTTTGGCATATGATTGAACGTCCAGTACTCGTTGTTCTTTCCTTTTCTGTTTTTCTTTTCTATGGGTCAATGGCATCCGGTTGGATCCTCTTACGCATACTCAACCCACAAACTAATTCGCAATGGTACCATGTGGATTATTTTTCTGGGTCATCTATAAAAGCGCAAGTTCTCAAGCAACATGTGAAGATTATGCCAGTGAGTTCTTGATCAACATGGAAGGCAGATGTGATCTCTTGCAGAAAATGTTGCTCTCCGCTATAGTCTGCAGCGGAATGATACAAAGAAAAAAATCAAAACGCGATATCATGAAAAAGCAAAGTTAGCTGCTGAAAACAAAAGGCTGAAACTGAACCTTTCTTTCTGGCAATCCATTGATATCACATGGGTAACAATTTTCCACTCGCTTAATTGCGTAGTTTGTACAGGCCTGTTTATTGTTCCGTCTGCTGCAAATCGCGCTACAATACGTAACAACTTGAAACAAGTCTAATCCGATATACTACTAGCTTGGCACTTACACGCTGGACTGTTGGGCTGCTGCTGAGGAGAGGGCTTCTTTCTGGATCCTCTGGTCGAGGGAAGACAGTAGTTCGCTCAATTGGGTGGCCGTTTGTGATGGGTAGATCTTGCCGGTCGTGAAGTGGCAGCCAATAAAGAGAAAGGCTTCGATCAGACAATGTACCTTATCTATACCTTTACAACATTGACGATAACTATTGTTTCGTCAATGAAGCGCTGAGAAAAGTTGGAATAAAGTAAGTGGACCATGGTGGACGCTCGTAACGTATGAAGTTAAGACTAGACTAGAACAATTTAGGCAACTTCAACAGCAACAAGTAGCTCGTCAGCTGCACCTCTCTCGAGAAATCCAATTCGTTGAACAGTACATTTATACACTTCTCCAAGAGGTGCTAACTGCTGTCACTATGGTGGCTGTATAACTACTGTAAGCAATCGCTGCCAAGCAGGCAGACAGTGATCGTCTTAGATAGTTTTTCTTTATTTTCATTTTTTAACCCGCTATCAAGACAGTGGAAAGGTTTATGAACATATAGTGATCAAAAAAGCAATATCAAGTTGCATTCTGGTGTGGGGCAGGACGCCTTGCAGGACGCATTACAGTGCCATCTTCGACAAACTGTTTCAGGGAAGGGCATATGTAGGAGGACCACTCCTTCACCACGAAAAAAAAGTTTCGAACGCTCTTGAATTGGAACATTTATTTCATAATATGTTGAAACCGAGCTCAGAAAATGCTTTGTTTTCATATTACCTGCACGAACATTCCCCTGGAGAGTCGTTCTCTCCGCGACTGGAGCAGGTAGCTTAAGTCGTTTTCTGTGAGGCAGATGTCATGCGAAAGGCGGCAGAAATGACACTGCAAAGAAATGGCAAAGAAGGTGTCAAGTAGCCGCGTATCCCACGGTTATCCCTATGAAACGTTCGACACACAGAAATGGCCGACCACATGGAACTTTTGAAGTTGCTTCATAATGTCGCTGTTTATTGTTTATCGACAAGTTAATTACGAAGCGCTTAACACGATGAAAAGAATAACGCCGTTTCACACGCTCTCAGTATCATCCTTAAGCATTGTTTACGTTCACTTGAGTTATAGACTCAAGAGAACTACACTCAAATCTGAACCACAGTTCTTAGCACGGCAAGCCGCGAGTCGCATGTTGTGAGTGGAATGAAACGGGAGCGCACGCAAGCAATGTCGAAAGAGCGTGCTAAGTGTTACAAAAGATGTTTCTTTTTCTCTCGCTCCCATGTGTAACCTGAGAATTGTATCTTTAAAGCAAGTTAGTCCAAATTGCACTGACTACACCCAAGGTTATTCGTTGCCCATTCGTGAACCTTTGTGGGCGCACTGGTGGTCACGCACGACCCCGCTATTTTACCAAACACAGTATGTGTCCCCGTACCATGAGGCCAATGCTGGCGTCAGAAGCACGCAGCGCCAGTGCGACTTGCGCAGCCACTTGGTGAGCAGTCGTCAGGATGCGAGCCACGTCGGCCAGGATCTGAAACTTGACTGCATCCATGGCGGGGCTACGCGAAGCTAGAAAATGTGGCTTCACGTTGACGTTCCACAGGAACGGCTGGAGAGTGGCGTTCAGGGCGAACTCGAAACTCAGCAGTTGGAAGCCGGCCGGTCTCCTGCAACGTGGAAGAATTGTTTTAGTGACATATTTTAACACTTCTTAAGAGCAAGTAAAAAAAAACTAAGTCTCAAACGGTGGCTCTACAGTAGAAGCCTCAGCCTGCAGCCAACTTTCCGACAGTGGTCGTCCATTTTTATCACATGAAGTTTACATCTTCCTGCGATCCCTTTGACTTGTTTGTGTTCAGACCAACGAGATGATTCAGTGCGACGCGCAGGCTACTGGAGGCAATGATCAGCCGCTTACTCTCATGTACACACTTCCAGGCTATTCAAAATGGGCACGTACGCGCCACACAACAAAGAAACGCTGGTTAAAGAAATGCCTGAGAAAGAGTTGAGAAATGAGTATTGCGTTCCAAGTAGTGTACACGCAAGAAAGCGGCTGTACACTGACTGCTCTCACTGGCCATGGTTACTAGCGCTGCAAGTTCAAATAGCACAATGTGGATAACCAAAAGGTCCATCAGCGCCACGAGCATAAGCAACAAGCTAGTACGAAAGCCGCCGACTCACCCAATTACGCCCCCAAAGTTGTGGCTACTGTTCAGTGCGGTGCTTCGAGAAAGAATTTCGTACTCAGCAGCTACCAGCAGTGCGGCGACCTGTCCCTTTATCTGCGACCAGAGCTGTTCTCCACTCGAGCTCCCGTACAGTTGGTCCAGTTGATGCCACAGCTGCTTCAGGGGCATGGACTTCCCGCTCATTCGAATCTGGAAGCGGCAACAAGAAAACCATTTCTGCGTTTTCTCCCTGTGGGAGCGTAAAGGACACCCAACAGTTTGTTGAAAAATAACATAAAATTGAATTGAGTTGCCCCCAGTTGGCACAGGGCGCTTGATGCCAGCTTTAATCTGTAGCCGTGTGCTGGAGCCCGTCTCAGTACTCGGCGTCAGCGCTCCAAAGCTTTGTGTGATGAACTGAGCGGTCGTCGTCACCCGCCACAGGTTTTCAGTTCCATAACTGCAGAAGCAGGCGTACGCGGTTTTCTGGCAACATTTAAATAAAAAGAAAATTTACCTATAGTTTACAACCGAAACGAAAAAAAAAAGACAATCCCAGAGGCTCTCCCTTGCTCCCCGCCGGCGGAACGTCTCCTGCCTAGTAAATGGTACAAATTCGGCATTCAGTAAATGGGACAACTGATCGCATTATGGCCCGCGAGGATGATCAGTCAGGGCAGAAACTCGCAGCACCGTACTTGGCCTGCTCACCGATAACGTCGGGGGATCATTTTGAGACGGTGCTGCAACCAGCGAAGACCACACAATCAAGCGGGTTTCTCTTTCTTTCTTTTTTCTTTACTGACATGAAGTATCTGTATGCGTCTCTGCTGGGCATTGCACTACGAAAGGGTCACTTGAGCGAACAAGAGTAAATATGCTGTCAGGGCCCGAAGTCATGCTTCTGTAGTTATCGGATCACTCTTTCGAGAGAAGGAAAAAGCGAAAAAAAAGACGCTTGACTGCTCCGTACGAAGTTGCGCGCATAAACCTCACCTAGCAAACTGTACGCCTATAGTGATGGCGTTGATAGGGCTTCTGCATTGCAACCGATGCGGACGTATTGGGGTCTTTGCATACGTGTTCGCCCCCGAGTGTCACGAAGTGGTTTACCAGCAAACCGCATTGCAGTCAGCTCATGTCTGTTTCGCCGTCGCAACTTTCATCGCGAGAGGCAGCCAAACGGTGGCTATAGCACGGAACGTGACCGGACTGCGCAAGCCGTGGCAAAGACCTCGCGTCTTATTAAGAGTCTTGTGCGCTTGCGGGTATTTGTACTGAACACTACGCATGGTAGTTAGGCGATGGGCCGGCAGTTTCGGGCAAGAGCGAAAAAAGTAAGTACAAACATAAGAAGGGGGCCTCGCAACGACGAGGAACAGGGCTCTCGAGGGAGAACTCGAAGGGAGCACAGCATCCTCGCGTTTCTAATGCGGCCGCGAAATGAACCATTAAGCCCTGATTTATAAGAGGAGATGTAAGAAGTTGATACGGCTAACTAACCATCCCTGCAATTAGGGGCGACGCCAGCTTGCATGCAATGGTCACGAGGAGCGGTGGGGGAATGGCATTTTATGGCCTCACTTTGCTGTTTTCTCCCAAGCCTTGCGAAGAAAAGATAACGAGCCAAGCCGTTGCCGGAAACCGGAAACCACTCTTTGATTTTATCCTTCGCGGAAAATTTTGCGGGTAACAAGTCGTTATCCCTGGTTGACTCGGGAGTGTGCGTGGTGGACAAGTGAAGGAGCATGGCGACGCTTAGATAGTTAACGTGTTCCGATTTGCTGATGTAGTATAGCCGACTGTGGCCACTGCGTCTCATGAGCTGCTAAAGCTGACTGATTTGCCCATTGAAACGTAGGTTACTAACATTTCGATGGGCATTATAGTGTATTGCCGCTTTTTTACCGCTGATACCGATGTTGTTCACCTTTTCGGCATTTCGATATCATGCCAGCGGAGCGCCGCAAGCCAGTGCTTTCCTCTCTCCCTTTCTATATATATATATATATATATATATATATATATATATATATATATATATATGTAACAAGAAGCCAACAAACAAGGACACCAAGGACAACATAAGGGGGGAAACTTGTACTTACCAATTGAATAAAAGAAATGATAAAGTAATGGAATATACGAGAGTTATTCAAAAAGTAAGGGCCGTTTGCTTATATTTAAATATATACTCGTCAGAATAGTTATATTTGTGCAGCGCCATCTGTTCATCCTTCACGAAGGTAGTAAGGTTGTTTTGGCCCACTAGTCGTCTGCCTTGTTGGGGAATGCAGACGACAATGTCCACGAAAATTGCTGCTCCCGCCTGTTGTGAAGTGCGAGCTGTAATTAGATTTTTGCATGCAAAAAGATCATCAGCTTTGGGCAGTTGGGCCTAGTTTGCGGACCTACAGTGATCAGGGAAGGAATGGTCATAAAATGGTGTCAAGACTTCGAAAATGGCCGCACAAATGTGCACGATGAAGAGCGGAGCAGCCGGCCCAGCATCCAGGCCAATGAAACTGTTCAAGTGGACCGGGGATTGCGCTTAGTTCGACGATTGACAGTTAGTGGTCCGACGGATAAACTGCCCCTTGTTGGACGCTCTACAATTTACACGATTTTAACTGAAAAGCTCGGACATCACAAAATGTGTGCAAGGTGAGAGAGAGAGAGAGCAAATGATAACTCAAAGGTAGGGAGGTTAACCAGGACTGAGCCCGGTTGGCTACCCTACACTGGGGAAAGGGAAACGGGGACGGAAAGATTAAAGAAACAAGTTGGTACCAAAAATGCCTATAGACCAACTCAAACAGCAAAGAATGTCGAGGGGACGAGCGTTCTTGGATCGCTACCAACAAGGCGGTGATGAGTTATTTTCGCACGCTGTTACAGGCGACGAGACATGAACATCCTCCGCCACTGCAAAAACACAACAACAATCAATGCAGTGCTGCCACTCCTCTTCACTAGAACCGGGAAAAAAAAATCTGGCAATCTCCTTACTCGAGCCGGAAAATGATGACTACCGTTTTCTGGGACTAAAAGGGCGTCCTTTTGGCTGATTTCATGGAACGTGGGACCACAGTTACAGCTGTTCGAAACGCTCACCAAACTGAGATGTGGGATCTAAAATCGACGGTGCGGGAAACTGTTGTGCGGAATCGTCTTGCCCCTTGACAACGCGCGTCCTTACACGGCTACCCGAACCAAGGAAAAGATTCAAGATTTTGGTCGGGAACATTTCGGTCGCCCACCCTACAGTCCTGACCTTGCACCAAGTGATTATGTCGTTTTCATGCACTTGATACAGTGGCTTGGGGGACAGCGGTTTGAAGACAACGTCAACGCAACGCAAGACCGCCGCTGTCAACTGGTTGAATTCCCAGGCGGCGAACTTCCATGCATAGGCACTAAAGAAACTGGTACAGCGGTACGAAAAGGGCTCAGAAGTTAACGGTGAGCATGTAGAAAAGTGAAGTAGGCTTGTACTATAAACTAAACTCGCCAATAAAACTTGTACTAACGAATATGTATATTTGTGTGACCAGACGGTTCTTGTTTCTTGAGTAACCCCAGTGTGTGTGTGTGTGTGTGTGTGTGTGCATATATATATATATATATATATATATATATATATATATCTATATATATATATATATATATATATATATATATATATATATATATATATATATATATATATATATTTATACTCGCGCAAGACAGCGCGTCGGGAAAGCTGTAAAAAGTTGTAGTGGAGCACCCCGCCGGCATGATATCGAAATTCTGATCAGCATCAAATGAGCGATGGTCGAGAGGACATGAGCAAGAACGCAAAGCCTGTAACTTAACTGTGCATTTAACTGTGGGTGCGGTTAATGGGCGCAGCTTGTACGGAAAGCATAGGGTGCCTCGATGTTAGCGCCTCCTTACGAAAGCCACCCGCTCCGCTGTTCTCGTTTCATTCCACTGTGGTAATACATGCTACAAAATTACAAATAATCAACCACTCATATCTTTATGGCCTTGCTTGAGAAGCAAATAATGAACATGTGAGCTTTAACTTTAACTTTTCTTTTCTACGTGTGTGAAAGTAGGGACAGCAGTTTTAGCTAGCGACAACGTTAGGCAATGAGCGTCTGCATTAGCTTCTTCCTCACATGCCGGATCTGTGTAAATTGTGCTAGCGACAATTTTTGTGGCACCCAAACCATTGACAGAATCACCTGCGCGACGCCGTGATCACACAACAGAGTAAAAACAGCAGAATCAAAAGTCACTGCATGGGGCTTGCTGACGTAAAAGCATCAGTTTCTTTTGTTCTGCTAACAGTAAAAGAGCTTCATTAAAAATTGTGACACAAACCGAGTCCGGGGAACTTGGTCTCCCCAGACGACTTCACAGCAGTGTGAGCTCCCGACATACAAGAAGGAGGCAGCTAATTACATTCTTAGAGTGATTGAAAAAAATTCGGTGCCCTTCCATTCTGTGAAGAAGAATGACCAGCGAAGCTGTGTATGTTTGCCCTTTAATGGCGAACTGCCCCTTCGCCGCGGGTGGGCCCGGCATTGCTCTATCTACGGGATCGGCCCACGCATGGGGAGTGTTTAATGCCTGCTTCACCTCTGCCGCGGGTCGGCCCGCCATTGCACTATCTACGGGATCGGCCCACGTATGGGGAGTGGTTAACGCCTGCTTCGCTTCCGCCGCGGGTCGGCCCGGCATCGCACTATCTTCGGCATCGACCCACATAAGGGGAGCTTTGTGTTTACACACGGACACGATCCTGGGGGAATCAGCCCTTAACAGCTTCACTGTAGATGAAGATTTGTATTAGCGCAAGTTCTTGGGCCAGTTTGTGCATGATGAACTTGAAAGAGGGGGGGGGGGGTACCAGCGAGACACAAAGGATGCGTACACAAGGAAAAGACGCTGGACTCGGACCCAGCGTCCGTCCGTGTCTAACGCCTTTTCCTTGTGTACGCGTCCTTTGTGTCTCGCTGGTACCCCCCATTTTCAAGTTCAACAACAGTTGTCCTGAACACTGTTCAGACCAGAATCTCGCGGTAGTCTGGCCATGACCTGAGATAACTAACCAGATAATAAAATTGAAAAGTGTGGTCAAATTACAAGCATGACAAGGCTATCAAATGGGCACGCCGTCCTAGCCGTTTATCGTAAGGTCATGGCCACACACTCTCAAGGTTCTGACCATTGGTTTTCCTGAACAATGGCCGACCATGCTAATGAATCACACTAAGTAGCGCCCTACTCGCTACATATGCTCCAAGCTAACGCAAGATGAGCCCTCTGTGTTCGTGTGCGCACATTTCATAATTGTCATTTGCGTCACCTTCATCATTATCCTTTTCACGTTGTCTGGTTTCTTTTTCTCCTCACTTTCCTCAGGCTGAGTAGATAGCAAGAACTTGATGCGTCAGGCCGATTTCTCAGTTTTTCATTCGCATTAAACCTCTCGCGTTCGCCGCCCAAATTTGCGATCTCACCTTGGTGTCGCTCGTCCATTTGCCCTGTGCAGTTCCTTGGAAAGCGGTTCCCGCCTGGTGAACGTAGGCCCGGAGCGGTACCATCGATGTGACCAGTGCGAAGACCCTTACCAGGACCGGCCGGCCGTTTGACGCTAGCAATGGCCGTACCAGCGTCTGCTGCGCCACCACTCGACCTTGATCGAGCAGTGGTGAGAGCCTGCAGCGATATGGAAGCACCGTAGTAAATGTGCCTGCAAGCTAGGGCGGTTGATGGCTAGCTGAGGTGGTCAGTATAGTAATTTCGAAGGTAGACGATGGATAGGGCAGAGTCGGCAGGTGCAAGGCAAGGATAGTTGATGATCGCGTGTCTTGGTGTAGGCATAGATATAATAATAATAATAATAATAATAATAATAATAATAATAATAATAATAATAATAATAGTAATAATAATAATAGTAATAATAATAATAATAATAATAATAGTAATAATAATAATAGTAATAATAATAATAATAGTAATAATAATAATAATAATAATAATAATAATAATAATAAATGATGATTAAAGTTCATGGCACTATTTCGCGTAGCATTCACGACCATACTTGGAATTTGTCGGTGCTACCAATAGCGTAGGATCCGTTGCATCAAGGACATCAAAGGACATCACTCATCGAGGTTGATGGAGGCGAAATAAAAAAAAAAAAAGGTGCGCGTGCCGCGAATCGGGTGCACGTTCAAGCACCCCAGGTGGTCAAAATTAATCCGGCGTCCCCCACTACGGCGTGCCTCATAATTCTATCAGATATTTGGCACGTAAACCCTCCCCCCCTCCCCATTTTTTTTTTCATTCGTGGAACTGCAATGCGAAGACGTAATGCAGAGCAAGTGCATCAAATGTAGAGACTAACATAAGTTGAGCACCACACACGGAGCATTTAATACATAATTACTTCGAGGGCACAACCTGAAATTGCCGAAGCTATGGTCAATTGCCCGAGGCTGATGGGCGGAGTGAGTACTCGTATATAGGTTATTTCGAAATGGCACATCATCTGAAACGGCAAAAGAATGTTCACTCGCACTCCGCTGGCCATCAGTGAGCGGAACAATGTTCCCTCGTGTTCTCGCTTAGTGGCTGTTTTCTTTCTTTCTTTCTTTCTTTCTTTCTTTCTTTCTTTCTTTCTTTCTTTCTTTCTTTCTTACTTTCTTTGTTGTGCGCCTAATGTGAGGCCCTTGAACGTAGGAGGAGGAAGGGTACACGATCGTGAGCGGAGCAAGTCATATATGAGCTCAGCGGAATATCGTTTTCTCGGTAAGCGTACGTTTTGTGGAGCAAATCCGAGTCGGCGAGCGCCGCCGTGGAGACCTGCCTAGACCGATGCCTGCGCCTGTCCTGTGGACCGACGGGCTTGATGAGCCAGCTGGACGACGAAGAATCGGCGTGCGCAAGCCCCAGGGCGCCGGCCACGTCGGTGAGCTGCTGCGTCTGCTCGGGCAGCACGAAGCACAGGGGCAGCGCTGACCAGTGCCGTCGGTTGTCCACTGCAATCGCAGAGTGCAGTAGCGATTAATTTGATCAAAACTGGAGACGTTGTTCTCTTTTTACCTCAGGGTAAGGCAGGCGACTAGAATTGCAGGATGACAGTATGAACCGGCACGGGGCGTTCCCCGGCCACACACATGCGGAGAACGTGTATGAACGCGCACGCTTAAGAAATCATTTCTTTGTTTTTACGTGGATAAAATGATATTTACGGTAATGCTATTTAAAGCACGCAGTTTACAAAGGACACAGCGTTAAAGCTCGAGTCAGGCTGTGTTGTTTTTAGTCATCCTCGAAGCAGTGGCCCGGTCCCCTTCACTTTACCGTCACACTAGCATTAAGAGCTTTCGGCGGAAAGGAAAGCCAGAGACACCAAAGCTTCCTAAATTTGTGCGCATTCGTCGTGGATAGTGTCACTGAAACTTAAGACTTTGCCTACACATCCCCCACAACCTGGCGCTTGCTTTTCAACAAACAGAAACATGGTATACCTCGTGGTTTTCTCACCTCATAATTTCACGCCATTTTCGAAACGTGCCGCACGTACCAGCAGCAAAAAAAAAAGTGAAACCCGAGCAGAAACTAAGTGACCAGATTGCGCGTTTCACGAAATTACGTGGAAGTGCAACGGGTGATCGCTGCGGCCGATGTCGAGGCACAATGTAGTCGCAAGTGCACGTTGTAGAGTCCGAAATGCGAAACAACCTGGAAACACAGCAACCTGTGAGTCGTTAAGGCATCGTTCGTGTTTAACATTGCGCCGATTTCTGTGCTGAAATATGTGCTGCCAGGATAAGTTCAACGTTTGCAGCGACTCCATTGTTCGTGCGGGAATGGGGAACTATACCGTTTGTTTTTATGTAGCACTGACCCGAGCATGGGGAGGGGGGGGGGGGGGGACAGGAAACATTGAATACCAAACCAGCTGCTGAGGTTGGTCGCATCTGCGTACCTCAGGCGTTATTGGCTGAAATCGAAGCTTACCTGCTAAGGGGACCTAGCCGTGATTTTGTGTTTGTGCTACAGAAAAAAAAAGATTAATTGAGAAGTGTCGTCTCTAGTCTAGCGAGCAAGTACCTCCATAGCAGAAAGTGAGCTCCATGCATCACGATTATTGGTTCCTAAATGCGCGCAACTTTCCCCAAATATATAATTTTTCACTGTGTTTCGATTTAAAGCAATAGCTAAGCACCAGATTCTGTATTCACAAAAAATGTTCTTACGCTCTATAAGAGCAGATTCAAACCAATCCTGATGTCGAACATATTATTCGTGAAAGCATTTATCCATTCACAAGCAACACATACGAACCAAAATCTTCGTGAATTCGATTACTGTTCCTGAGAAAGAGCTAAGAAATGAGGCAGGAGGAGAAATAAAAATGGCAAAGAGCGTCTGATTACGCAGCAAATTTAATTTCCCGTCTGAACGTGCTCCACTCTAGCCTCCAGGTGGGAAATTTTCGAATGTTGCGCGGGTAGCACAGTGCGCCGATCGAGTTCAAAGGCTCATTTTTTAGTTATTTATTTGGGTTTATAACGGCTCATTATCCAGACAACTGAGCACGCACTCAATCTCAGCGACGGCAACTCTCCACACACGTATGTACGGTGTTTACGTCACGTCTTGAAACGTGCATAACCAGATTATCTTCTCGTTCATCCCTATTGTGAACAAGGCGCCCGGGTCGCAGCCTAAATTTCTTTTTATTAGAAATTTTTGCAGTCGGCGCCCAACTTTCAACTACTTACGATGTCTCCACCCAATCAGACGGGTTTCCATCAAACTCTAGATTTCATAACGGCGGAGCTTCGCCAGAACTCGTCGGAAACGATGTTTCGCTTTGTGTGACGCAGCTTCTGCGTCTAGGGTACAGAGCGGTACTTTATTAACGTACGCAGTCAATTCTGACTATGCTTTTAACAAGCCAAAGGCAGCGCTCACCTCCATAAGCTAGACAAACGTCCGCTCTCAGAAAATCAACATTCAACACGGCCTCGACTTGCGTCAGTGTGAGGGGCTTCACGAACGCTGCTGCATTACTTGAACGGGGCCGGGTCGTCTCACAGACTGTGACTATGTGGGACTCCGCATTGTGCGACATTGTATATCCCTGTGCCTGACATTGCGTCACTGCATGATTGCGTGACACTTCGGCAGGAAACGAAAGCTGTTTGTATAAGTGCCGTCACACACTGTGTGACGGCAGTCACATAGGCAGCCTCAGATAGTTTCTCCTTTCGCCGTTGTTTTTTATCTCTCTCATCTTTTCTATCCGTTTTCTCTTACATCAACGCAGTGTAGATAACCGTATATTTGCTGTGTTTAAGCTCTCTGTCCTTTTATCTGACTTCCTTTTGCGGGCAGTTTTACTCAGCATCTTATACCTCCCACGGTGCTTTGAGACATAAGAACCACACTTACACCACCTCGTTGTACGTATTACCCTGACGATGCGATATCTAAAGCTGATAAGAGAAGAGCTACTACTCCTAGGACTGTTGTTTCGAGGCTTTTAAGAAGCAGTCCGCCACTAAGCGACATCGATTAAGGTTTAGATCGAGCTAATGCGCGCGACATTCTTGAGCGATCATTTAAATAGATAAGGGCTAATATCTGGTTTATGTTTGACTAGGGTTTCTTCAAAATCACACGATACCTAATTTTCTGGGGCCAATATGCTGAACACCAACGCGTTTAGGTACAGCCGAAAACAACACGTTCTCTCTTTTTTTTTTCCTTAGACCATTTTGCTGCCACCACGTGATTAATGTTTTCGAGCATTAAGAGAGAATTACGAGTCTTGCAAATGGGCTGGCGTCCAGGTGTGCCGCATTTCTATGAAAGAAAATAACAAAAAGGGGTGTTGCATAAAAGAAGAATCGGTGTCAATGGCAGCGCAACGAGCTTCTGGCTAATTCCCGCGAAGACCGCCAAGCACGTAAACAAGCAATCGACGCGCAACGAGGACGGTTAGACCATCGCGCTCGCTGGCGGACATCAAGCGTAAATTGCCATTAATCAGCACGTTGGTGTCCGGCGCACCTAATCCAACGAGACGGTTCTCGGCCCTTTCTCTGCGCGTGCCTCGCGGAGAGCAACAACGGTGGGATAACCGCGTAGCCAACCCAATGCTTTGCACGCATATACTTGACTTGCAGGGCTCCATAAAGTGCGTTGCCTCGCAACAGGCATGGATGGTATTACGCTTGGCGTCATTACGTGGTTAAACGAGCCACTTCTCTTTTTTGCGCTTGCTCCTCTAAGAAGAGCATTTTTCTGGATAGCAGCTGCTCGATTTTTCCGTTTCGGCCTATAGCCATGCAGTGACAAGGGTAGTTGTGGAGCTTGAAGTGCATTGGCTTAGCCTTCGAAAACCAAAGGAAGCTCTCTGGTAGCAAACGGGCGAGGAATAATATATATATATATATATATATATATATATATATATATATATATATATATATATATATATATATATATATATATATATATATATATATATATATATATATATATATACATGAGAGAGAGAACGAACGAATTGACGGGCGGGTGCGAATCGAGTTAGTGTAGGATAATTATGTAAAGTTAGCGAGCGAGTCATTGACCAAACTAGCAGTCCGCTATGGGTGACTCACATCACTATCTGTATATTTCCGTCATGCCTTAATGTATCTGCCTAAGAAATTACATGCTGTACTAATGAGCTCTTCCAAGCAAAGCGGGAATTGAAAGTCTTAAATGGCCAAAGCGTAAACCTATCTTCGCGTACGCTCATTAAAGTTACGGAAGAAGAAAACTTCGCGAACGGACAATGTATCATTCGTCTTTCATAACTGCGTCTTGTCCAAAACGGGTCGGATTGGCTCTTGCGCTTTTATTCATGCCTCAGTAACTGCAATACAGCAAGAAACCCAGTCCCCTCTACGTGCGTTTCTGGCTTCAATTTGCATACATCAATTCCGTGCTTCTCAGTGCCAGCATTCACTGTATCAGTGTATCTCTCGGAGAACCTCACAACGACCTAGTAATGGCCGTGTCATTATCGTTATCACTGAGAACCGGAAAATGCACCTTGTAGTTGCCCGCAGCAGAAACCATCGAGGGACGCGCCCGCTTTGTCGAACGCACTTGACCTCGGCGAAAACGGTTGAGCTTCTGGACAGCTGAACGACCCTTCATTACAACGAATGATGGATTGTGTTTTGTATGGTCTGAAAGTGCGCTCACGTGACCAGACTAGCTTGAAAGCTTGTCTCTTTGACGGGGCGTCTTAATAAATGGTTCCTCTCAGCGTATAACATTTCCAGTGGTGTCCAGCTGAGAAACAGTTGAAAAGGGGGATATCTAATAAAATACTTGCGGATGTGGCACTCTGGTATTGGCATCGGCGGGGTTAAACAAGACAAATGGGAAACTTAAGGAGGTGGTCATGCTCAGGTGTAATTATTGTCAACAGCGAGTTCGCATTAGCCACAGCTACAAACTTCAACATTTCCAGCGCAAGCACTTTCATTCGTTAAGACGACTCCTTGTCTGTTCGCAGTTTTGATTCAGTCTTGCTATAATGTTCTTCAAGCGGAGTATGTGCCTCGACAGAGGTGCGATGGGATATTCATAAACGCTGATGACTAGCACGTCGAACCCGAGCTGTATTAGCTTGCTCATGGCTGATACAACTTCCTTTGTTTTTTTTTTTCTTACTCGTACACTTTTGCCTACATGTTTACATCAGGCCCTTGACGTGTTCGATGCATGAAGAAAAAGGGCGCGGAAACGAGGAAGAGAGGAAATATGAGGATCAGAACTTAGCTCGGACAAGAGGCGTCTGTAAATGTCTCCTCTCTCTCTCTCTCTCTCTCTCTCTCTCTCTCTCTCTCTCTCTCTCTCTGCTTTTGTTGAATATACGATTGTGCGGAAACGTTTGATTCACAAATCTGCCATAAGGAACTGTATACAAACTATATCGTTAGACTACGAAACTCTACCGCGGAGAACGTTGACTTAGGTCTATTGTCTGTTGTCATTTCGCTCCAGCTTAATTTTTGGCTTCGAAGAAAGTTACCGCTATGCGTGTGGTAACATTTGTAGCTCAAGAAATGCTAAGCATCGCTGTCGTTGCTTTGCCCGAAGTTCGTTTGCGTTGAATGTAGCGTGGGGAGATCATGGGCAGACGTAGAACGCGAATTGTAGTCATGAAGGACGGCTCACCGCTGTGCCTTCTGAGGGTGCTGAGTGTGTTGCAGAGCGCGTCTCGCTCTCCCAGCTGTTCGCTGAGCAATTCGATGTGATTCACCTGCAGATAAAGATATCGCGACTCACTTTACCAAATGACATTCGTGTCTGATTTATACGTTCAAGTAAGCTTCACTTCGTCGATAATATTTCATTACGGATCCTGGGGAACGTATTTACGGGGTGTTAAAGTATACATTGAAAGTTAATTCTTTGCTTTTCAGTTGTAAAAATGATGAGGTTTTTTTTTATTTCACTACTACAAAGCTCGAGATATTGAAAAGTGTAGACCCTGTCTGCACGCAATAAGCCGAACAAGAATGTAAGGCACACCTCGTGTGGTCCATTGCTATGCTGCCAGTAGAAAAAGATTCGTAACATAAATTTCTTCGCATTTCTAACAACCCTGCTACGTTGCAACACTATATTTATTGCGTCATCAAAAAACGAACGACAAAATAGTCACTTTGCGAATGTCACAATGCTGTACAAGAGCGATCAGAATCAGAATCAGTTTTATGGGGATAAGATACAGGATAAGTATATACAGAAGGAGGTCCCATAGTTGGAAACTGAAATGGGACCTCCTGTGCATGATGACTAGAATTAATAATGCAAACAACAATGGCAACATGTAAAATTTACGATAATAATGGTTTTAGGGGACAACGCATAAATGAACAGAAAAGCAGCAGATGAATGTATTAAACCGATGACAAGGCTTCGGATTAGTCAACAAAAGGTGAAACTACAAAAATAGCTTAAGAAGAAAAAAAGTGAAAAAAGAATGCGGGAGACAAATAGGGAAACAAAGTGAAAGTTGCAACTCATACTACACTCAAATGGTAAAGCCGGAGGAAGCTAAAAGAAATTTAAATGCTTATGTTCTGTACGAAATTTGTGAGCTTTGCACAATTTTAAAGGGAATGGTAATGTGTTCCACAGAGATAAAGCTTAAAAGTGTCATGACTGCTTGTCATAGTTGGTGCGAACGAAGGGTAAAATGAAGTTCATATTTCCTGAAAATCTAGTATTATTTATATTAGTAAGGGATGTCTTTCGTATGATGGTTACTGGAATATCATTGTTTAATGCCTTAAAAGTAAATATGGCCAGGTTATATTTAACAAGGTCAGTCACATTCAAAATATTATGTGCATGTAACAGCTGATTTGCGCTAATGCTACGAGGTGAAAATGTTATTAGTCGAATAGCTCGATTCTGAATGACTTGCAACGAAGTTAGGTGACTGTTATAAGTATTTCCCCGTGATTCAATGTTATAGTTAATATGAGAATGAACAAAAGCATAATAAAGTGATGTGAGAGTAGAAAATGAGAAATGTGGTCGTGCTTTGATTAAAACGCGTATTCCCTATGCCATTTTCTTTTGCACATTAGCTATGTGAAGGTTAATATTAAGATGGCGATCAAATTCCACACCTAAATAGGTGCAATGATCAACTGCAGCGATTAGGTGATTGCTGATGGAAACAGACTGAAGGAGCTCAGGCGATCGCTGATGTGAGGCACAGACGACAAAATCGGTCTTATTATGGTTAATCTGCAGCTAAATCTGCAGATGTTTTGGTTCCGAAACTGAACCGCGCTTCGCGACTAACTTGCGTGTTGCTCGGTTGAAAATCATGCAGCGAGTTCTTGTGTCTTAACGAGAAAGGCAAACGGACGTCGTATACCTTCCGCCGCTTTTCTGCAGGACACTTCCTCCTCAACTGTCCGCACGGCCCGAGGCAGATCCAGAGCGCCAAGCTGTCGCATTTGGCTGTAAGGGAGGGCACATGCAAGAATGAAGTACCTAATATAGTACCAAATATATAGGAATTTTTTTTTTATTTATCCGGTTATCGGAAGCGTTTGTAAACGTTCTCACGCCTACATTACTGGCATAGGGTGCTGTTCAAAAGATCCCATTTGTTGGCTGCTTTTGCTTTGACACTCATGTATTACCTCTATGTTTTGATACAATTTTGAATATCCAATGCTAGCGAAGATGCTAAATCGGCTATTTCCCACTTTCTTGGTCACTGGCGCGAAGCCTGCAAAACAATGGTATTACTAACATGCACTGGCCCAATATATCTTAAAGAGGTGTCATCACTGGTGTATCCGGTTCACGGTTATATTCAGATGGGGTGATAGTGCGTTGATGGTGACCCCTGTACGCCAAACCGAACCCATCGAAAGGCAAATTTTAACAAATGATTGTCGTTTTCCTTTTACGTCTTTTTTTAAAATGAAATAACATATTTTGCATGCTGTCTGCCCTGCCTGAACGGTTCGCAAACGATGTCCAGGGTAAACAACCGGGTCCGTATTCACGAAGCTAAGAACTGTTTTCTATTGGTCGGCAGCTTTCGCTAATAATTTATGTCCGAAATAACAGTGGGCAGGCACCTGTTATTACGAAAATTTCTCGCATAAAAACATTTTTGGGAATAATGAACTTTTCCTTGCTGAACGTGAACACTAAATTACATATCCAACCTTAACAACCGACACGATGGCCTAACGATGATCGCGGCGTTCAGCTGCTGTGCACGAGGTCGTGGGTTCGATTACCCGCTGCAGTGATCACGTGCCCACGCGTATACGATTTCGAAGAAATGCTCACGTACCTAGTTCATGCATCCCAGCTAAATGGGTTCAATCCAGAGTCCCTTCACTGCTGCATGTTTTATTTATTTATTTATTTATTTTACAATACTGCCGCTCTCAGCCGAGAGCCTAGCAGATATGCATGAACACTTTCTTTTCCGTACATAAATACTCGTGCGAGCTACACAAAGAATGAAAAAGTAATGATATTCACCAAAATACAAAAGAGAAGGTAGATAAGGTATGCAATAGAACAATAAGCAACGCAGAATAAAATGAACAACAACGGGGGACATCATAGACAAAGCAAAAACGTGACTATTTGGGAACAAACAAGTGTATACAATTTTTTTTCGAAGTACTGTCAGTTTAACATAAAGAGAATAGGGAACAAACATTAGAAGTCGTTAATAATCTCTTGTGATGACCTCCAGCTCTGAAACGAACAGGGATAAAGAGTTTGTCGCTGTTAATCACGAGTTAAGTTCATTCCATTCTCTGATTACCCGAGGAAAGAATGAGTAGCTGAATGCGTCATTAGAAAAGGAATACTCGGTTAGCGTATGCTCGTGTTGATTCAGTGTTATTCTGGATTGCGAATATGAAATGTACTGGGTGATATCAATTTTATACTGACGGTACATAATTTGAAACAGGAATTTTAGTCGACCTGGTTTTCCTCTCGTCGATAATCTGTTGAGGCCTGAGGAAGCTAAGAGACGTGAAGGTGAGTCAGTAGAACAATGTTTGCTATGAATAAACGTTGCGGCTTTTCTTTGTACATCTTCAAGTTTAGCTATGTTAGTTGCTGTGTAAGGAAACCAAATTGGTATTAGCGTATTCTAAAACAGGTCTTGCAAATGTTTTGTAGGCCAGAAGCTTAATGTTCGTTGGAGCGATCTTTAGGCGTCTTTTTAGATAAAGCATCTTTCGCAGTGCAGTAGTTGTAATATTAGTTATGCGTGTTTCCCAATTGAGGTTTGATGTCAGTGTTATCCTTAAATATTTCTGTTGCTCAACCATCGCAAGAGGCGTGTAATTAACGATATATAGGTGAAGCGAGGGGGTCGCTTTTTTTTGTTACTCTCATTGCCACTGATTTATTGACGCTAATAGACATTTGCCACTGGGAGTACCACTCGGCCAGCGTGTTAAGGGAATCATGAAGATCGAGATGGTCGTTATGGCTGTTAATTTCATTATATATCACGCAATCATCCGCGAAGAGTTTGATTTTGCACGCTATATTATTGGTTGTATCGTTAATAAAGATAAGAAATAACAGCGGCCCGAGTACCGAACCTTGTGGTACTCCAGATGTGACAGGAACGACATCACATGGCATATGGTCGAACATAACAAATTGTTATGTTATGAACAGATTGAGTGAGTCATTTGGACGTCGAGCACACTGATTTAATTTTTTGATGTTCTACCTCACTAAAGCCGGTGAGATAGATGTCAAAGTTGCAGAATTGCAGTGAGACACTACGCTAGGGCAGTTCCCTTTTGGCGCACTTCGGGTCCCATGTAGTATGGGACCCGAACAGTGTGGCGTCCTCTGCGTGTCAAGTGCAGCTGTTCCTATCTTAGTGCTGGGCGACGGTGCTAACATGCGTGCTCGCCCGCTAGACCCCACTAGACTGCACCGTTGGCTAGCGTTTTAGTGCTCCCGTTCGCCAGTGTTCCTATTGGTCCGGCGCTCCTTTTCACGAAATTGCTGGCACGTGCAGAATCGTGGCATCGGAAAGCGTGAGAATGGTGCACGTGATTTGATGCGAGATGATATTTTTGCTGCTGTTCGTCTTCATATGTTACTAGTACTCCAAGGGGATTGTTGTTCTTTCTGTTGTTGTTGTTGTTGTTGTTGTTGTTCCAACTACCTCCGTTCAACTTACTCGTACACTGAATCTGCCTTGCAAGTGTGCTTTATGATTTACATTCATAAAACCTGTCATTAGCGACAGTTCCTTTATGTTACGAACTTAGGAGGGAGCTTTAGCTCGAGCCCGACTCCGACGTGGCCTATTCAAATACATGTAAAACGCAAAAACGCTTTTCTGAGATGACCCCTAGACCGATTTTAATGAAATGTGTTGCATTAGAGAGAGAAGGTTAAATTCGAATGACTTCTGGAAACTGAATTTCGATTTAGGACTTGAATTTTATTGAACGAATTTTCAAAAATGCGAAAGTTGGGAAAAAAAGCACGAAGTTTAAAAATTAATAGCTCTCCGTCAAGAAAAGATGTCGCGGTTCTGTAAACGGCATCTCTTAGATCATTCAAAGTGGACAAATTCGATATGTCAATTCATATATTACGCGAATTTGTTACGTTGCGTACAGGGGTTCTGCTAAAGCTTTATTTACACATTACTAAGCTTTTTGAGATTCATGTGCAACATATCAAATATGTCCTTTAGATGCCCTATGATATGCAATTCACAGAACTGTGATGTTATTTTTCATTGCTGAGTTACGGAGTTGTAAACTTCATAGTTTCATTCTGTAAGGATTTTCAATTTTCGCCAATTTGTAATAAAAAATTGCCGACCTTAATCGAAAATTCGAAACCTTAAGTCACTACATTTTAATTTTTTTTTTAAATGCAACAAACCTCGTCAAGTTTGATGTAGTGGTTGCCGAGGACAATGAATTCTCCTGTTACATGTATTTTGATAGAAGCGCCCGAGCTAAAGCTTCCTCTTAAGCGTCCATCCATTTAAATAAAAAAATCCACCTCCATTCCACCCTGTGAAAATGAATGTACAGCGAAGCTGGTGCTGACGTTAAACGACGTTACGCAAGCACCGCCATCACAAGCGACGTGTGTCACACAGTCCCGCACGTGCCTGGATGTGCAGCACACATCCTCATTCTTCTAGGCCCTGCGCCAAGCGCAAGTGCCTTATCGAACTAAATTAATATTTAAACGTATTTTGCGCAAGAAAATTTGTGAGGTACGACTTACACACAACCTACAGATATGATAGCATCGGATTGTAATTCGAATATACCAGAAAACATAATTACGTACGCGAAAACTCGAACACAAATCCCTTTTTCGAATGCCGTTTTTCTTTCTTCTTTTGGGGAGCGGAAGGTGGGGGGGGGGGGGGGAGGTTAGCACGCCATGATTGGGTGACTTGGTAATGCATTTAGAACTTGATACAGCGCGACAAGGAATCGGAAGGTACGGCCAATGGGACAAAAAAGAAAAAAAATAGCGCGGACAACGCTTTTTCCTTTTTTTGGTCCCTTGACAGTATTTTTCGATTCCTTGCCTGGCCTCACAGCCCAGAAAGTCACTAGCTCTTCTACAGTACCTGAAGGCGACGGACTTGGGTGCCCGACTTTTATATACACTGCACCTGGCTTACTGCATGTGAAAGTGTAAGCAAGACTTGTTTCTTCTATCTTCCTCTCTCTCCAGCTCTCTCTATATCTCTCTTTCTTTCACTCCCGCATCCCCATCCTACATGTACGGTAGCAAACTGGACAACGTCTAGTAAACCTCCTTGCCTTTCCTTCCTCTCTTCTCTCTCTTTCTCTCTCTCTTCCTTGCCGCGCTGTATCAACATCGTACTGCATCTTTAACAGCGCGGGTAAGAAGGCTTTCGTTATTGTACGCCGGTTACGTATGGCTTGGTTCCTTCCAGCTCACACGTGACCATACCTTGTTCCGCTCTGCCGGTCGTCGGGTAGATCTCGGTCTGAACTCCGTGCGCTTCGAACGCCTTCAGGTAGCGTCGCGCCTGGTCCGAGGAGTCGCCCACCAGGACAACTTTTGTGAACTGGGAGCCGAGCAGATCGTCCGCTTCGACCTGCGCAGAAGCGCGCGTTGAAACCCGTTTCAGCAGAGCTCCTTACTGTTCCGCCGCACCTACGATGATGCATCGCAGCTTTAGAACTGTGAAATGCGGCTCTCAGGTCGCAAAATGTCGGTGCAGATGCGGATGGCTGATGATAAGGAAGTTGGACAATTCACTCGATTGATTTCTGATGGTGTCACTAAGCAATCAACCGGGGGTATAACCTCGACAGACTCTGCTGCTTATTTATTTTATTAATTTCTCTTTAGCCACATGCTGTGGTGAAACATATATAGTAGTTATTGATAGTGGGCATACTTAAAACAGCAGTTAGCACTTTTTAATGTCTTTTTAATGTTTACAGCATCATGGTCCTTACGTCATTCTCCTGAGGCCGTGTTATGAGCTTCATGTCAGACAAACGGATCACTAAATTTGTCAAGTTTAATTACCAAATTGTAAGCTTACTAGTCAATAATGTAAACGCGCTATAAAAGTTTTTGTCTTATTTATTATGCGATCGTGGTAGAAGCTAATGTTATTCGTCTATTACCAAGCGAGGGAAATATTTTGTGTGCCATAAGCACGAGCATCAGAATGCAATTTATAAATTAAATGAGCGTCCAGTAATGCCTTTGTTTTCTGACGCTTCTTTAATTTGACCATGTAGGTGAACTGCCGACTTCGTCATATATCGCTCATTAGGTGCGTAAGTGATAACGATTGAAGATTTCTGCGCTAAAACCAATTCAAAGTCGAATGCTAAAAATTACACCCGCACTCATCGGCAACGCCACTGCCACATTCCATGTCAAACACTGCCAAGCTCTGATCTCAACGATCTTCAATTTCATTTAGGAGAGCGTGACCGCTAAGCTCATTTCAGTTAGGTTATTGCAACAAAAATTTGGAGGACGAATAAGCTTCGCTTCTAGCAGTGGAACGCGGCAGCATTCAAAGAAATATCCCTGATTGCTTCCCACGCTTC
Organism: Dermacentor variabilis; assembly: GCF_050947875.1. NCBI lineage: Eukaryota > Metazoa > Arthropoda > Arachnida > Ixodida > Ixodidae > Dermacentor > Dermacentor variabilis. Next base: position 147,438,273 of record NC_134573.1, read on the forward strand.
CCGAAAACTGCAGCTTATGTAAGCGTAATGTTTACTGGGAGACGCTGTTGGCGAAGGCTATGCACAAAGGCGAGCTTCCTGGTAAAAACGCGGCCTCTTGCGCATGCGTCGCGGATGTGCGTAGGCGAGCGCCATCTGAATGCTGGTGTTGCAAGGAACCGAGCGCAGGGCGCCGGTCTATGAATGGTAGAAACGCTGGAAAAAGTGGTTTGTGTTTGAGTTTTTTGCGTAACAGAATTATGTTTTCTCGCATATTCAAATTACTATCCGACGCTATCATGTCTGTAGTTTGTGTGAGTCGTACTTTACGATGTTTCTGACGCATTTTGCTTTGACAAATTCAATTGATTCGGTAACGTCTCTGCGCTACACGGAGGGCCTGCGTGGATGGTTATGCGTGTTCCGAATTGATATTTGGCGAAAAGATGGTCAATGCAGGACGCGGAACGGCGGCGCCGGATTTTTTATGACAGGGGCCCCTAACGCTGTCGCGTTAATGAATTGCATGAAAAAAAAAAGCTTTCGTTGCTGCTTGGGGGCCATTTTGATATCGAAGTCGAGAGGAACACATTCTCTTAAAAGAAAATCGCTGTCAGAAGTTCGATAGTCATAGCGCGGCTACAAAATAACCTTATTTCGGAAGGACTAACTATAGACCTTTCTCTGTGTGCAGGTCTCTTTATTTTTGTAGGTCATAAATAAAAAATAAAACGTACAATATAGTCAACAGGGCACATTGAAGATTTTTGGGATAAAATGCAAGGTCTCTTCCCTAGTTGTTCTACCAAGTGTAGCTGGCTGTCAGTCGTCTAACAACTGTTCCCTTGGTGCACTGAAACTTTTTTTCATCTTCACTGCACTACTAGTCATGCAGTGAAGAGGCATACGAAGCTCTGTTGGAGCCGGAGAGCGACAATCATACAAAATCAGTTTTCTCGCTTACGCAACAACTCCACAGTGCATTAGTGGCTGTGACATTCTGCTACAGAGCACGAGGTCATGGGTTCGATTTCCCACTGTGGCACTTTTCGTGTACTTGTTCTCTTCGCGATATAACTCACGGCTGAAGGCGTGGTGTAAATCACCATGCCTACGCAACTTTGCACTTTGTTTTTGTCTTTTTTTTTTGCCTCCCTCAAAGCCAAAAAAAGTACTCAGTGATTATTTTGACTAAATCTTACGAAGAAAATCCTGCTGCATCTCAAGTTATGGAAGAAATTACTCTTTTGCACTAATATGAAAAACAGGAAAGAGATTCATCCGAGGACGGAGGCTTGAAGTGTTACAGCGACATTTCTTGTTTTGCAACATTTGATTACGCATTAGTATGAAAATAGTGAACTTCAAGCCTAATTCGTCGATGTCTAAGTACCGTGTCAAATTATGACAACTAGGTTGATTCTGTCAAATTTTTTAACTTTTCTATACTTCACAGTACCTATATTCCAACGACTAAATTTGTCAAGTCTTTTCCCAAATAGCCTTCGAGCAGTCTGCCGGTGCGGCTTTAACAAGCGGAGACCCCACAGTGTCATTCTGGATAATAGTGTTCACAATTTCACCGTCCGATCTCACGGAATATTCTCATAAATTGAAGCATGACTATCACTGTTACCATTACAACTTTTTCAGTCGTTGAACGAACAATCATAACGCGTTCGCCATAATTTATGCAGCTTTTGTTTCAAGTTCTACTTTTCCTCCTGATTAGGCTTTAACGTACGCACGCATATGGCAAACTGACCCCCCCCCCTCCCCGAAATGCTTACGCTTTTTAGTGCTTGCAGGAGAACGTCGCTCGTCTTGAGGTAATCCTGCTCCGACGAGGCCTCGCCGGGAGTGACTCTGGACAATCCATCGAAGCCGCATGCGTACCTGGAATCTGCTGCGAATACAATAATAAGAACTCAGACGTGTCTTACGCCACATTCTCTTGCAAGCGCCACGAGTAGGGCTTGCCACCACTATGCGACATGTTGCACTTCGGCCTTGGCATTGATTTAGTCGTGACATTGTCACTCTTTGAAGGGACTAAGCTAATATTCAGCCGAGGATTCGGTGACGTATACGGTCGTCCACTGTTAGAAAAACACACCTCATTAGTATTCAAGCTTTCATGCAGCTTCAACGGGACCAGAAATCCCGCAGACTCACTTAATTGGTTAATAACATCCGCATTATCCTTGTAATATACATTAGACGTCGTATACGGCACATTAACAACATAAAGTAAACAACATCCTCGTTACACTGGCTTGAATGCTAATGACGTATTCCCCATAGAAGTGATCGACCTTGTCAGGTCGGCCACGTAACAATACCGGACACGGGATTCGCCAAAGAACTCAATTGCCGCGAAGCCTTTCAGGTCAAAGCACAAAGCCTTGATTGCAAAGATTGAGTGTGTAGTTTTACTTGGTGGGCGCGTACATGCTTAGCCGTTAAATAAGGAGTGGCGTGCCTTAACAGGGCAGTAATTCAAACCTGCGTCTCACAAAGTTTGTAGCAAACCGTACATGTTAACATGCTGATATATATATATATATATATATATATATATATATATATATATATATATATATATATATATATATATATATATATATAATGTACATCACACTTAAGTTGCGCCTCGCCACATGTTTTTCGCCTCTTGAAGAAAGTACATCAGCATTCCAGTACTCATTATAGCTAAATATTTATACAGAGTCCGGCGGAATATTGTTCATCAATATGCGCTCAGCCAAACCTGTAACATAAAGCACTCGTTTCCTATGCAAACGAAAAGTTGACGAACTTGCGTTACCTTGAATAAGCCGTGCCGTACTACATACCGATGGTGGGGCCTCCAGTAGGGCGCCTTTCTCGGCCGACGCCGCTGATGATGGACCCCAGTTGGTAGCTCAAGAAAACCGATCCCAGGACGCAGAGGGAGAGCAGCAGGGTCAGTTCCTGCACTGACCGCAGCCGCGGAATGCATGCGACACCTCTTCCCAGCATCTGGAAGCGACCAAGTGGTAGGGAAGCGTGTAGAAGACATTAACGTCGGCTATGCAAAGGGATGTCATTTTGTTTTTCTCCAATTACCAATGGAAATTAAAGCAGTGTGGGAAGTACACGTACATAGGTTGCAATAGGTTACATACAATAGGCTACCAGTGCAGACTGAAGCAAGTAAATGATAAATAGGACAAACGAAATGCATTTCAATGACTCGCTGAAAGAGGAAAAAAGCTTACATTGCGCTGCATGAGACACAAATTGGTGTTATTGCAGGTTACAGGACTGAATTGTTTGTTACACGATTCAGCTCATTAACAGTTCGCGGAAAGAACGAATATTTTAAATGGTAGTTCTTGGTTCTAAAAGGGGTTACAGTCAGTACGTCCCTTTGCGTTGTGGTGAGAAAAGGGGATCGTTTTTGTGATGTCAGTTTTATCGCGTCTTTTAATTGATTGTTACAGCAGTTTTACTCGAGGCATACGATTTCTTCGCTCTAAGCCTACATGTTTACACCTTTCTAATGGCTGTGTCACCGAGATGTGATCGAAATTATTGCGCAGTGCAGCAAACAGCCCTCTTTTGCACTGGTTCAAGTTTATCTTGGTTAGTTTTAGTGCACGGGTCCCAGATTATACACGCGTAGTATAACATAGGTAGAATTCCAGATTTATAGGCAAGGAGTCTGTGATGTTGGTGTCTCAAAACTTTGCTCACTTTTGTCTGCATAACATTCATTATAACTATTGTTAACCGCAATGGCAGCCAACTAAAGCTGCAATAACTAACAGGACACACGAATGTTAACACAGCACAACAATAATACGTTGCTTATCAGACAGGGAACAGAACCCTCGAAGCGTTTCATGGCAAAAAGTCGTCAAGCGTTTCATCGTAAAAACACTGCAGAAATCGGAAACAAAGGCTAAGATCGGTATATATTGAGCAGAGATGCCGATGGTCTCTATAAACGTTCAGAAAGCAACAAAGCATGCGCTTGTCCTACTGTAGTGTTGGGGAAACAAAATAGTGCTTGCTTACCAGTTTCATTTTTGCTTTCGGCTTCATGTAGACCGCCAGCTACTATGCCGTAATCTAAGTTGTGAGAAAAAGCCGCCTGTAACGAAAAAAAACACATGAAAATTTTAGTTTCCTTATTTAGTTATCTTATACAAAGTTAAAGAAGAAGAATGCAGGACATTACTTAACCGTGCGCTAATTGTTGACTGTTTCACCAACAGCCAGCAAGGTCGACATTTCTTTACGTACACAGGAGGACTTTGTCAAGAACGAAGCTTGGCACCAAACGCTTTTCGGTGTCTTCAAATGGATATTGTCTAGCAGTAAAAACCGTCGAGAGTCAAAGGACATTTACGTTGCGCCGATTGAAGTATACGCGAACTATTTTTAATATTTGTCATCTAGTCCAGCCCCCACAGCCACATTTAGCGCACACTGGTATTCGTAAGGAGCGCCTCTCCAGCCTTGATCGCTTTCTGCCAGACTGTTAACAAATCTTCTACTCCCCTTTCAGCCAAGAGAATTGACTCTTTTTTTTATTTCGCCCTTTAGAATTGCGCACATATGTTCTTCACCATACATGCACGACTGCCAATCCTGAGATAGATAACTCTGCCACCACTTTTTAGTGCAGCACCGTCACTATCTGTGGACTTTCTTTATCCAGCAGCGTTTGCTTGTAGATGCTATAATAGGTGTGAGTGTATCAAGGACTGCACAAGGTGGCAGGCATCGGCAACTTTGAAGCCATGTAGGTGATTAGAGACCCGCCACCACATATGCATGGCTTGGTTACACTAGGTGGTGAGTTAGTGAAAGGTATGCGTCCTATGACATCGGTTTGTAAGATGAAACCAAGCACCCCTACGGACGATTCCCGTGGAGCTGATTTCGCATCTATTGTGGTGGCAGATCTGTATGCCGGCGGGCGCGTTTTGTGAAAAGCAGCTCCGACTTGGTAGGGGAGCGTGTGATACCTCCACGCCGGGCGTTTTGCTCGGTGGTGGTAACTGCTTTCTACAAATGGGTTTCAGCGCGTCTGAGAAAGCGCGATGAACACGCGAGTTCTGATCGAGGTGGGGCGTCTGGCTGTGATTCGCGGGCGTTCTGCGTCGTCATACCATGTGTGTCGAAGCGGCACGAAGACGCCGCGCCGTCGAAACGCACGAGAGACGCGCTGCCCCTTCGGAAGCACGGAGATGGCCGAGTCGCTGGCACGAAGAAAGAGAACGGCTGACGAACGAGCGCGACGAGTCTCAGTGGGTGGGCGATTCAGCAGCTGAAACGTCGCGCATACTCCATGAGATGTCTTTGTGCGCATTGGTGAGCGACTCACGTGGCACTTGAACGGATGACATGTGCTGCAGTCGGTGGTCGGTCGGTGCTTGGGAATGAATCAAAATGAGTATACCTTACATGGACCGTCACCAGGACCAACAACGGACTAAAGGACAAACGGATCGCATATAGAAAGACGCAAAGAGCGACACCGACATGTAAAGGTACTAAAACACCATCTATGTTTACGCATAATGCTCGCTCAAGTGTGCCATGATGATGATGATGGCCTCATATTATGGCTCATACCCACACTGAGGGCATAGAGTTTATGACTGAGGGATTGGCGAAGAATTGCGTGCTGAAACAATTACCTATTCTTTTGAAGTGTTACATATACGATGAGAAAAAAAAAAGAAAAGGAAACATAAGGAGCATTCCCTTTTCTTTCTTCTTTTTCCTTTCACTGCTTTTTTTCTTTCGCTGACAGCCATAAGTTCCAATTTCAATATATCTTGCTTTTTTCTTTCATACACCCACTCTTTCTTTTCTTTCTTAATTAAGAAATTACATTCTAAAAGTACAAGTCTAACAAACCAGTTTTCCAAGTGGAAGAAGAAGTGCAAAGACAGCACGCACCTCACGCGCACAACGAGCGCCTCGCACAGCGTGCTGAAGCGTTCGACAGGCCGCCATTTCTTCGTTGGTTCCGGTCGCGACTGACGTCCCTCTACGCTCCTTTCGGACAAGGCTAAACCGACGGACAAGACCAGGCAGCCCAGCGAGCATCCCTACGCGACCGTGGTGCCGAAGAAAGTAGATCAAGTCTCGAACATGGTCCACGATCCTTCGCTCGGTTGCACTCAGCAGCAGCAGCAGCAGCAGCAGCCGCTTGCTGCTGGATATGGTGCAAGGCTCGCGCAAGAGAAACCGGTCACCGGGTTGATGGGTGCAAGAACGTCAGAAGACGTCGCCGTATCGATATCAACCAAAACGGGATTGGTGAAGAACGCGACGCTTAGGGACTTCACCGCCACTGCCTATCGACGAACCGGGTACGCGGTTGTTGCCACGTCACTTGAAAACGACGTGGACGATGACGGCGGAGCCGGACCTGCGCGTGAAGCTTCCTCCCGGAAGAGGACCCGTGCGGCAACCTCTAAAGGCGTCTCCGACTCGAACGCTACCAGGGCGAGGTCATCGAAGTCGGCTACACCGAGGGGCACAACCGCCACGAGTTCGCGGAAGTCCAGAAAGGCCCCAGATGCACCGCCAGTCAAAAGGTACGTGAACAGCGGTGGCACCAGATCTGCGCACGAGGCTTCCTTCCCGAGGCGGACCCATTCGGTAACCTTTAAAGGCGTCTCCGACTCGAACGCTACCAGGGCGAGGTCATCGAAGTCGGCTACGCCGAGGGGCACAACCGCCACAAGTTCTCGGAAGGCGAGAAAGGGCCCGTATGCACCGCCAGCCGAAAAGTACGTGGACGGCGGTGGCACCAGGTCTGCACACGAGGCTTCCTCCCCGAGGCGGACCCGTGAGGTAACCTCTAAAGGCGTCTCCGACTCGAACGCTACCAGGGCGAGGTCATCGAAGTCGGCTACGCCAAGGGGCACAACCGCCACGAGTTCGCAGAAGGCGAGAACGCCCTCAGATGCACCTCGAGTGAGAAAGCTCGTGGACGCCGGTGGCATCAGATCTGCGCACGAGGCTTTGTCCCTGAGGCGGACCCGTGCGGTAACCTCTAAAGGCGTCTCCGACTCGAACGCCACCAGGGCGAGGCCATCGAATTCGGCGACACCCGCAGATACCAGCGCCACGATTCCGCAGAAGGCAAGAAAAGCACCAGATGCACCACCACCGGAAAAGTACATGCACGACGGTGGTGCCACATGTGCTCACGAGGATTCTTCCTCGAGGTGGACCCATGCGACAACCTGTACAGGCGTCGCCGACTTGAACGCCACCAGGGAGAACTCGGCGAAGCCCGCGAAGCCCGCGAAGCCCACTGCATCCAAGAACGCCACCACCATGACTTCTTGGGGAGCGAGTAAGGCCTCAGACGCACCGCCACGCGCACACGTCTTCGACGGCGACGCCGGACCTGCGCATGAGGCTTTCTCCTCTAGGACGACGCGGGCAGGAACCTCCGATGGCGTCACGCACTCTCACGTTACCGAGGAGGGGTCAGCGAAGCTGGCGACGCCCATGATCGCCACCGCCGCAACAACGCCGTGCACCGGAGACGATGTCAATGGCCTGCAACCTAAGAGTGCAGCCACAGCCGAAGAACTCGGAGAACCGTCAAGCGAGGCCCCTAGTTGGTGCCGGAGCAGAACCGGCGCACCGAGGCTCTTCTCGTCACTGGGGCTTCGAACCATCGACATCGTTCACGGAGCCGCTTTGCTGATGGCAGCGGTGGAGGTGCAAGGAAGGAGAGGGAGAAAGCGGTGACAGGTGCTGTAACGCGTCCGACGGCGTCTGCGACCTGCTGCGGAAGAGCACGACTGACTAAAGCAGAGAGGGCGATGCTGCGGCAGCGCTTCCGGTCGCAGACGCGGAAGGAATAAGCGCGAAAGTGGAAGCCTCCTACGCAGGGCGAAGAGTGTCTTCACCAAGGGCACCGTAGACGCCGAGCGCTGCACCAAGCGCCGCGTCCGCGCCAATAGACATTCGGCGTTGAGCTTTTTTGCAGGCCGTCGCTTGTACGAGGAAGTGACGCCACATGTGCCGCGCCGCAGCTATGGCGTTTATGTGCGCAACTGATGCGGAGCGCCATACATGTATTTTGCAAGCCTCCTACGTTAGGGGGACGGCGCGGAGACTTGTCATGCGCATTTTGTGTCTAATGCGCATTATTTGATGTTTTATAAATCATTTATATTGATGGCTATCTAGGTGTCCACGTGTCTTCATTATAATACTGAGGCACTCTCCTTCGCTCTCAGGAATGAAAAGAAAATGAGATGTTCACTGAGGTTAATAATCTCGCGTTAAAACCTTTCAGCGGAACCGGTTGTATCACGGATGCAAAATGTGGATTGTTTGATTCAATTATTTTTTGCTTATTTAGATATTCTACACAAACCCTTAATTATAGTGTAATTTACTTCTCGCCAACAGTAAATCTCGGCCTCATCATGGTGTTTCCATTTCATCATCATCATCAGCCTGGTTACGCCCACTGCAGGGCAAAGGCCTCTCCCATACTTCTCCGACAACCCCGGTCATGTACTAATTGTGGCCATGCCGTCCCTGCAAACTTCTTAATCTCATCCGCCCACCTGACTTTCTGCCGCCCCCTGCTACGCTTCCCTTCTCTTGGGATCCAGTCCGTAACCCTTAATGACCATCGGTTATCTTCCCTCCTCATTACATGTCCTGCCCATGCCCATTTCTTTTTCTTGATTTCAACTAAGATGTCATTAACTCGCGTTTGTTCCCTCACCCAATCTGCTCTTTTCTTATCCCTTAACGTTACACCTATCATTCTTCTTTCCATAGCTCGTTGTGTCGTCCTCAATTTGAGTAGAACCCTTTTCGTAAGCCTCCAGGTTTCTGCCCCGTAGGTGAGTACTGGTATGACACAGCTATTATATACTTTTCTCTTGAGGGATAACGGCAACCTGCTGTTCATGATTTGGGAATGCCTGCCAAACGCACTCCAGCCCATTCTTATTCTTCTGATTATTTCCGTCTCATGATCCGGATCCGCCGTCACTACCTGCCCTAAGTAGATGTATTCCCTTACGACTTCCAGTGCCTCGCTGCCTATTGTAAATTGCTGTTCTCTCCCGAGACTGTTAAGCATTACTTTAGTTTTCTGCATATTAATTTTTAGACCCACTCTTCTGCTTTGCCTCTCCAGGTCAGTGAGCATGCATTGCAATTGGTCCCCTGAGTTACTAAGCAAGGCAATATCATCAGCGAATCGCAAGTTACTAAGGTATTCTCCATTAACTTTTATCCCCAATTCTTCCCAATCCAGGTCTCTGAATACCTCCTGTAAACACGCTGTGAATAGCATTGGAGATATCGTATCTCCCTGCCTGACGCCTTTCTTTATTGGAATTTTGTTGCTTGCTTTATGGAGGACTACGGTGGCTGTGGAGCCGCTATAGATATCTTCCAGTATTTTTACATATGGCTCATCTACACCCTGATTCCGTAATGCCTCCATGACTGCTGAGGTTTCGACTGAATCAAACGCTTTCTCGTAATCAATGAAAGCTATATACAACGGTTGCTTATATTCTGCACATTTCTCTATCACTTGATTGATAGTGTGAATATGGTCTATTGTTGAGTAGCCTTTACGGAATCCTGCCTGGTCCTTCGGTTGACAGAAGTCTAAGGTGTTCCTGATTCTATTTGCAATTACCTTAGTAAATACTTTGTAGGCAACGGACAGTAAGCTGATCGGTCTATAATTTTTCAACTCTTTGGCGTCCCCTTTCTTATGGATTAGGATTATGTTAGCGTTCTTCCAAGATTCCGGTACGCTCGAGGTTATGAGGCATTGCGTATACAGGGTGGCCAGTTTCTCTAGAACAATCTGTCCACCATCCTTCAACAAATCTGCTGTTACCTGATCCTCCCCAGCTGCCTTCCCCCTTTGCATATCTCCTAAGGCTTTCTTTACTTCTTCCGGCGTTACCTTCGGGATTTCGAATTCCTCTAGGCTATTTTCTCTTCCATTGTCGTCGTGGGTGCCACTGGTACTGTATAAATCTCTATAGAACTCCTCAGCCACTTGAACTATCTCATCCATATTAGTAATGATATTGCCGGCTTTGTCTCTTAACGCACACATCTGATTCTTGCCAATTCCTAGTTTCTTCTTCACTGTTTTTAGGCTTCCTCCGCTCCTGAGAGCATGTTCAATTCTATCCATATTATACTTCCTTATGTCAGCTGTCTTACGCTTGTTGATTAACTTCGAAAGTTCTGCCAGTTCTATTCTAGCTGTAGGGTTAGATGCTTTCATACATTGGCGTTTCTTGATCAGATCTTTCGTCTCCTGCGATAGTTTGCTGGTATCCTGCCTAACGGAGTTACTACCGACTTCCATTGCACACTCCTTAATGATGCCCACTAGATTGTCGTTCATTGCTTCAACACTAAGGTCCTCTTCCTGAGTTAAAGCTGAATACCTGTTCTGTAGCTTGATCTGGAATTCCTCTATTTTCCCTCTTACCGCTAACTCATTGATCGGCTTCTTATGTACCAGTTGCTTCCGTTCCCTCCTCAGGTCTAGGCTAATTCGAGTTCTTACCATCCTGTGGTCACTGCAGCGCACCTTGCCGAGCACGTCCACATCTTGTATGATGCCAGGGTTAGCGCAGAGTATGAAGTCTATTTCATTTCTAGTCTCGCCGTTCGGGCTCCTCCACGTCCACTTTCGGCTATCCCGCTTGCGGAAGAAGGTATTCATTATCCTCATATTATTCTGTTCCGCAAACTCTACTAATAACTCTCCCCTGCTATTCCTAGTGCCTATGCCATATTCCCCCACTGCCTTGTCTCCAGCCTGCTTCTTGCCTATCTTGGCATTAAAGTCGCCCATTAGTATAGTGTATTTAGTTTTCACTCTCCCCACCGCCGATTCCACGTCTTCATAGAAGCTTTCGACTTCCTGGTCGTCATGACTGGATGTAGGGGCGTAGGCCTGTACAATCTTCATTTTGTACCTCTTATTAAGTTTCACAACAAGACCTGCCACCCTCTCGTTAATGCTATAGAATTCCTGTATGTTACCAGCTATATTCTTATTAATCAGGAATCCGACTCCTAGTTCTCTTCTATCCGCTAAGCCCCGGTAGCACAGGACGTGCCCGCTTTTTAGCACTGTATATGCTTCTTTCGGCCTCCTAACTTCACTGAGCCCTATTATATCCCATTTACTGCCCTCTAATTCCTCCAATAGCACTGCTAGACTCGCCTCACTAGATAACGTTCTAGCGTTAAACGTTGCCAGGTTCATATTCCAATGGCGGCCTGTCCGGAGCCAGTGATTCTTAGCACCCTCTGTTGCGTCGCAGGTCTGACCGCCGCCGTGGTCAGTTGCTTCGCAGCTGCTGGGGACTGAGGGCCGGGGTTTGATTGTTGTGTTCATAGGAGGTTGTGGCCAAGTACTGCACCAGGGTGGCCAATCCTGCTCTGGTGAGGGAGTGCGTTACCGGTTCTGGTCACCGGAATCAGGCCACACTCCAGGCCTGTTTCCATTTCATATCGACGTTAAAATCCCCTGGTGGTCAAATTTAATCCCGAGTCTTCCGCTACGGCATGTCTCATAATAAAAACGTGGTTTTGCCATGTGAAACCGGGAATTCAATTTTGACGCAATAGCATTTACTTTAATATCGTTTACCTCGTGCCTCCGGCAGTAATACAGCTCGCTATTAACAGCTTGTAATGCATTGTATTGGAACGTACCATTGTCAGCCTGAGGTTTATTCAGAGAAAGCGTGGGCATAGTTCAAAGATCGCGGCCATATCGACAGGAAACGTTCTGAATGAGAATCATTGTCAGGCGCTTCACTGCGTGTACTTGCAGTTTTATTCCACGTCTCAGTTTCATTCAGCTTTCTTTGTCTATACTCTCCCACGGTTGGCATGGTGACTGCCTGCTGCTGGGTCGGCCAGTGTCTCGGTGTAAACTCGTTGTATCTCTGCGTAATGAAAGAATAATTTCCTTCGTCAAAGTCGGCTCATAGGTGTTACTAAATCACACCGACCTCTTAATGATATACGGTGTTCTATTGAATGGGCTTTTTAATCCGATAACATTTGCGCGGACAATCGGGGTGCGCTCGCGCCGTCGGCGTCGTACTGTCCTGGTATCGACGGCGCATGCACGACCTGCGCGTGGAACTGGGCCTTCCAGAGATGCGCAGTGCGTTTGGCTGAGAAAACGACGAAGCCAATCGGGCCAAACGTCACGCTGTCGCAGCTGAGAGTGCAGCGTTCTTACTTCCACTGCAAGCGAGCGCGTTGGGCTCAAACACGTTATTAACGTTACTCCCGAGGATCTGTGTACATGGCACACAGTGGTGTCGCACACTGGTGTGAGCAGAACGGATAGTAAACGACAGGCGAAATTTTAATCTAATCTAATCCTTTCAATGGCCGCTTACGAACGCCGCCGGTTTTCCGCCGGTCTCATCTCATCCACCATCTCGGCGACGCCTGCAACGCCTGGCGTTCCTCATCCCGCCAGCGTTGTGAGGCGCCTGGTATCTGTCAGGGCGCTGTTCTGGCTGCGCTGCAGCAGTGTTGCGTCGCTTGCTGTGAGCGCAGTGCCATGCCGCAATGGTATTTAACTGAGCTAGTTGGTTCGTAGTTAAGACGTACGATTTCTGAACAGCTGAACTGAAAAAACGAAAGGACTGAGGAAGACGGACAAGGACGGTGCTGTACTAACAACTTGACCTTTGTCTGACTTCCTTAGTCCCTCGTTTTTCAGTTCAGCTTTTCAAAAAGCGTCTTCGCCCTGTGGCCTTCGTGCATTCTTAGAACACTGTGTGAAGCCCTCGGGCGCAATACTAAACCTTACTATGACTTTCAACCCGTCGTCCTGCGGGCGAAACTACCAAATGTTTTACTTGATATTCCTTGATTTAGCCACGCGGCGCGTGCCATTGGATGCGTGCACATTCTTGGTCCATCCACAGATTGGATCCACGTCTGCAACTCCGCCTACCACCAGGGTTACCGCGAGCGGAAGCAACACTTCTGTGCCGCCTGTGGCTCGGCGTGGCATTCGCGAACGCCTATTCATTCCGCATTAGAATAGGCGACAGCCCTACTTGTGACACCTGCGGCTGCGAGGAGACGATTGAGCACCTCCTTTGTGACTGTCCCCGTTACAAAGTGCCAAGAAAAGTGCTCGTGACCGCGCTTGAAAAAGTGGACAATCGCCCCTTTACAGAGGAAAAAAGCTCTAGGACACTGGTTCAGACGGGCTTCGGCACTCAAGGCCTTAAGGGCTTTGCTGTAGTTCTTAAGGACATGAGAATTGTGCGACCGCCTTTGAATGTTGTAGCGCGTAGTATCGCGTTAATATGTGAATTTTCTGGTTTCCATTTTTTTCCTCTTCTTCTTCTTTCTCCTTTTATTCCCTTTACCACTTTCCCCAGCACAGGGTAGCCAGCCGGTACTTACACTGGCTAACCTCCCTGTCTTTCCTCCCCTTTGTCTTCTCCTCCTCTCTTGGTCCATCCCCCACAATGGCCATTTGCCACTGTGACACAATCCTTAAATGTAGCTGTAGATATACGTGCTACTTCTCTGGGCAAACGCCAGTCATCGCCATTCTTCCCTCGACAAGCATCATGCATCGCCGTGACATCGCTGCGTAGTCGTCTGACACACTAGGTACCCGCCTGATTTGGTGTTTGCATTTTGGCATAGCTTGTGTGCGGTGTAAGACATTAACATCAAAATTGTACGGGATTGAAGTGGTGAACTTCGCGGTGGATGAACGTAAGCATTGCATGAGGTTGTATCTCGCGTACGTAAGATGGAAGTATACACGCTTTTACTCGTCGCTGTTAGTTGGTTACGATTTAACTAACCCGCTTCACCAAAGCATCGCTTCTCATTGGTTTCAACATGAGTGTTGTATCTGCATTTATTTTTGTTATTCATTGTCGTCATTTCGTTTCTCGCGTCTATAGCAATTTGCATTTCCCGAATAACAGGACAGCCAACCGGACAGCTACTCCCCTCTTCGGACCCTCTCACCTTTGTGGATATTACCCCCGAGTTTATGGGGGTCCCAGACACACGGCGCATATTCTATTAAAGCGAAGCATTCATTTTCTCCCCTCTCCTCTCCCCTCTTCTCTCCCCTCTCCTCTTCCTCCAATCGCGCCAAATAAGGTTTGTGTGACGGGCACGAGCAGTGAACTCCGAGCGAAATGTAATTTCTGATGCAGCTCAAGGCGCTTTAACCATCATCTGTCCTCGGTTTGGAAAGGCTGCCCTGCTTTGTCCTGGGCGCCTGCATATCATGGCCCTGAATACCCACGCCTTCCCCGCTCCTGTGACCGTAACGAGCCATTATCGGCATCCCCTAGCCAAGGGGCTATACACAACACCTCGTCGATGAGACCGAGCAGTCGGCCGGGCATGGCTTCGTCGAAAATTCTCCCCTCGCATGTGTCAGTACAGTACAGTGAACCTAGCGACAATGAACCCTGTCAAACGGGGAGAATGTTATATAAGCCACGTCCGCGGTGAGGCTAGAAATTAACGATTAACCGTTGCGAACTCATACAGGGCATTGTGGGTTGCTTTTAACTTCCCCCAGAGAGATTGCGCAGAAATGGACGGCACTCCCTCTCTACGGTGGACAAGAGTTGTAGCGCAGTTTTTTTTTTTTTTCTCACGACGTTCTAAATATTCTCGACGACGCTCCGTTGAGAACAAAAGAGGGCTATAGACGCTATCGGCTTGAATCCGAACGGCGGTAGCACGTGATTACGAAAATAATGAGTTTATTTGTCTGAAATTTTACCAGGAGGCGCTCCGATAGTTTCCAGTTTCTAGATACCATGCTTCTGGAATGGAAGTTTTCGAAATTGAAACAATAAAATTTGTACACAACGTTATTTATGTTGCGCAAACTGTCGAAAATCGCTGAATTTTGTTGGCTTTGAGCCACCAACTAATTGGGCCGATTTGCTAAGTCACTCTTGTTCTTCTTTCAAGCGTTTAATCAAGCAACAATAAAACCAGAGGCATCTTGACAATGCATGCACTGAAACATTTGCACAAGCAACACGCTTAACCATTGTGCGCGAACTTTTGCTTAAATTGATTAGTATTCTTGCCAGGCTCTTGCAGTTACGCTAATTGTTAGCGCAAAACTCTTCAAACGTGAGGCACGTCTTTAGCGTTTCTCGATTGGTTCGTGTTACTTAATTCACCTAGTCGTGTTGCGACATTGTCGTGTCAAAGTCTTGTTGCGACGTAGATTATACTTTGTAATGTGCCACATTCTGGCAACATAACTTGCATGCCGAGCTTCCCGTGGGCAATAAGTGATCCAGCAACGAATGAACATTTTGAGACATGCACGAAGTTAATTCAACCATTACGGAGTTCAAGAAACGTGGCCGACTCGATCATGAGGTTGTGACTCCCGAGCTTACGCGTGAGCGCACTCCACATCCTTGGGCGGTCATACTACAATCCGCTGCATACAACCTAAAGCATGTCTACAGCTTTGCCAGATGAACGCCGTTACGAGGCTTATTTTTCAATACTTCTTTCATCACCTTTCAGGTGTTTCACTCATCCCGAAGCTGATATGATAGCATGGACGCGCGCATCATCGTGCGCGTCATGGAGCCCAAGGTAAATCTTAACAGCTGAAACGTGTATGACGGTAAAATTATAACGTTCTGGCAATATAAAAAAAAATTACACAGCTGAAAGTTATTTTTGCTCAGGTGCTAGAGAGACGATGCGACCAATTTGCTCGGGGTCCGAGCAGCATGTATTAGATTTGATTCCAAACACTTTTTGTTCACTCCCCTTGGTACGACCCCGTAAACACGGTAACGCTCTTCGGCCGTCAGTATGACCGCCTTTCATCGTTTGGTAATGCGCGCCGTTTTCTTTTTAATACTGTATTTAACCACTGTTTTACTAAAGGCGCTGTTTCGAGGGGGACAACTTGATGACATCAGTTTATTGCGTGAGTTATAAGCATAATGTCGAACGAAAGCAGCTATAAAAATAATGTAATTTTGTGGAGGCCGCGCTGCCTCTCGCATAGTTCGTACTAGCGTTGGCTGTTTTGAAACAAGCCGATCGCTCGCGTTTGTTTGGCCAAGTCCCTTTCCCGAGAACGTTTCCGGCAAGAATGACGCTTCCAAGAAGCGAGTACGAAAAAATAAGCCGACAAGTTTGTTGCCACATGCTGGGTACGAGGGGTGGAAACGCCTTGGTTGCGGTGCTTAGCACGTTCTCCTCTTGACCCCAAAACGATGGGTGATGGGAGCAATGAACGCATGTGCCACGGCTTTCAGCTTTAAATGCGAGACCGTGCCGATATACACCATGGACCCGACAGCTTTCTGCGTCCTCCGTGTTTATAAACACTGCTCTTAAACAGTGACCCTGACGTGGGCCTCCTCTCTCTCTCTCTCTCTCTCTCTCTCTCTCTCTCTCTCTCTCTCTCTCTCTCTCTCTCTCTCTCTCTCTCTCTCTTCTTGTACGCCCTTGTGAGCGTGCGTGCGTGCGTGAGTGGGTGCGCCTGTGGACGAGCCTGCTCGCAACATTTTGCTTATGAATGAGCTCCCGTTCCCAGGGAGGAGGAGGAGGAGGAGGAGGAGGAGGAGGAGGAAAAACTTTATTTAGGAAAAACTTTGTTTCCCAAGGACAAGCATACAGAAACAACCGAAGAACTAATGAACCGGAAATCTTAACGGGTGCTCAAAGAGATGAGGTACGCGTGTAAGAAGCAAGCGTGAAGTAGATGCCCCTGACTGCCAACTTCTCTGTGCAGACAAGCGGCGAGACACGTTCCTGAGCTGCTCGGATCGGAGCAATGAGCGGAGACCGAACTATATGCATTCCTGCCTTTCATTCACCGCCATAAAGTAAGCACGAATTAAACGCCCCGCAATTTACGCGCGAGTCTTCGGTGCGCATGGTGCTTTGTACGTGCTAACTATGCGGTGCCGCGTCGCCACCCCGAACCTGGAGACGAGGCCTTCATATATGCAGGCGAGTGTGTGTGCGTGTGAGTGGTTTTAAAGGAGAAAATTAAAAGTACAGCGCCGTTACTGCCTCTCGTGCGAGGGCACCTCCACAGCGCTGTACGGGTAGGGGAAAGGGAGAAATAGAGTAGGGGAGAAAGAATGGTGGGGATAGGGGGAGGGGAGCCGAGCGGCTAGGCGTCGAGCGTTCATGGGTCGGACGGTGTGTCCCACATTACGCTTCCGCTGTGCTGTAGGCTGAAGAACGAGACGGGAGGGTGAGCGAGCGCGGCGTGTCTGACATGTGGGTCCCACCTGAAAAGGGCGCAACATCTGGAGACGGAGGTGCTTCTTCTCTGTGTGTTCCTACCCGCCTATCGCTGCAGCGATGCACGCGTGAGATTTGGATTTGTCCTATAGCCGCGTTTATCGCATGCTCCCATGATGTGCCGGAAGTGCAACAGATAAAGGAAGGACATAAAAATGATAAAACGTGCAATATTTGATCCGCCTACGGGGGTAGCTGCTTCAACCTGCGCTTTTCGCCGTATACGTATTCGCTGTCACGGAAAGTTCGCGATCTTTTTCTCTGGAAATTTGTGTTGTCTTCGTCTGGCGTAAGCTTTAAGTTATCTTCCGAAGAAAGAAAGAAAGAAAGAAAGAAAGAAAGAAAGAAAGAAAGAAAGAGCCTCTCGCATTTTTAACTATATCGCGCGAGCGTCCATCACGCGTCATTTTAGCACCTTAAGGCGGAATCTGCAGAATTACTCTCAGGCGCATTAAGCCCTCTCCTGTGCAATCTTCGTCTAATACGATGTTCCCTTGAGCATGACGCACGACTATATCATGGTGTCCTCGCGCGATATAGTTAAACATGCGGGAGGCTGTATACATAGCGCGCTGTACTCTCTCATCATGGCCGTCAAACCAGTGAGAAACCTGCATGTGCATAACTTGACTGTACTCATTATCATCATCACATGTCGTTATTATTTCTTTTTTTCATTTTTTGCGTCTGTCTTATCGCAGATAAGCAGACCTTCTTCGGGCGAACCTCCCCACTTGTTTGTCGTTAAAGTTCTATCTATCTATCTATCTATCTATCTATCTATCTATCTATCTATCTATCTATCTATCTATCTATCTATCTATCTATCTATCTATCTATCTATCTATCTATCTATCTATCTATCTATCTATCTATCTATCTATCTATCTATCTATCTATCTATCTATCTATCTATCTATCTATCTATCTATCTATCTATCTATCTAATCTCCCACTGAAGTGTCACGTCAACGACTTCGTGTTTGTTGCCGGTTAGGCGTTTTCTTTAGAAGAGGGCTATATACTGCGCTTATGAAACGAGGACCACTTCCAAGTTCGCGTAGGTATTAACTGGCCGCTTTTTAAGACAAACACCTCTTCTCGTCTCTCTTACGTAAAGAAAGCAAACAGAGCAGGAATATAGTGACATGCCTGGCACGCAAAGCATGACGTCACCAGCTTTGGCAGTCGTCTCTGCCATACTCCTGCGTTGATACATTTCTCCCTTTGCAGATGCCCGCCTATCGACACCTGCATTAAACCTCCTATCACTTAATCCCGCGGTTTAGGATATTCTTCGAACTCCTCCTTTTACTATCTCCCACATAAGAAGACAAAAAGAAACTTCTTTCAGACAATTCACTACCCTTTAGCGCAATGTTATGACTTACTAATGTGGGGCGTAGTAACTGTCGCGTACCGCCGTTAAAAAAGAAGGCCGTTGAACTCCACCTGTCGTCGCTTCGTCATGTACGCAACACCCTCTCAATGAAAAGCTGGACAAAGTGGTTAGACTAGCCCCCTCAAATAAAGAAAGAGGAAAGAAAAAGAGGATGGTTTCAAATCCAAGCACGGAGTTTCGACATTTCGTCGGCTCTCTCAGCATCGGGGGCTCTATAATCCGGGCGGCCTGTGCTATATACTATAGTATGCTCTCAACTTTTCCACGATGCTTATGGTCTTGCGGCTTTTTCGCACGCACCCGCCGTTGAAAAGAAACTAACCCCAGATCACTCTCTTATCCTGCAGAGCTACAGTCTGAACCTCCTTGGATTTCTTTCGGGCTCGCTTTCTTCCTTTTATCTACGTCATCGCTACCATCTTGAAGGACGCGTTTCGAAAGAACGAATAGCTTTCTGCGCTCGGGGCAACCACTTCTCACGAACGACGTCGTGCCAACCATTATTGCCTTCTTCGTGTTTGTTTTGTTTTTTCCTTTCCTAGAATTTTTACGCTGCACCCTGTGTTTATACAGAGTCTGTGCAGAGGCTTTTAGCTCAAGCCGTTCGTGGGCGGCTCGTTCCAAGTGGCGCGGCTTGCCTTATGAGGGCCGCTATCTGGTTTGAGAAAGGGATGACCCACTTGAGGAACGTCCGCGCTTCCCTCAGTACTTCGTCCCTACATTTACGTTGTGTGGTTTGAAGCTTAGTCTTCCTCGATATCGGCTCGTTTCGTCATCTCATGCATTCCGCCCTTGGAAATTTTACGCGGGCATATGTTTACTCTTCAACTGTATTGAAGTCTGCATCTCGGCAAAGGAGCTTATTTTTCTCCCAGTGGCAAAGATATTTCTGGTGTAGCCATCAATGTGTGGTATGCGCCGACCGTTTAAGTGTTGTTGTTTTTCACGTCTGCCTTCTGTCGTTATGGCGCGGCGGAGGGCCTACCATAACAATGCGAGAAATTGAACGTTTGCACCAGTGGTATAAACGTTGTTTTGATAATGGAAAAAAAACTGAAATTTGGTTTTGTTCACTGCTTGCTTTTTGATGGGACGGGGCATGTTCGTTGCTTGCTTTTTGATGGGACAGGGCAATGTTTATTTACCTGTGCTTTGAGACAGGCCGGCTCTTATATGGCCAGCTTTTTTTATACGTTTTAAGTTGGTAAAAGAAACAATACCAACAAGAAGAAAATTACATGGTAGGCGGCTGCTTGGGCAGAAATGAGGACAGGGAATGCCGTGATTGTGTCGGGATATATATAGAAGCAATGATGGTAAGACGGTAACATGGCTCTCTCTTCTCATTGATAAAAAAAAAACTGTAATCTAAACAAAGCATGTTACGTTTACTATGCGGTCCGCTGGGCCATTCAATGAAGATGCGAAGAAATGTCAGCGTACAGTCAACACGTAATCTTTGGTCTCCCTACTAGTGCAGCGATGACGCCAAGATAGTGAGCAAGTGTCTGCACAAACACTAACTATCGTCGCTTTCTTCTGATCGTAGCCTTACTCGGACGTTTGAAAGATATTACTGCAGGTATCACTGCACTTGCTCGGTATTAAAAGGCAGTGAAGTCTGTCTCAATTTGCTTGTTCTCTATGCTTGTGCTAAAGCCACGTTGACTTATAACGCCAATAAGTTTGCTTAATTTATCATTACTGCATATAATTAGAACCTTCATCGATGCAGACACAACGTAAGCTTTCAACAATCTGAACCAACCGCCGATTCTTTCTACTTTCGTTCTTTCTACTTTCGTGCGACAGTATATTCTTCGAGCGCATCGGTACAACAAACTTATCAGGGAGCAAAATATTCGGAACAATCACCTAATATACAATCACTTAGCGTCGTCATCGAGACCACGACGGACTCGTGAACCGAACGAATTCGAAAAAAATCTTACCAAACTTATTTTGTCTTGTCTCGGCGTCGAAGTTACCGCTTGGTTGAGTCACGCCTCCCCAGCCCCGTCCGTCGACGCAAGGAGCGCGAGTTGCTCCCGGATTTCCCCAGCCGGGACGACGAGGCACACCGCCGCAACCTCCGGACGGCAGAGGCGCGAAAATCACAGGCGACGAATCAGAGGCGACGCCGTCAACTCGAGCGTGGAAGAGCTCCCGTTCGAAGCCCCCCACCGGAGCTGCAGCGGTCGCCGAAGAACAGCCTCCAAGAGAGGCGCCGGAGAGACACACTCGCCGCTCCGGCTGCTCCGTCTGCTCCCGAGGATCATCTGCATCCGGGATGCTCGATAGCGGAGTTGGTGTGTTGGGCGCCCCCCTCCCTCCCCCACTTTCCCCTCGTCTTCTCTTTCTTCCTTCGCTGGAAGCCCCGTTATCCTTCCCGCGAGAGGGAGAAGCAGCGCGCCCTTACACACCTCCCCCTCCCTCTGCCCCTCTCGCTCAATCGCTGTGCCTCTCCTTCCGTGCTCAGTGCCGCGCGACGGGGGAGCTCCGTATTCCACCGTTCGCCCGCCTCTCAGTGAAACACGCTGGAACTGCAGTGACTGCGACATAGCTTATTCTTGTAAATGTAAGCACATTGAAGAGTGAACTTAGTGATTAGAATTTTAATGGGATAATTTGGAAATTAGGTTTTGTGCGTGCATGCAAAGAGGATTGATTATGCGTCCGATTCGCTACTGTACCCTGATTAAGTGAAAGGGAGTTAGGAAGAGTGAGAGAAAGATTGCCGAGATTGAACGCAGGTAAACCAAGTTTGTGGAGCGATAGCTCGGTATTGTTTGCTTTGAAAAAGGACGAGACCATTGGTTTGCGGGAGGTTTAACTTTTTGTAGCTGCAGCTACCGCATCTGCAATCGCACCACAAGACAACACCGAGACGCTGCTAAGCGCCGTCGGCGCTCTCGACGCGAATGCGAACGCGAATTGAAGGATGGATGGGTGGATGTTATGAGCGTCCTCTTTGCAACGAGGCGGTGGGTTGCGCCACCAAGCTCTTGCTATTATACTGCCTAATGGCCTACCTAGGTTAAACAATAAAAAAACACTATAACCTCCCGCAACCAACTTTTCTGATCCCCTATTAGTAACTGTGCTTTTGTACGTCTCCGTTTTCTGTCGTTTCCCTACTTTTATTCCACCAATCCTCCAATCGCCTCTTACTAATCCCTATTGCGGACATGTTTACTTTTCCACTGCTCTCGCTGAACCCAAGGGCTTCAAGGAGGCCAGTGGTTCCTAAATCGACCGCTGGCTAGACGTCTTCACATTCTAATAAAACACGCTCCATAGTTTCCTTATCTTTACCGCAACAAGAACATGATTCTTCTTCCTTCTTATATCTCGCTTTATAGGTGCGTGTTCTAAGGCTCCCCGATCTCGCTTCGAAAAGTAATGAGCTGCCTTTGAGTTATCATAATTTTTTTTCTTTCCTGATTTCGTTTTTTCCTCTTAAGTAGTACTTGGATGCAGCAGAACTTGGATGCAGCCAGTGCCTCTGGTGGTGACGGCACGAAAGACTGACCTTGATCCGCGGTTCGTTTTCACTTCACAACGCATCAGAAGGGTTGTAAAAGTCCCAGTTTTACCTTGGCTGATCTTGAAGGCCAGGTTTACGGAACCAGGCGTTTCCTGGGTTTGTACATGGAGTAATAGAGCTAGCGCTTTAAAGGAACACTGCGTTCTCCCAAGAGGATGCACCGCATACAGGGTCCTGTTTATTTCTCGGCGCGCATTATAAAATAAAATTTCCGCTCACCGCTGCACTGTTGTTCAAAATTTGCAAAACGATCGCATTTTGGCGACGAGTTCGCGCGCAGCGAAATATTCAGGACCCTGTATTATTCAGCTCCGCGCTCGAAGGACTTGCTGAACGCTTAATGAGCAAGTTTCACCTTTGAGTATACGTCGATGGCATTCGCGTGAGGACCACTGAGGTGATTGTGCCCTCAGCGGCGGGCAAGGCTTCACGGGGCCGAATTTATGACTGCGTCTTTGCCGAGCACGATGCCTCTGCGCGTTCATTAAAAGCGAGCATTTCATGGCATTATCCCACAATCAACACGCATTTCCTACTAACGCAGGCATTTGAACTTTGTTAGTTCGCTTTGAAGAAGCATTTGCCATCGTTCTCTCTCTCTCTCTCTATCTGTGTGTGTGTGTGTGTGTGTGTGTGTGTGTGTGTGTGTGTGTGTGTGTGTGTGTGTGTGTGCTTTTACGTCACGTGCCCTAGCCAGCCAGATGGATCACCGGTCCACTTAGAGATAAGTTTCAAAGTTCGTCACTGAAGGACCGCTCTCTTATAGCCCGGTAACAGGTACTGGAAGCATTTACATAAAAAAAAACAGAACCCAAAAAAGGCGAGTTTGCGCTTTAACAGGCGCACAGGGGTTAATTGGACCCCCGCGTCCCCTTTACCGTAAAGTCACGATACCGGGAAAAGGAAATCGGTGTCGCCAGCTCCAATCACGTCCTCAAGTCGTGAGCGAGTGGAGCTCGCGGTGGTGCCACGGTCACGCCAAAACTACTTCTTCCCTCGCTTGGTGTCACCACTTGCGCGAGCTTTAGCGACGACGTCTGCGGCATCGGTCCCCTGGGATGCCGCGTCCTTCTAACGAGCTCAATTTACAGCTTCGCTGAAAGCAAACGACCAAACCGTGACGGTGGCTTCCCGCCGCCAAGACCGTTAGGTCTTCGGGAAAACGCCACCAAAGGAATTTGTTTTTGTTATTCTAGTTCGTTCGTTTCCTTGTCCTACAGTACCTAGAAGCGGTGATGCCAAACTAGAATAATATTAATGCCAAAAGCGTTATATGCTTCATTACGCGAAAATCCGTCGTAGTCAGCGTGACCGAATGATGGTACTAAGTATAGCCGACGGCCAAAGAGGAAAAACATGTAATAGGTACTCGGATCTACGTCAAATATCTTAGGGAGGCTCCTGTAAACAAAAGGTAATTAATGCCTCTTAAAAGAAAACTTGGTAAATTTCTGCCTGGGTAGGAGTCGAACCCTGGGCCTTGCGGGGCGCGAGATGAACACGGTTCCCCGACGCCATGGTGGCTTTTTTTTTCTTTATTACCGTCATTATAACACCACGTAAACACGTACAAAGCAGGTCACTTGGTGCAGAAAAATAATTTTACATCATTCGGAGAGACTGTAAAGATTTAAAAGGCCCTCAAAGAGGATATCACAGACACCCAACTGTTAATTAAGCTCCTGAAACCACTATGGCGGTTCAATCATGTGCTCTGCCGAATGTTTCTCTTTTAATGCGTATCCGAATCGTGCGATCTCGTTAAATTCCCGCCCGTGCCTTACGTAAACTAAAACCAGTCACCACAAAGAAGAGGAAACGCGAGACCAAATTGAAGATAGGGAGAATGTATTACCATACCGTATGTGACCAAGAACACGACTGCTCGCAAGCAAAAAATACGTGCCCTAGTTTTTTTTTCTTATGTTTCGAGTTTCGGAGCTACTGCATTTCAGAAAATGGAGCGGTGCGTTTTCTTTTTCTTTTTTGCTGTCTGGGAGCCCTTTTACGAAATGGAAGACAATCATTCTTATACTAATTCTCGTGGCAAAATGTTATATTGAAGCAACTGCACACGTGACCGTCTGTGTACTGAGAAAGGTGGACGTGTTTTCGAAGCGCGCGTTTCTCGAAAATGCGTTTTTTGTTACCCTCAATGCTAGAGGTGCTTCTGTCGGTTTTCTGTGGGACCACTGACGTTGCGGCAAACGGCCAATTCTGAGAAATACAACGCATTAAAACACTAGCACAGGCAGGATTACAGTTGTTTCCGTCGGCGCTCCAAGATTGTGAGTAGGTTTCCATTTGCCGCGTCCTACTTCTTTAATTTTTGCTTCGTTCTCTGTTCGTTTAACGTCTTCTATCAGTGGGGGTGTTAAAATGTAATCATTTGTATGACGAAGTTTATATAGGGTGCCTTTTATTTGTATTGCCCACCGCTAGACGGTGGCACACAATAAGCGAGCGCGCATGATAAAGACGATACATAAGCGATCGAGCGAAGAGCGTGGTAGTAAAAGTGATTCCAGCGAACGTCGGTAGGGTTCGTTTTCGCCTCGCCCCTACGTACACTGCCTATTATTTTATTATTTTTTGGACCATACAAAGTACGCTGGGAGATTACGCTGCCCAGCTCTGCCCTCGAAGACCAACTCTGGGCCGTCCAGGGGGCCGAGGAAGCTGCCAGAGCTCAAGGGCTCATGGCCGACGCCTGGGCGGGGATATTCGGCCAATCTCCGAATAACTCGCCGGACCTTTCAATATAGTTCTTCTTCTGCATAATTTTTTTAAATCTCCTGTGACAGTTGCGCAATTCAAATCGGTGCACTGGATTACTCCAAGAGGCGGACATTGGTTGCATGAAAAATAAAGATGCGTAATCGACTAATTAAATCATTTTCGCTAAATAATTTACGGCAAATATTAGAACTTACCAATTATCGCCGGTATGCTTGTCATGCATGCTGACTTGGTGCGCAGTGTGAGGATGGTGCTGGTTTCGAGATGTATGCGCCGTAATACCTACTGTTGTTACACTTACTATATTTCTGAACGTTGTTTTATGTTAGGAGAGCATATAGTTGAGCTAGTTGATTAAATGCGTTGTTTTACGCATTGAAGCACAAAAGTAACTGGGACGCCAATGTATTTTGTCGCCAACTTGGGGGAAGTAATACCTCTAACTGGTGTCATTCTGAAAATTAATTCGTTCCGAATTCAAACTCACCGTCTGTAATACGTGAATTGCAATGTGTGACGTAATGTAACTAGTTAAAACTTAATTAGTTCATTTACTTAATTATTCGATTACGCATTTTGATTTCTCGTGCAAGTATATTCTCCGCCTCTTCGAGTAATTCAGTCCAAGGATTAGAATTGGCTACATGGCACGTGAGACCTTTCAAAAATCGAGATAGTCGAGAAAAAGAACGGAATGACTGCGTTATATTATTATTTTTTTACTGTCTTCTCTATATAAATAAGTTTTACAGTCAAGTGTTCGACGACCGCTCGTTTGGTCAGTTTGCACGTGCATAAAGGGAAAATTTTTCTCATACATGCAAGTGTTGTGCTGGCTTACTCAAGTTCATACAGGTTAAGGTTCTTTTTTTTAAGTTAATTGATTTGCTGCAGTATAGAATAGGGCAGGGGGTATATCTTTAAGCCCGCTGGCATCGTGCAGAAATTGCGACAGTGTCTCTGGCCACCTGTTCTTTTGTAGCGTCTATGGATCTGTCTGCACTTCGGCATATTATTAACCTGTACGAAGTACACTGCAATAAGTTAGTCAGCGTAGATTTTCACTTGCCGTGATGTTGGCAGTGGTGTTTCGTAATATGCTGATGGATTTATAATGACATCGTGCATCGTTTGCAATACAAGTGGCAACGGCTGATACGTTTCTATTTTGTAGTTGCTAGTATAGATCCAAGTACGGTGTGGAGTTGGATTCCAGATGGATTCCCGTATACACGCGCACAGTGACTCAGGTGCGGTAGTGTCAGGAGTAGGAGCGCGCTTTCTATGGTACTTGCACCTGCACATTACGCACATAGGACGGTCAGCGATAGCATATGCGATAGTATGGGAGAAAACTATCGTGTGCTCTTCTCTGTCGCTTTCGGTGGGATCTTGGCAGGCTGGAAGATTGACCCTTCAACATACTTAAGCTCCTGGAAGCCTAGCGTCTCCTTTTTATCCGCAAAAAGTGTTTCTGGGAAATTAACGCCGAGTGCTAGCGGACGAAAACACTCTCGGGCATACGTTCACGACTGATGCCGCCGATGTGTTTTATTTGTTCTTTCTCTCTTCTCGGCCTGTTTATTTACTGGCTTCTTTATTTTTTAGATTTTCCTCTTTTTGGTGACCAGGTCTGGCAAGCTGAAATTCAGTGCTTCGGTTATAATTACTGGAGATATGATATGAGATACCGTAAGCAAAGGACTTTGAGAGGAGCGTGTACTTTCTCAAGAATTTCCTTATGTGCAGCGCACGTTGCAGTGACTGAATTTATGGTGACCGGAGACGCGCCGCGGTAGCTCCAAGGTTACGGCATGTTGCTGCAGAAGACGAGGTCTCGGGTTCGCTTGCCTGCCACAGCGGTGGCGGCATCCCGATCGGCTGCAAAATGCGAAAACGCATGGGTTACAAGCATTGGGCGAAAGTTGAAACTTCGAAAGTTTATTTAACAGAAATATGGTATACAAATTACGAAGTACACAATCTTGGGACCCAATAAATTTGTTAACTACACTTTATAGAACCCGTACGTGACCGAAGTAAACCCGCAACTCCGCACGATGCCGTCTTTCACAACCTACAGGTTGCTTTGGGACCGTTAAACCGTGTAAATTATTATTTCAATGAGGCCGAAAATAAACCTGGGTGGGCAGCTCACGTTGGCACTCGTCGTCATGGTGAATACTGCCGCCTGTAGTGCACATGCATTCATGTTATTTCGTGTCTACACTCCCCCCCCCCTCCCGGAGGGTGGGGTGGGGGGGGGGGTGAGGCACTTGCATCACTGAATCAACGTAGACGCGCTGCTTCAGTCCCGTCTTTCATTGGGCGCATGCAGCTGAGGTAAACGAAGAAGGCGGCAGCAGCCAACGAAGCACCGGCTGGGAGGGCTCCATCAAAATGGCCACCGAATTAAGCCGCCCGCGCTCTTCTTCGGGCAGCCGCGTCGCGCCGCTGCGTCGGCGGATGACATGCGCCTCTCCTCGGGAGAACAAAAGGAAGACCAGCTCCCCTCTCACTCAGGAATGCGCAATCGCGATTCGGGACCTTAGGGAGGAGGGCGGCGGGCAGCCAGTTCGAACCCACATCAATCCGCGCATCCAATATGGAGGGGCGCTGGCCATTCGCCAGCCGGATTCTCTCCACCATTCCCCTCGAGGCAACGCCTAAGCCTTCGTGGGGGAGATGGACGGGGGGGGGGGGGAGGGGGGGGGACCGCGCGCGCGACCCTCTAACCGGGAGCTGTCAGGCGCGCTCAATCCCCGGGAGCGCACCACAGCCCCCAAGCACGCGAGCTGAAGAGGCCGATGGCCAGAGTGTGTGATACCGCGTCGAAGCACACGGTGACGGCTTACATGAGTCCTGGGGACCGTCGCCCGCTCGCGATTGTTCTCTGTTCGACGACACGTCTTTCTGAGACCCGTCTACCGGTGTAACTGTGAATGAGCGGCTGAAAACATATCGGTGTGCGGCTTCTCCGGGTCACCCACTGTGGTTGTTCAGTGGCTATGGTGTTCGGCTGTTAAGCACGAGGTCACGGGATCGAATCCCGGCCACGGCGGCCGCATTTCGGTGGGGGCGAGATGCGAAAACACCTGTCTACTTAGATTTAGGTGTACGTTAAAGAAGCCCAGGTGGTCAAAATTTCCGGAGTCCTCCACTACGGCGTGCCTCATAATCAGAGAGTGGTTTTAGCACGTAAAACCCCATAATTTGTTTCTCCGGGTCACTGGACGTTGGCCTCGACACTCTGTCCAAGGTGATCAAGTGCATGGTGTTCGAGTACTAAGGCTAGTCGGATAATGTTAACATGGATCATCGCCAAGAAAATTCATAAGGGCTGTTGGTAGACATGCTAACGAAACTGGCACTGCCTTTCAATTTGTGCGGCCTACTGAAGTAACGGGCGCAACAAATTTGCCTAGATTGAAACCGAAGCTACCATCATTATCATCATAATAAGCACGAATAATAAAAGTCAAGCACTTAGTCACTAATGGAAAGGATAAGTAAGAACAATAGAATTCATCAGCACGGTATGGGCTTCATCAGCGCCCAAGCCTCGTATCCGACTAAACAAGCTTCGAGCGTAACATTCTGTCTCGACTATAGCATCCACAACAGCACCCGGCGACATCTGATGTGTGCGTACTTGTACATATGTCGTGTCACCGCGGAACGGGTCTGTGGCAGAACTTACAACATAAAAGAGACATATACGACACCCACGTATCAAAACACCGAAGCCGTTTTCTCATAAGCTTCAATACCGCTCTCGATGCAGATACCGGTGTACACACAGCAACCTCGAGGGGAAAACAATGTCGACTTCGATTCGAGACGCCATGGCATCCACGAAAAGCTAAGCAGGGCTATCCCGGTCCTGCGGCGCGATTAAGCGGAGCCCGTTGCTGCCAACTTTCAATCGCGCTAGCGCGAACGGTCTTTCTGCGGCGAACAAAAGAGCCGCCTGTCACCCGACGGCATCAGCGTGACACGATGCCGGCCCCTGTTTTGCCTCTCTCCTTGCGCCTAACTCCGCCGTGCAGGCGCGACGGTGACGTGGAGCTGGAAGCTTATCTTTGATTCGAAAGGAGTGCTCCCTTCTGTGTTGTCGCTTGCACCGTGCCGTTCGCCTCTCTCGAGAGAGATAGAGAGAGAGAACGATTCGCTATCGGCACAACTCGACGAGCAAACACTGAGCTCTTTTCGAACGGAGTGGCAACCGTTGCATAAGCAACCGTTGTACATAGCTTTCATTGATTACGAGAAAGCGTTTGATTCAGTCGAAACCTCAGCAGTCATGGAGGCATTACGGAATCAGGGTGTAGATGAGCCATATGTAAAAATACTGGAAGATATCTATAGCGGCTCCACAGCCACCGTAGTCCTCCATAAAGCAAGCAACAAAATCCCAATAAAGAAAGGCGTCAGGCAGGGAGATACGATATCTCCAATGCTATTCACAGCGTGTTTACAGGAGGTATTCAGAGACCTGGATTGGGAAGAATTGGGGATAAAAGTTAATGGAGAATACCTTAGTAACTTGCGATTCGCTGATGATATTGCCTTGCTTAGTAACTCAGGGGACCAATTGCAATGCATGCTCACTGACCTGGAGAGGCAAAGCAGAAGAGTGGGTCTAAAAATTAATATGCAGAAAACTAAAGTAATGCTTAACAGTCTCGGGAGAGAACAGCAATTTACAATAGGCAGCGAGGCACTGGAAGTCGTAAGGGAATACATCTACTTAGGGCAGGTAGTGACGGCGGATCCGGATCATGAGACGGAAATAATCAGAAGAATAAGAATGGGCTGGAGTGCGTTTGGCAGGCATTCCCAAATCATGAACAGCAGGTTGCCGTTATCCCTCAAGAGAAAAGTATATAATAGCTGTGTCTTACCAGTACTCACCTACGGGGCAGAAACCTGGAGGCTTACGAAAAGGGTTCTACTCAAATTGAGGACGACACAACGAGCTATGGAAAGAAGAATGATAGGTGTAACGTTAAGGGATAAGAAAAGAGCAGATTGGGTGAGGGAACAAACGCGAGTTAATGACATCTTAGTTGAAATCAAGAAAAAGAAATGGGCATGGGCAGGACATGTAATGAGGAGGAAAGATAACCGATGGTCATTAAGGGTTACGGACTGGATCCCAAGGGAAGGGAAGCGTAGCAGGGGGCGGCAGAAAGTCAGGTGGGCGGATGAGATTAAGAAGTTTGCAGGGACGGCATGGCCACAATTAGTACATGACCGGGGTTGTTGGAGAAGTATGGGAGATGCCTTTGCCCTGCAGTGGGCGTAACCAGGCTAATGATGATGATGAATGATGGCAGTGTGTCCTCAACAAGGTAATTTTCGCTGTGGCTGGGTCTGTGACAGAGACACCAAAATAGAAAGGCAGGGAGGTTAACACGAACGAAAAATTATATACACTTGCGATTCGCTGATGATATTGCTTTGCTTAGTAAATCAGGGGACCAATTGCAATGCATACTCACTGACCTGGAGAGACAAAGGAGAAGAGTGGGTCTAAAAATTAATCTGCAGAAAACTAATGTTTAACAGTCTCGGAAGAGAACAGCAGTTTACGATAGGTAGCGAGGCACTGGAAGTGGTAAGGGTAATACGTGGTAAGGGTAATGGTAATACATCTACTTACGGCAGGTAGCGACCGCGGATCCGGATCATGAGATTGAAATAATCAGAAGAATAAGAATGGGCTGGCGTGCGTTTGGCAGGCATTCCCAGATCATGAACAGCAGGTTGCCATTATCCCTCAATAGGAAAGTGTATAATAGCTTTGTCTTACCAGTACTCACGTACGGAGCAGAAACCTGGAGGCTTACGAAAATGGTTCTACTTAAATTGAGGACGACGCAACGAGCTATGGAAAGAAGAATGATGGGTGTAACGTTAAGGGTTAGGAAAAGAGCAGATTGGGTGAGGGAACAAACGCGAGTTAATGACATCTTAGTTGAAATCAAGAAAAAGAAATGGGGGCGGGGGGGGAGGGGTATGGGCAGGACATGTAATGAGGAGGGAAGATAACCGATGGTCATTAAGGGTTACGGACTGGATTCCAAGGGAAGGGAAGCGTAGCAGGGGCCGGCAGTAAGAGGTAGGTGGGCGGATGAGATTAAGAAGTTTGCAGAGACAACATGGCCACAATTAGTACATGACAGGGGTAGTTGGGGAAGTATGGGAGAGGCCTTTGCCCTGCAGTGGGCGTAACCAGGCTGATGATATATATATATATATATATATATATATATATATATATATATATATATATATATATATATATATATATATATATATATATATATATATATATATATATATAATATGGAGGGAGAGAGAGAGAGAGAGTCAGCGATGCTACAAAGTAAACAATACAAGTATCTAATTTCAACAGTTTCGACCGATGAACTGGTCTTCATCAAGGTTAAAAACAAAAAGTTGAACTTCGGCACTGATAGCGGTCACAGCAGGGTCTTGGAGAAGCGATCAGTTGAGTCCTTGGTACCGGCTGCTACCCTTCAGAACAGGACGAATTTTTCTCTATCTGCAAATTTTTCTTTCTGAGCAACCCGCGTGGGTTTTCTTCACTGCTTCGTGCTATAGTCTCGGGTTTGGACGTCTCGATCTTCAGCAAACTGCAAACTAAAGGACAAAAGAAAGCAAGAGGGCTTCGCTTCAATTGATTACTTTTTTATTCTTACCTGAATCTTTGCGTACTACATAGCGGCAGTATATATAGACGGGCTCGTAATCACCAATGTCTGATACTCCGCGGGGTGCACGTGGGCGCCTCTCGACTGTCAATTAGGGCGCCGAAATTTTACGTGCCAGTCCATAGAAAAGCTAACCTAAAAGAACCACTTACAAAGAACTTTTTTTAGTGTCTGTCGGCAACATGAAACAAACGAACATCAATTTCTCTCTTAAAGTGCTTCAAACCCCGTAAATGTTTCATAAAGACGGACGAGACATGTCGTTAAGACGACCAAATTCTGTTCCCTGCTTTGGTGCCTACAGGAGGCTAGACGATTAGTTATCCCTTTCAGCAACGGTCGGCTAGCCTCACAACCTAACGGGGAATGGGAACCTCGCGTTAAATTCGGGGTCCGGAAAAATAGGTGCTTCATGTTCGAAGGTACGAGTTACTCACTCGCAGAAAGACAGGTTTAGTTCCTCCCTCATTAGCATCCGTAGATCACCCTATCGCGGTACAAATTGTACTTATGACAGAGGATTTCTCCTTTCCTTGTTGACGCATGCAGTACCAGAATAAGTCTGCGCAGCAGCGTGATACGGCCGCTCTATTGATGTTGGCATCCCGACCGAGTTTTGTGTTTGGTGAGCCTAACTCCGGGAGCATTGTGCTCGAAGCTATTCTGCGGGTCAATACATTCTGCTAGCTTGTTCTCAATGCGCAAGCCAGAGCCGCTGTTGCATTAAGCAGCCGTTGCGAGTGGCAGTGTAGTTTTTTTTTTTTTTTTTTCATTGTACGTGCTTCTGCTGATCTGCTACGTGTGTCTGAGAGCGATCGGCGCCGAAAACCTCTATGAGGTTGTTTATTTTTTCTAAAGCCTCATGTCTAACATGTCTCACACCTCATGCCGTTTTGTAAGTTATAGGCCCCCTTCCCCGCCCATCCACCCTTACACACGCCGACTCCAGCTTTCTCTCTATCTCTCTCTCTCTGCGCGTGTGCGTGTGTGTGTGTGTGTGTGTGTGTGTGTGTGTGTGTGTGTGTGTGTGTGTGTGTGTGTGTGTGTGTGTGTGTGTGTGTGTGTGTGTGTGTGTGTGTGTGTGTGTGTGTGTGTGTGTGTGTGTGTTCGCGCGTGCGCGCGCGCGCGCGCATTTTCACGTATGTAACATTTATTTCGTGCTCCTGACTGCGCAGGCTTGCATTTCCTGTCCGAACACTCGAGACAGAACAAAAAGCTTTTTCATATGGCCGTCCCAAGATGCCTCATAATAAACAAAATATTCACCACCAGCCCTTCCTCTAATACTGAAACGAGTGTGCTCAAACCTATATCGTATATGAGGTACAAAAGGACCTGGTTGAACTTATTACAAGGCCTACTTAAATTTAATTGCACCAGCTCGTGACCTATCGCTACAGTTCTAGGATATATAGCTACTACCACCCGTAAAGCGCTCGGCTGTAGGACATTGAATAGCCTAGTTATGACGGTTAATGTTTTCGTTCATGCGCGTGACTGAGAGAGTTGACTTACCACGTGGAGGCATGTAGTAGGATCAGTAGCAATGAGACAAAACAAAGGTTAGATAGGGAACTTAATAATATGTAATGACTTGAAATTTGTTCGCGTCGAATAGTTCCATTTCTCTCTGTCTTCATTCAACCAGCTTTCTGAATAAAAAGTCGTCATCAAAGACATTGCTTTTTCTTTCTTTTTCAGTTAATTGGCAATAAATACAGCACCGGGACGTGAGCGGAGACAGATAATCAGACGGAACGGGGTGAACAGGTCCTGGGATCAACACGATTTGGAGCGAGATTAGTCCTGAAGGGTCTCCACAGACAACTAGTCGAACAAAGCGTCCACGTGATGGAAGAAAAAAAAAAAAACGTGCAACAGAGGCATTTCCCTCTAACGACGCCGGACGACGCGTTCCGCGAGTCTCCCTTCGCGTTGACAGTTTTCCACGTCTGTCAGCAGAGCGACAGCGCATCGTGATTCTTTTTTTCTTTTTTTTTTTTTTTTTTGACCAGCGTCCGACGATCGTTCTTCGCCGTGGTCGTCATCTCTCGGGGCGCGTCCTGCCGTAATAATGGGCCCCCCCACAATCGCGGTGTCGGAAAAACGTGCTTCGAGAGCGTTTCTTCCCGCCGAACCGCTGCAACAGCGACGGAGAGAGAGGCGCTATAACCGCGCCGGCGACAAACAAGCGCGCGGACGGACGGACCGAACGACGACGCCGTTCTTCCAGCTCGGCGCGCTTCCCGAACCAGCCACCTCGGCGCCGGCGACATCGATTTCTGTGAGGCGCCAGCCAACACGACGCAGTGCTTTCTTCCTTTCGCCATTGGCTAACGCGGCCTCGGCCCGCTCTCACAAGTGCTTGGCCTCGGGAGCGTTTTATGTTGTGCCGACGCCTCCCTTTTCTCAAAGTACTGCGCCTTGAGCTTCCTTTCCTTCTTTGCTTTTCTTTTTGTTCGTCGTTTCTGTCCCTGCTTGGTCTTATACGCGATTTGTTGAGGAAACGGGCTGCGTTGAAAAACAAAGAAATTAGGGGCTTGTTGGTAAATCCATCTTCACGCTGTACTTCTCTTCAAGGACTCGTGCCGTGTTAGACTGACCATCGAAACTTATTGCGATAACTGTCGTGTGTTAGTGTTGGAAACTGTGGAATGTATCCCAGTGGAATTTTTGACACAGGGACAAGCAGAACACAGGACGAGCGCTCGTCCTGTGTTCTGCTTGTCCCTGTGTCAAAAATTCTTGCGCTATGTATCCCAGTCGGAATGTATCCCATCAACACGCCCAAACTTCTTCCCTGCTAATGTGGAATGTATTTGGTTGAGACTCACCAGCTTAATTACACAGACGAAAGGGCTAGTTTCAGTGGCACGTGCTCTTCTGGCCGTGAGCCACTAGAGCTAGCAAGCGTATACTGTAGGCCCCGTGCATTTTCCTTCAAAGCAAAGTCGTCAAGCTTTTAAGTTTTCTCTTCTCACCCTTTCATGACATTGGCTTAACCGACACATTGAGAACCTCTAGCATATTTAATTCGACCCCATTACTTTTGTCTCACTTATGTATTTCATTCACTTCTTCCCCCGCCCTCACCCTCAAGGGTACTTCTGTCCCCAACCGCTCCCCCTCGCAGCGTTGTGTAAAGGCGGCTACACACACGTCGGTAGAATTATCTGCATTTTGTTATAAATCTTCTCTCTCTCTCTCTCTCTCTCTCTCTCTCTCGCCTTTCAAGGAGACACTTTAGCCCAACAGTTAAGTGCAATAACAAATGTGGGTCATGATGCAATTAGAGAAAGCAAATAGGCCGTTCTTGTTTCCTCTTCGCATTGCATTAAACAATAAAGAGATAATTAAGTGAGAATGAAGCGTGAGAATGAATGAGAATTAAGTGAGAATGAAGCGAATTTATCAGCAGAAAACATCGTGCTCATGCGATGATAACCGGAATACACTGCGACCGGGCACTGCAACGGACTACAGAGGGCTCCAGTCTACAACTACTGCACACTTACTATGAAATACTGCAGCACTACCACCTTTCGAGAATAACGATGCCACCACCACACACATCCCTCCCGAAAGCGCGAGCCATATGGCCTGAAGGCCAACTTGATACCGACAACTACCTCCACCTAACGCTCTTCCACGCAATATACAACACACCCCTCCCCCCTCTCTTTATCAACTCCTTTGTCCTTTGCGTATACAGAACGAGCTACGTTACACAACACTATACGTGGGCCTGCCAAAGAGATTAAAGAAGCGTCCTATCTCAAACTCAACGCACGAGCAGTGGGAGACCATGCTGACCCAACCGGCATTAAAAGACCAGAGAAAGTTTACCGCCAAAGTTGAGAAAGTGCTGCCACCCCCGCTGGGGCCCTGAACCGAGGGTTCCATCGCGCACGGGGTTCCTACAGGTCCCCGAGACCGATCAAAATAAGGTCTCTCTCTCTCACTTACTGAGTGGAGTGGCATACGGTGCCTGCAGCTACACAAGCTCAGCCAGCTTGTATTAAGCACGCTTTCCTGTCGCGTCGCGCATTCCTTGTGTGCCGTGACAGGGGCAGCGCTGCTGCTGTACAATGATCGCGCATCCAGATGATTGCCACAATATTCATCAGTGCGCAGACATTATTCAATGTGATTGTCGGCGGCTTTGACGCGCAGCGGTGAGCAAACTACGTTAGGTCGCTGAAACGATGGAATCGCGCACCGCACCCAGCCGCCTTGACCGCCATCGCTGCATCTCACACCCGTAATCTCATGAACTAATCATGAACATATCCTGAGGTCGCACTGGAATTGTCGGCTCACGTTCATTGACATTTGAGAGTTATGTTTACAATATGAACTCGCGAAAACGCCAATGTCACAAAGAGCAAGCGTGCAAGCATGTCCTTTGAACTGCACCGAAGCCAGATATATCCAGGTGCTCTCGGCCTTCGTTTTCTTTTGTATTCTGTGCTTCCTTTTAGTTCTGACCGTCTCATGTATAAGCCAATTCAAATGACGTCATTGTAGCTAAAGATGTTGCTGACATATAGAAGTATCAAGGATGTCGTTAGCCTCGACAGCCTTATTTTGTCATAAAGATTTGTTTTCGTCCTCTGAACGTGTTACATGCCCTTGCCAGTGAACTGGAACATCTGCTTTACTGACGTACGCCAGTGCAGACGTTCATGAAGACAAAGTGACGTACGCAGCGCCCTCACTCCGTCTATTAACGCGCAGAGCTGCCCGGTGCTGTGATCCGCGAGGTATAAGGTGGCTTGATCATTTGCATCGCGTGGGCGCATCTACGGCACTCACAATCTGATGTCCGTGGCTCGTGCTTCCGTTAGTCATCACCGACAGGAAAGTGAGCCTGATCTGGTTCACGTTGATACATCACCAGTACCTATAGACTTCCTGCGCATTTCCTCCCTCAGTGCCGCACCAGCGACGGTCCATACATCACAGCTCAGCCGCGCGCCTACGTCTGGCACCCAGGAGGTATACTATGCGTACGTCTGTTGCACCATGCAGGCACCGGTCTGCCACAGACGCTGCGGAAGTCGGGCGTGAGAGAAAGTAATCAGCATCGATGGCCCACCTTCCCGTCTCTGTAAGTGACAAATGAACGGGAAGAAATCAGAGCCTTTGGCTTCTGGCTACGTGTAGTATCGCGCAAAGCGCGGGGGTTGTTGCCAGTGCAGACCCGTGCTTCCAGTGCATCGACTCCACCCTGATTGGAAGCGGTTCGAAGGCCTTTTAGCGCGCAGCAACAAATCTTCACAAATTGTCTCATTTCTCAAATGATTTGCCGCTACTAAACGACACGCATTCATCCAAATAATTTAGGTTATGGGCGTCTTGGCAACAGTTAACGTGTACACATGGCGGTTGAGGTCCCGGGTTTGCGAAATATTTCCGTTACGTTGGAATGCGCAAGAAGGCACTGACCACGGTGCCTCTTGTTCGGACAGTTGGAATGAAAGAAAAGCTTGGTGAAATTTGGCCCCAAGGTCGCTTGTGAAATTAGCGATTCTTAATGTGCACAGCACAGACAGGTGTCCAGCTGGCGTCGAGCCGGAGAAGCGCATCGCGGAAAATCAATGCAAGTTAGAAGCGCCTCTGCTTGGATGCTCTGAAGTACTCGAAAATTTGGTTTGTTGATGTTAAAGAGCATGAAAATGCTGTAGCGTAGAAGATATGTGAAAAGCGCTCTGTACAGCTGTACTATGGAGTGCGCTTAATTGTCCCTGTTTTATACTTTCATCGGTGAAACTAAAAAGCTAGACAATAAAGGTCAGCTCCTTCCTTCGTCAAGCGAGCGACGTGTTCTCCAGGTAACGCCCAGATCAACGACGACTCCTAAATACCGATGATCTTTCTTGTAAGTATTTCGTCGTTAATGCAGACGTGATTCGAAGCCATTAGTTGTCGCGTGAAAACAGCCAACACACTTTTTTTTTCATCCAGCTGCTTAGGATTTAGGATATGTGGTCACTACCTTATAAAGTACATGCGCTGCCGCATCGTCAAGCTGCTCCCAAAGTGGGATGCTATGTTGGCCATGCTATTCCCAACGTCATCATCAGCTTTCAAACTTGAGAAAAAATCTTTAAGGAGAATCTCCGGTGGCATACTAGTTGCAAGAACAAGCTGTGCGGCGTCATCAGGATCAATCTTCATGTGGTCAAGTTCTAAACTTTCACTAGAATTTCACGGTCATCACTCTCTCCATCCCCTTTCATCTCTCTTTCTTTTTCTGAGTGGATGACTACATACTTGCACCTTCAGTCTTATACGATCTGTGATGCACCGCATCCTGAAGCAGGGATTTTTGGAAGCTCGTCTTCCCAGAAAAAAAAAAAAGGGGGAACAGACATTTTCTTTTCTTCTTTTTTTTATCTGTCGTCGATGTATCTCAAATCACCATATTGACGTATCGCTTTCGTGTGTCCACCTATTCTTACTTTTCCAGTCGCGTCCGCACCATCATTCGTATGGGGTATAGTTACCGGACGAACCTGGTAGCTACGATATACTCCAAACTTTCGACGACGTAAAGAAAACATAGGCAGGGATTACGAAAGCGTTGAAACTACCGCCACACTCTCTTGAGGTGAGGATCATGCAGTTGTTTCCTTTTGTTTAATTTTCATGCATATTATTGTTTTTTTGTTTCACTTTTCCTTCTTTTTTCCTTTTTTTTTCTTTTATCCAAGCGTGCTCGTTGCCACTGCGGTGTCACGTAGACGGTCGCGCAGCAGCGTGTTAGACGTGACCCCAGCCGCCGTCATTTTTCATCCTGTAATGCCCAGTGTCAAGAGAGTTCTTTTTTTTTTATTTTTTGGGAAGTGCAGTCTCCGCTGCTGCGGTGGCAGCTAGTGGGTCGCTCAGATCTCAGATTATGCCGCGGTGGCCGTCGCCGCAAGCCTGCACGGACGAAGAAGGAAGCACCGCGTACCGACTTCTCACACACTCGCACGCACGCACTCAACGGCCGTGGAGAGACGATCTCTACTGCCCAGAACAACCGGGCGCAGGAGTGTTGGTGAGGCAGGGTTAGAAAGAAGCAATCGCGATCCCCATATTGCACAAACTCTCGACAAAAGAACATTCATAGATACACTTTCGAGGGCCAGAGGGGTAGAAAAGGGGGGGAAGGGGAAGCGAGGAGTTGAAAAAAAGAATGAGTGGGAAAAAAACGGAAAATGACCATGATCCCAGCGCAACCCATGGCACAAGCTCGGAGTAAAATATGGTTGTCCATGAGATATGTATACTTCTTAACGACAAAGACAGAGATGGTAAGGAAGGGGGGAGGGGGGCAGAGAAAAGTATAGAGATGACGCGCTATCGAGATCATGAAAAACATAAGGCTTCTTTTCTTCGTAGCTTGGAAGACCTGCAATATGGGCAGAATTTTGAGGAAAATAAAATGGGAAAGGGAAAAGGTTAAGAAATATGGCGACAACGGGCTACAGGAGGGAGAGGGGAAAGCAACGACGTGCGGGGTGGCGGAACAGCGGGAATCCAAATGCGAAGCGAAGAGAATGCGAGGAAATTGAGCGGGGAGAAACATAAAGGGAGAGAGGAGGCGTATACGTCAGCAGAAAGAAGAAAAGTAGGATGCATTGGGAGGGATACAGGAGGAATGGAGTTAAGAAGACGAGGTGGGATGGGGGAGGGGGGGAGGTGACCATATAAATCTAGATGTAGTGAAGCAGCGGCCATAATTCGAATCTATGGCGGCCAGCTTGCGGTGGCTGCCGCGGACATTCCTCTTGCCTCTGCGTGGACAAAAGAAGAGGAGAGAGTGGGGAGCGAGAATCCGGGGGTGTCTTCTGGTGACCGGACATAGATGCCGCTTGAGTCCTGGCTCGCGAGGCTCGCGGGCGTGCGTTGTGTACGCGAGAGAGAGAAGGAAAGACTCTTTCGCAGTGTGAGAGAGAAGTGGCGAGGGAAATGGGAAGAGGAAGGCGCTTAACAAGGCGTGTGTGCGAGGTCTGGGTGTTCTCGCTGTTCGAGCGCTGCATAATATCGCCGGACCTCCTCCGGAAGATGAGGGATCAAGCGAGTCGCGAGGTGTGTTTTAGTGAAAGGAGAGGCAGGCTCCCTCCCAAGGCTTCACGCTGGCGGGTGTGTGTGGTGGCGAACGCAATGCTGAACTGCGGGGGCTTTGATGGAATAAGTTGGAAACAGTTGCGATTCGCTTCTTGCGTTCCTTTGTGCGTTTGCAAAGGACGGCAATCCTATAGAAACTGTTTTAGTGAGGTTAAAGAAGAAAAGGGAAAAAATCAGTTTGGGAATATGCCACAGCGTGTTCAAAAGTTTAATGACACACACACACGTGTGTGTACATGTGTGTGTGTGTGTGTGTGTGTGTGTGTGTGTGTGTGTGTGTGTGTGTGTGTGTGTGTGCGCGTGTGTGTGTGTGTGTGTGTGTGTGTGTGTGTGTGTGTGTGTGTGTGTGTGTGTGTGTGCGCGCGCGCGCGCGCGTGTTTGTGTGTGTGTGTGTGTGTGTGTGTGTGTGTGTGTGTGTGTGTGTGTGTGTGTGTGTGTGTGTGTGTGTGTGTGTGTGTGTGTGTGTGTGTGTGTGTGTGTGTGTGTGTGTGTGTGTGTGTGTGTGTGTGTGTGTGTGTGTGTGTGTGTGTGTGTGTGTGAAAGGAAAGCTGGGTACGCTTGGGAAATAAGAAAAATTAGTGCTTTCGTGTTAAAATTTATTATACTCGGCTCACTAAACGACATGCTGAACTTAACGATCACAACACATCAAGTGAAGTGGCCGATAGGTTGGCGAACTGTATTTAAGCAGCGAATATATATACTTTTTTTTTTCGAAAGACTCGCGTTACACCAATATGCTGCACCCAAAGCCATTATGCGTACCTCATCTTCAACTTTCTCAACTGTCATGCGGTCAATCCAGTACAAGGTCTTCACAGCGAGGCTTTCGTCGCTTCCTCCCCCATATCCCCCTCCATAGACCTTCCCCCCCCCCGCCCCCAGATTCCTCCTCCCGGCCGTTGACGCGCCATTCACCTAACAGCTATACAGATCCCCTTCCTCCGGTCTCCTCAAGCATCTGCTCGGCGATCGAAGGAGGAGTGTTGCGTCGCTTCGTATTTCGTCGTCTACACGACGGCGCCTTCGTACCGCGTTGCTTTAACGCTCTCGCTTCTCGCACGGCCTCGGCTCGCATCGCCTTGCACGGTGATGGCGCGCTTTCCGGGAACGCGCGGCAACGCTTGGTCGCTCGTTCGAGGCAACTCGATCTTCGCCTGATGGCCCGTCACGTCTCATTTCGACAGCGGCAAGGAGAGACGAGGCCCGCCAGCGGATGCGGCGCAGATTGCACCCCGCTAAGCGTGGCGCAGCCCCACTTCGGTGGCACGACTCGAGGACGCGAGGGCGAAAATTTTCGTTTGGCGTGAAATTTCGTTGAACGCGATAACGACACGCAGGATATTCACCGAGTTTCGGTGT
This sequence comes from Dermacentor variabilis, assembly GCF_050947875.1. Taxonomy (NCBI): domain Eukaryota; kingdom Metazoa; phylum Arthropoda; class Arachnida; order Ixodida; family Ixodidae; genus Dermacentor; species Dermacentor variabilis. The sequence goes on from NC_134573.1 coordinate 147,479,518, forward strand.
CGGCGCGATGTAATAAAGCGGGACGATTTCGGAGGCGCTGTAATCGACGCCGCGGGTACTTGGGCCGATCCCGATGCCAGCGCACGATATATCTCCTCGCAGCGGTATTTAATGCCGTTTGTAGCACGCGCTGATTCAAGGATCTGGATCCATTGCGATCCACTGTTTGATTCGTTGTAGTTAATTGGCTGGTCGATGTTATTTGAAGGTGTGAGTGGGCCGGGCCTTGTACCTGTGGCGCACGCGATATGTGTGCTTCCAAAAGATTTAATGTGTTTTGTAACGCAGGCCGATCTCGGAGGCAGTGTAATTAAAGGTGTTGTGGCGCCGATTGTGATAGTGGTATCGCATTGCCAGCGCGACATGTCTGCTCTTCTGTTCATGCCCTCGTCCCAAGTCGCGCACTTACGTTTTGTAGTACGAGGACCTGTCAGCTTTAAAATGGTTTGAACTTGAGCTTGTCGGTGTGGCTTCATAACGGCAAAGCAGGGCGAAAAAAAAAATAAGAAGCAGGACCAGGAAGAAAGACAGGACATTTGGTGACTGGGAACATTAGCGTTTATTTTTGAGAGCACAAATATATGCACATACCGGGAGACGGGAATAAAACACGCGCACGCGTCCTACCCTGTCTAGGACGGTGAATCAGTCCGCTGCGTATATGGGTAATTTCTTCGTCGGTTAATGCAACCTCGATCACGCAAACGCTCGTTTATACAAACGGCTCGTCTGCGCTATACGTCAGCATGCTAACAAACTTGGAGCGAAGATCGGCACTGATTTGGCGATCCATCGTGCCCTGCAGTGCGACCCTTACTTCGACCCAACCGGGTATCGCCGCGCAGCCATGTACGCGATATACCCACGCTCAGAAAACTCGTGAGCCGTTTGGTGTACATACCACAGGGTCTGCATGTGTCATTTCACCATCGGTTGTATCGACTGACAAAGACATTAAGGAGAGGAGAACAATGTACTATGGACTATATTAGCGTTCTGCTGAAACTTTGGGGGGGGGGGGGTGGAATGCTATATAGAATGAGTTCAGCTTTGCGGCCGTAACATTATTCTTCGGAACATCAGTGGTGACTGAACTCAACGCTATACATGGTGCTGCACGTACAGCAAATAATATCAGGTGATGTTTCGTAACGCCTGTTTCTTGCACAGATCAAGCAAGATTCGTATTCTCCTTTATTTCTTCTACCTCTTTTACGCTTATTATTTCTTTTACTTGTTATATTATCTGTCACGGACAAGCACGGACGAGTAGTCGCCGCTCTAGGGTGATTAGAGGGTCACCTTATATTTTTAATTTTGATTTAAAGAAGAAAACAGACATAGCGCCACCAGCGATACTTCCATAGGCTTGCTGAACCGTATGAACAGCTGTGTAGAGAACTGAAAGAGTCCAAGAAAGAAATTGTGCAGCTTAAACAGTACTCCGGAAACATGAACATCGATATACAGGGACTGTCACAAGTCCAAAATGAAGACCTAAAGAAAACAGCAGAAGGTACTTTTGGCTGCTTTGGCGTTGACGTCAATGCCAATGGCATCGCTGTCGCACATTGCGTGCCAACGAAAATCAAAAAGAAGCCAAATATAATAGTGAAATTTCTCACGCTGAATGCCCGTTACAAGTGGCTCGCGACAGCAAAGAAAGCAAAGTTAAGCACAGATCAACTAGGTTTCAGTGGAGATGAGCCAGTGTACGGGAACGAACACCTTTTGTCTTGAAAATAAAGTACTCCTGAGCAAAGCCCGGCAGGCATGGTGCATGAAAAAAAAAAGGGAAATTCGTGTGGGTGTCGCAGGGTAAAATTCTAATAAGGAAAACAAAATCTCCTGTCCTATACACCTCACTTGCAGTGCGGACCTGGAGGAAATTATTTAGGGTTATAAAGCGGTTAAAATATCAATTTCTTTTATTGCTGTATTTTCGTTTTTCTATAAATATAAGAATAAAAACAGCACACCCGCAAATTTTGTTTTCAACACACTTTGGAAGGAACGCATGCTTAAGAACAACTGCTGCGTGCATTGTGATTTAATGTGTTGTTCTTGTGTTTACTGACTGTTCTTTACGTTCTTTTGTGTTTGCTGATTTTCTTTCTTCTTTTTTTCGTTTTTACGGTTCGCGATGGGCTGTTAAGCCCTGTTCGCGTGTTTACTATTTTGTTTGAAGGTTGGATGATATTTTGCTTGTATGTGCATACTGTGCTGCTTCATTCATAAGTGCTGCATGCCTGCTCTCTATATGTATGTAGTCTTTAAGGTGGTGCTTGTACTGGTTAAGGTTAACACATTTTTGCTCAGAGAATTCTGTTTTGCACATATGCAAAACCTACCTAATATGAGTGCGATGCATGTTAGCCCGACCACACTATATTCACTTGTAGCAAAGCAGTGCAATCAGCCTTTAATGTTTCTCCACATAATCGTGCAGTCAGCCTGCTCGAAGGAAGAAGACCTGCTTGCTCTTGTTGAAAAATTTAGTTTCGAGTTGTCATTTATTACTCTAACGGAAACTAGGTACCGTACTGATGCAGGAGTAGTACAGATTGAGGAATATGATTTCATTAATGTCAACAGGGAGAAAAGAAGAGGCGGTGGCGTCTGCCTGTGAGTTAAGAACGGGATCAGTTGCGAGTGTATCGCTGATTGGTCACTCTGTTCAACGGACATCAAAATACTTTCCGTAAGGTGCGGGCAATTTGTGTTCGCTGTAGTATACAGGCCACCGGACGGAAATATACACAGTTTCTTAAGATTTCTAAAAGAAAAACTACTTCTCATTTATTAACGAGCTAGAGTACACATCAGTCACGGGCGGTGACCTAAGTGTCGATGTGCTAGAGAATGCAAATAAGCGCTTCGAGTTATCTGTACTTTCAGCTTCGAATTTCCTTTCTAATGTGATTTCGGCCCTGACCAGAATTACGTACGCCGACAAGTGAGACACTCAAAGATTTGTTTTTAACAAACGCTCCGCCCGACGAGATGCGTTCTGGTGTTCTTGACAGGACAATCAGTGATCACCCTCCTATATACCTTGTTTTGGCTAGGCATCTCAAACAAAAGGAGGAAGCTTCGCCAGAGATCAAATTTCTACGAATTAATTCACATTTACTTTTATCTTTTTGAGAAGAAATTAGCTCAATAAATTGGGAGGATGTATTTTCCTTATCCTTATCCTTATCTAGCATACAACCGTTTTATAGAGATCGTGCGTTCAGCATATCAGAAACACTTTCCTTATAAAACTCTGAAAAAACCTAGGCGTGCCCGTAACCATGGATGGATTGCTTCCATACTCGATATGATAAAGGAGAAAAACAGGCTTTATATTGATGTCTTTCTTAGAGGTGTTTGAATCGCACCGCTGGTACGAGTTGTTGTGGTCGTACCCGCTGGTACGATTTGTTGGGAACTCTGCGCTGACGCCCGTGGTTGTACCTGGGTCGCAAGCCCCAAGGGTAGCGTTGGCCTGGCGGCCTGGGGTACAACTGGAAGCATCCGAAGGTCCCGGCAAAGCATGAGTCGACTGGTAACAACAAAACAACTTGTTTATTTTAACATCGCAAAGAGTTGGCGGTCAGGTTGACCGAAGTAGAGAGACGGGAGAGCACTTTACTCAACAGAAGAAATCGGAGCCCCTCCTTTTGGCGTCCGGGGGCAGCTGTTTTTATACTCTCGCAGTTGAGGGCAAGAAGGAACCCCTCAATAGACGAGCACGTGATTGTACAATGGGCTAAGGTGACGCACACTGTCGTAGCGCCGCTGGTCGGGCACAAAGACTGGGAGGAGAAGGTAACTTCTGCTCTCGTAGCGCCTCTGGTCGGGCACAATGACTGGAAGGAGAAGGTAACCTCGGCTCTCGTAGCGCCTCTGGTCAGGCACAATGACTGAGAGGAGAAGGTAACCTCGGCTCTCGTAGCGCCTCTGGTCAGGCACAATGACTGAGAGGAGAAGGTGACCCCCTGCTGTCGCATCGCCGCCGGTCGGGCACAATGGCACATACACTCACACACGCACATGAAGACACGTGGCATCGGAACATGCCTGGAAACGCCTGGAAACGCCTGGAAACGCCTGGCGGGGAGCGTAGCGGCGACGCCGAACGGGCCAAAATGTCTGCCGCCCTGTTGCAATCGCGCCGGCCAAACCGCGCGTCGTAGGCGAAACGCAACAGAGGGCGCAACTCAGTTGCCCTCGATTCTTCCAAGAAGTTTCGAAATAATTTGAACAAATTCAGATGCACGACCAACATAATTATTATTTCACAATCTTTGATGGTGCGATAAACTAGAAAGAGATGTAAAACAAGCTTAATGCTGTAATATCTGCAAGGCAACCAGCAAACAGTATTGATGAACTCGTAATATGCAACGAAGTGTACAAAGGTAAATTCAATCAGCACTTCTATGCATTAGTTGAGAACACAAATTATGAGGACGTTCTCAGCTACCTGCCGAATTACAGAATTCCCTATTTGCTATGCCACCGAATAAATATGAGGTAATAAATATGTTTAGATGCTTTAAAGCAGGCAAGAGTGAGGACATAGATGGTTTAAAATTACAGCATATTCTTGTTATCGACATGCTTAATCCATACTTAACACGCGTATATATTCTTTCCTTAAGTACCGGCACCTTTCTACAGCGTATGAAGACTGCCAAGATAACGGTAATATACAAGGGAAGTGAGAAAAATATTTCGAGTAACTATAGGCCAATTTCAATATTGCCAATATTCTCAAAGGGACTGCAGAAAATGTTATTCACTAGATTGCCAATATTTTTTTTACGAACACTCGATTATAACGCCATCACAATACGGTTTAAGACTTGGTCTTTCAACACAAAGCGCGCTGCTTTATCAAAAATAACTCATCCTAAACAATATGCAGACAAAAAGAATAGCTTCAGTAATTTACGTAGATTTTTTCCAAGGCCTTCGCTACCATAAATCATGCAACGTTATCACAAAAATTGCTATAGAATTCGGGGTGTTGTCCTAAAATTAATTGAAAGCGGTTTTACCGATCGATGCCAAAATGTGTCCATATGGAAACCAACTGTCGGCGCTAAAAAAATAAAATAAATATGGCGTACATCAGGGTAGCATACTCGGTCCACTTCTGTTCACTGTTTTCGTATCTGATATCGTATGTATAGACACCTCAGCACAATACGCAATTTATGCAGACGACACTAGCTTTCTTTTTTTCTGAACGAATGCTGACACCATTAGAGCATCTGCAATTGACACAGTAAAAAGACTACACACTTGAACAGCAAAGAATTCAATGTCTATTTACTGTGCTAAAACAAAGGCTGTTCTTTTCCGAACCAAATTTACATCCTGCAAGATGCTTCATTCCCCATGTTTAAATAATATTAGAATAGAAATTTCGTCGTCTGCAAAGGCACTAGGTGCTGCGCTTCATCCGGACACATCCTGGGAACACCACGGAGATTATATAAGAAATGGGAAAAACTGCAGGCATCCTGTGAAAATGTCAGCGCATACCGCCGGAGCTGCAAAAGCTTATGTTATGTAACGCTCTCTTCTCTCCTCATCTGCGTTACTGTCATCTAGTCTGGGCTGCGTACTGGCACCAATAAATTGTTGCACGACTTAATCATTCTGCGAAAAAATGAAAAAAAGCCTTGCATTACATTGCAGGTTTATCGTACAGTGCGCGTATGTCAGAATTATTTGCCAAATTTAACGTTTAAAAGGTTAAAACCCTATACGAATATGACCGTTCCTACATCTTTAAGGCCCGAAATAATTCAAGGAGGCCGACATATTCGCACTTCAACAAATTTAACTCTTAATCCTTCCTCACGCTTAACAAAACATGCCAACCACTTTGTATATCCCCCGGCCGCGAACAAATTATGGCCTGCAACTATTACAGTATTGACTTTCGAGCACATTAAAGCTTGAACAAACAGGTGAACGCTTACGCACGTTATCGAGAAATGCTTTTTTAGCTAAGATATCAGGAGCGTTTTTGCACTTTGACACGTGAAAATCGTTTTGAATTGTTCTGCGTGAGTTTGTTTCCGCTGCTGCCTTTGTAATCAGGGGGTGGCGGGGCTAGTCAAGCTGCCAAAATGCAGCACCCCCCCTCCCCCGCTATCCTCATTATTTAGGTGCATTTTTGTTATGTGCTGCTGTACCAATATGGTGAAATAAAGGAATCCCAATCTCGGGAAATCTCATTATATTTTCGGAAGTGCGCTTCTCCCAAGTAATGTCATTGCGGTGATCAAAAACCTCAAACTCAGGTCTGGCGCTATAAGTTTAAGGCGGCACTGCCTACTGTCTTTCGCTTCCTATGCAGGCGGTGCCACCATAACTGCGCTCGTAAATTGATAATATCATACCTATACCTTGTATCTTTTTTATTGCCCGTTTAACGCAGAGGTAACCTCTGCAGGCGCGATATATAAAATGCCGAACTTGCAAGCAGTAGCTCATTGCCTATTTGCCTCTCCTTAGAACACTGGACCCTTAGGTTATGAGCGGATAAGTGCTTCCTAATGGGAGAGCTGCGCGCGGCTTGCATATGTGAGGGAGCCCACTGCGTTATGCAAATGGAGCGACGCGGCGAATTATGCTCTGTACCTGTGCTAGGCTGTCCTTCTTAGAGCGGCATAATTTTCTTCGAGGAGCTGTAACCGTGCGACGCACTTCAGTGGCCCGCTATCACGTGACCTCGCGTATGGTTACCGGAGGCTGTCCCTCGCTCGCTTCCACCGCTGCCCTCGCGTTATAAAGCCTCATGAATATAGAGAACGGCCAACACCGGGGTCACTCAGTTCTTCGGCTTATTACGGTCGCCAGGTCCGGTGAGCTTCGCACTCGGAGGATGAATCCTTTATTATACCGTCCCGTATGTTCTCGGGCCTATCGCCTCAACTTTACGCTTTCGATTCTCTCTTCTTCGTTTTTCTTTTCGCCTTAACGTTTCTCGGCGCTTCTTTCCTCCTCTCTTTTTGGTTTTCCTTTGTCGTCAGCTTAAGAAGCGACAGCCCTTCGTCATGATTCGCGTTCAATTACGGCACAAGCGGGCGTCGCTTTTCCCTCATTTAACCGCTCTATCGTTCAAGTTTCCCGTCGTTTTAACCTTTTTTTCTTCTTTTTTTCAGCGCGCCCGTTCTCTTGTCGCTCTAATAACGTCGTCGCAGTTTCGTCAAGTCGAAAATGAGGCGATTTGAGCAAAAGGCGATCTCTCGCTCCTTTTTTCCTTAGCACGAGTGTTCCTCTCTTACTGCCATTTTCTCGTAGGTGCCCTTCACCGCAGCTTTAGCTCGACAGCTTCTTCCTTTTCTTTTCTTTCTTTCCTTCTTTCATTCTTTCTTTGTTTCTATTAATGATATGAAAGAGCAATACGCATCCTAAACGCGCTTTCCTGTATACGCTGGCTTTTGTTTTTGGTAGTTTTAAAAGAGCGCTGTAAAGTCTGCAGGCGTGGCGATAAAACCATAATAGAGTCACTTTCTTTCATTACGTTAATTAGAGTAACTCGTTATCGTTCTTCGAGAAATGTCAGAATAAGGGTTGAAAAGGCTAGCCGTGTACGAGTTCATCATTATATACTGTCAGGTATAGTACAGCTCAACGGGCAAGTAGTGCATAACAGAAAGGCTGCCAATTCGAAGCAGATATAGACAGAGAAGCTCCATGTCGACGCGAGCGGTACGGGTCGGTTCAGATGCCGAGTTGACCCAGCCCGACTCGACCATGTTTACCTGCAACTTGTCAAGCGGATTGCGCGAGTCAAACCACTTCTTGCAGACTGGTTCACACGACACGCCCCAACGCTCGCTTGGTCCGACCCGCTATAGTTTAAACATATGAACCGGACGACCGGTTTTCTCGTCCTGCAAGCTGACTCGACCCGACTTTATCGGGTTCATAAACGTAGCTAGAGAGACAACGACACACAATATTTTTTTCTTACAGAAAGCACTGCGCGAGTGCAAAGTCATGGGAGTTGTACGAGCTTGATAGCAAGCTAGAAGCAAAAGAAAGAAAGAAAGAAAGAAAGAAAGAAAGAAAGAAAGAAAGAAAGAAAGAAAGGGAAGAACCGCTGTTAGAATGAACGAAAAAGAAGGAAAGACCGCAGTCTTTCCTTCTTTTTCGCTCGGTCGGTTAAAGAAGGCTGCGCCATGTTGGCTACCCTGCGCCATATTGGCTCCCATTGTGTCTCGTGCGGTTAGGCGTCGCATTTACGAATGCTTAATTGTGTTTATAGCTGGGCTATTTGGGTAGCTGAGTAGTATCCGCGCTGTTCGTATTAGTACGAATGCTTATCCGTTCCTCATCGAAATGGCCAACAGTGCGGGTGGAACGAAACAGTCTCTCCCATGCTTGGAAAGACACTCTTGTGTGCCACGCAGTGGCGTAGCTAGGTCGTCTGGCACCCGGGGCCCATAGGTCTTCCGTCATCACCCCCCCCCCCCCCTCCGGATGTAGTCGAGGAAGACGAGGATATCAACAATTTCCGGGTGTATTCAGACGTATATGACAACCCCCACACCCCTGGCCCCTTGCATCCGGGGCCCATGGCCACCTCCTCCCCCTTTGCTACGCCACTGGTATCACGTATTGAGCAGCACAGAGCTGTATGGGGAGTATTTCATGTTGCTCTACAATTTCGTCATTGACACTTATCATCTAATCACAATATTTGCGAAGTACCCGTCGCGGTTGCTTAGTGGCTATGGTGTTGGGCTGTTAAGCACTAGGTTGCGAGATCGAATCCCGGCCATGGCGGCCGCATTTCGATGGGGGCGAAATGCGAAAACAGCTGTGTACTTAGCTTTAGGTGCAGGTTAAAGAACCTCAGGTAGTCTAAATTTCCCGAGTCCCCCACTACGGCGTGCCTCATAATCAGATCGTGGTTTTGGCACGTAATACCCCATAATTTTTTTACAGTATTTGCGAAGTTTATTAATTATTTAGACTAATTATGTAATTGGGTGGAATGCAAGAAATAAGCTGAGTATCTCCAAGAGAGGTCAAGCAACGTTACTTCGGTTCGGTCCAGCTAAGTGGCATTAGCATATCTTGAAAGTTTGGCTAAGTTACATGGGACACCTCGTATAGTAGCATAGTATGTCGTAGTAGTTCTGCGGAAACCCACAAGGTGGAGAGAAGTAATTACTAAAGGGAATATCAGACGCCCATCCACCCGTTCGTAGCAATTGCTACAAGGAAACCCCTACGGTTTCCTCGAAAGAGAAGCCTCAAAGTTGAAGAAAAATTCGTCCTGGTCCGGGACTCGAACCCGGGACCACAGCCTTCCCGGGGCAGCCGCTCTACCATCTGAGCTAACCAGGCAGCTAGCAGATGGCAGGGCGAAGTCGAATTACTTGTCTCCACCTTGCGGGTTTCCCCAGAACTACTACGTCAAACACTTGCCTGTGCTTCGTGTTGTCGACAAATTCGACTTCGCCCTGCCATCTGCTAGCCGCCTGGTTAGCTCAGATGGTAGAGCTGCTGCCCCGGAAAGGCGGTGGTCCCGGGTTCGAGTCGCGGACCAGGACGAATTTTTCTTCAACTTTGAGGCTTTTCTTTCGAGGAACCCGTATGGGTTTCGTTGTAGCAATTGCTACAAACGGGTGGATGTCTGATTTTCTCTTTAGTACTACAGTATATTCTAATGGAGCTTATCTTCACAAAAGCGGAGGGAAGTTATACTTGACGAAAAAATTGATGTCGTAAAGACCACGTTTTTTTTTGTACGTTATGCTTTTCGTTTCAAGTTTGACGTTTAATTGCAACTGTCGCACTTTCTAGTAATTATGCCGCTGTTAAAGATGGTCAGCGACGAGTATTACGGTACAGAACGCTAATTATCTGTCCTGTGCGCCAGCTGTCTGTCGCTACACAGCATTCTTGTTCTCAGCCACCAACATGTGTCACGCCGATAAACGCGCTGCAAAAGAAAGCGAAAACAGAGATCCGCATCTGTCACAAACTGTGATGAGTGTGCATCTCCTGCTCGCAACATTTTACCCTCACAGAAAACTGCCTAATGGTTTGTTTGTTTGTTTGTTTGTTTGTTTGTTTGTTTGTTTGTTTGTTTGTTTGTTTGTTTGTTCCGTGTACTGTTAGCCCCTGACTTAAGCATATACACGTGTAAATGAGCAGCGAGGCCGCACACGCACGTATATACACACACGCAAAATATCGAAATCGACATGACGATATCATCTCTCTTAATTATTCGCTCTTGAGCCAATCTGCGCGCGCTGACGCATGCTAATGTGGATGCGAGGGTTCGAAAAAGACTGCAGCTCCAAAGAAACAAGACTTGTTGGAGGGATAAGCGACAAAAAAAAACAATGCCAAAAGTTGAACTCGTTGTGCCTTTAGTTTATTGACAGAAACGGCAACAGACTAGTCGAATTTACGTCGAGTCGCTCGTTTTTTTTTTTTTTTCCTTCGCGGCTGATGGTTTCTCATTCCCCTGCAATTAAGCTCATTTGTAGCGAATTAGTTCGAGCAGCAGCATCGTAGTTTCGAAACAAGCGCTAAACTTGTCAGCGCCTTCATTGCGAATGCGAAGAGTGTCCGCGCGGGGCGCTTGTGCGATGTCAACGCGACATGGGATCTGCTCAAACGACCCGACTAATTACTCAACGCCTAATTACGATCTTTCTTTTTCCCTCCCATTTCCGTTATCTCGGAAACACGAGTTGAAAGTAGCAGCCGGCTTGATACGCAGAGTACATTTCGCATTCTACCGAAGAGGGCTCATCAGGGCGTGCTCGTTGGTGCGGTGTTGCAATTTGCCACATTATTTTTTTTTTCGGCGACATTTGCAAACATCACGAGAGCCACATTTAGCCCACCCCTCCACGAACGTGTTTCTATAGCTTTTACTTTGTGAATGTTTATCGATATGTCGCGGTTGGGTCTGAACACGGTTGTTACTAATCATTTTATTGGTTGTGAACGGCGTTTCTTCTTTTTTTTTAATGCCAACTTCCGGTGTGCTGATACGCGATGAAAAATTGACGAGTTGTCGAGTTTTTCACCTCTACTCGGAGTATATTACAGCTGCCTATGTTGTACACCGCATTGGTATACACATAGTGCATTAGTCATTTATGAATTACAAGTGTACCATCGCTGGCAAATTTTAAAAAATTTATTCTAAGGCTTTATGTGTCAAGAGAGAGAGAGAGCAAATAATAAACGAAATGTAGGGAGGTTAACCAGGACTGAGCCCAGTTGGCTACCCTACACTGGGGAAAGGGAAAAGGGGACGGAAAGATCAAAAGAAAAGAAAGTCCACTGGGGATATCATTCGGTCACTCAGTTCGGATCACAGACGGTGACTCAATCCGGTAGCTTTATGTGCCAAAATAGTGATATGAGTATACAGGGTGTCCCAACTATCATGCATCAAGATTTAAAAGTAAATATGCAAATGCCACCTAGCTGGGCAGAACCAAGGTAGAGGTAATGCTGTTTGCCGTTGCTTGGAGGTACTCAGATTTATTTTTGCATTCCATCTAAAAACATAATTAGGCTAAATAATTAATGAGCTTCTCAAATATTATAATTAAAGGAAAAGTGACAACTAGGAATTTGTACAACAACATGAAAAACTCCCGATGCAGCTTTCTGTTGCTGAATACGGGCTCCACAAAAGTGTTTTTCCGAACATGAAAGAAGCCCGCGACTACACACAAAGTGCCTCGAGCTGCCAGTTGCGCGGCAATTTCGCGTGTATGTGCGGGCTTCTTTCATGCTAGGAAAAAAAAACTTTTTCTAGCACGTATTGTGCCACAGAAAGCTGCATCGGGAGTTACAGCTACGCCCGCGTTACAGGACACATCCTTCCGATGAGGACAAAATGCGAAAGCACCCGTGTACTTGGATTTAAGTACACCTTAAAGAACCTCAGGTTGTTCAAATTTCCCGAGTCCCCCCACTACGGCGTGCCTCAATATCGTATCGTGGTTTTCAGCACGTAAAACCCCATACTTTACAGGACACGACCAAAACAGGTGTCGAGCTTCTGACGTTGTCACAGGAGCGGAACAATTGAGGCACGTTCCTTGGTCGTCTTTTGTCGATCACCAAGCGCAGGTGACCGATGGTGTGGGGGCCACTCCAGCCAGAAGCCTCCGAAGAGATACTTCCTGCGCCCGAGTAAAGTCGCGGGGAAGAAAGTAGCCACACAAGGGGGATAAAGGCGCGTGTGTCCCGTCGGATGACGTATTTCAGTTCTTGGTGGAGAGTGGCGGGATCCGGCGGAAGGGATCCGGCGCTAGTTGGTCTGGCATGTTGCTGAAAGGATCCCATTGCGCCTAATGCTAAGGTGTGAGGATTTGTGGAGTCTGTCGATCTCTTGACATATCTGTAGGCTTCTTGTTACTTGATTAAGGCGTTTCATTGCGCTAAGCGAGTGAGTGTAAATCTTCTCTTTCCTGATGGTGGGTTCACTATTAACTGTCTTGCTGGCATCGTGGATGGCTTGCACTCCAAGTAGTAACGGGTCGGGCGTTTCTGTCTCGTGCGTGAGGGAAGACCGAACTACGGGATTAAACTGGCTCACGAAGGCAACTCGTCCTCTCCGAAGAAGCCGTTGCATACATGCCACGGTGATCCACAGGTATTGTAGTCCCACTGCGCGTAACTAACTCGATGGTCATGTCGGTGGAGCCTCGTCATTCTTTCCTGTTGTGTGTGTGTGTGTGTGTGTGTGTGTGCGTGCGTGCGTGCGTGCGTGCGTGCGTGCGTGCGTGCGTGCGTGCGTGCGTGCGTGCGTGCGTGTGTGTGTGTGTGTGTGTGTGTGTGTGTGTGTGTGTGTGTGTGTGTGTGTGTGTGTGTGTGTGTGTGTGTGTGTGTGTGTGTGTGTGTGTGTGTGTGTGTGTGTGTGTGTGTGTGTGTGTGTGTGTGTGTGTGTGTGTGTGTGTGTGTGTGTGTGTGTGTGTGTGTGTGTGTGACCAATGTATAAATCCAAGGGGGAGGGTCGTCTTTCGGCGTAATCTGAGGAGGCCGTCCCGAGACATGAAAATGAAGTGCCGCTACCGCAGTATTGTGGCATTCCTTTATTGCCCTGCCTCATTCACGTTGTGTCACCAGCTTTGAGATGAATGAGAGATGAACGAGAACGAGAAAAAAAATTATTAGTCATATCATAAGAAGCCAACAAACACTGACACCAAGGACAACATAGGGAAATTACTTTTGCTTAATAAATGAAATAAAGAAACGATAAATTAATGGGAATTAAATTGGATGAAAAAACAACTTGACGCAGGGGGGCGACCGAACCCATAACCTTCGCATTTCGCGTGCGATGCTCTACCAATTGAGCTACTGCAGCGCCGTTTCCTCATCCACTTTCCTGGGCATTTATGTTTGCTAGTATAGAACCCTGGGAGTGTTAGCCAGCGCCACCACTCCCATACCTTGGCGGCGGACATGAAAGTCCCTTTCTGCCGGAAGGAACTCAGCCTTTGTAAATGGATTGATGATGCCCGAAGAGTTCATTATGCCAAGAAAGTGGATGGGGAAACAGCGCCGCGGTAGCTCAATTGGTAGAGCATCACACGCGAAATGCGAAGGTTGTGGGTTCGGTCCCCAACTGCGGCAAGTTGTTTTTTCATCCAATTTCATTTCCATTAATTTATCGTTCCTTCATTTCATTTATTCAGCGCAAGTAATTTCCCCTGTGTTGTCCTTGGTGTCAGTGTTTGTTGGCTTCTTTTGATGCAGCTTTGAAATGGTGTCACGTCCAGCGTGTTCTTGCAGAACGGGAATTGGTGTAAGGACGAGACGGCGCTGTGATCGCTCTCGCGGCGTCACTATTCACGATCTCCACCCTGGTCAACTGCTGTGCAATGAGCCTGTGGAAATGCGCCTGATAGACAATACGTGGCTGGAGAACTGAGGGCACAGTGCCGTGAGCCACCTCGTAGCGTGCACGGCTACTCGTCGGCGCGATCCTGCGCACTATGTGCAACGTTGCAGCTGCGGCGTCCGGCGTATCTTGCGAAGCCAAGACGTGCCGGTGCCAGACTGATGAATGCAGAGCCCAAGCGTGCGCATCTTTTTGGTCTCCGGTGTATCTGCTGGACCACCCTTGAGTGTAAAGGCACTTCGAGAGACTTGCTTTTTATTCAGCCTTATTAGCAACGTCCTTATGGCACGACTTCTGGACTGAAATTCCGAGGCCGGTAGCTTGAGCATACGTATGAAGGACGTCTAGGGTTTCCTATAGGTACCGTCACGGCGTAGTCAAGTCCCTATGTTTAGACCACAGTGTGACAACACTCGCGTAGATGGTAAATCTGATGTCTTGTACGTCATGCAGTTTCCACGCCAAGGGCCGGAAGGCGATGTTAAAAAGCAAAGACGCAAGCACGGAGCCTTGAGGCACTCCACAATTCGATGTGAACGATCCTACCGGTTTTCCATCAACACGTACTGAAGATGTCCGCGAAGACAAAAAAAAATGGGTTAACCAATTTTTTCACACTGCCAGGAATGCCGATACTTTCCATATTCCGGAATAGTGTCAAGTTCGATGCTGTCATGTTCTTTTGTGATATCAGTAGCAACTACAGCTATCACCAATTTGGTTGGGAGGCAGAATTTGCAAAACCTCATCCGCTAAGATAGCCATGCCGTCCTCCGTGCCCAAGTTTGGCCTGAATTCGACCTGAGTGTGGTGTTGCGTTTCGCCTGCGACACGTGGTTTTGCCGGCGCGACTGCGGCGGGGCGGCAGACATTCTGGCCCGATCGTCGTCGCCGCAACGCTCATCGGCAGGTGTTTCCAGGCGCGATTGCGGCGATGCGACCGCAAAGGATCACCCTCGCATTCCAGTCATTGTGCCAGAACCAGGCGATGCGAAAGCAGGGATCATCCCCTCATTACAGTCATTGTGCCCGACCGGCAGCGCTACAACAGGGTGCTACGAGATCGTGCTCGACATGGTGCTACGGCAGCGCTACAACAGGGTGCTACGAGATCGTGCTCGACATGGTGCTACGGCAGCGCTATGACAGGGTGCTACGAGATCGTGCTCGACATGGTGCTACGGCATCGCTACGACAGTGTGCGTCACCATTAGCCCATTGTACATTCACGTGCTCGTCTTTTGAGGGGTTCCTTCTTGCCCTCAACTGCGAGAGTATAAAAACAGCTGCCCCCGGACGCCAAAAGGAGGGCTCCGATTTCTTCTGTTGAGTGAAGTGCTCTCCCGTCTCTCTACTTCGGTCAAACCTGACCGCCAACTCTTTGCGATGTTAAAATAAACAAGTTGTTTTGTTGTTACCAGTCGACTCATGCTTTGCCGGGACCTTCGGATGCTTCCAGTTGTACCCCAGGCCGCCAGGCCAACGCTACCCTTGGGGCTTGCGACCCAGGTACAACCACGGGCGTCAGCGCCGAGTTCCCAACAGATCGTACCAGCGGTGCGATCAAAACATCTGGTTGGCAGCGGTGGGATCGCCTCCGACTTCAAACAACTGTCTGCCAGCGGTGAGATCGCGACAACGGAGGCCAGCAGCAAAGAGATGCAGTTGACTGTATGCTGAGCAGCTCAACGACGATCCGGGAGCAGTGCAACGAGCCCTGTGTGACGACTGGTTGCCTGCAGCGGAACGACTGCGCGGAATTCCTGCCTGCGAGGTTTGGTGAGTGCGGGACTTTCTTCTTCTGAGCTTTGCCAGGCTTTTTGTTAGTGTCAGAAACAGAGCTGGTAATTGTGGTTGTCGTTGCTGCCGGGTTAGTTTGCGGCAAGACAATAGTAAGCAGTAGAGAAAGCAGCATTCAGAGCAGCCATGGATTTGAAGTCGTTGCGCAAACCGAAATTGTTGGAGCTTGCAAGAGAGTTGGGTCTGGATGTCTCAGACAAACTCAGAAAACCAGAACTGCTAAAGGCTATTCTTGAGTTAGAGGCTGAGGATGACGAGCTGTCGGAATGCCTTGAGACCATTGAAGAGAGGGAGACTGCAAAAAGACAGGAGCGCGAACTTAAAGAGCAAAAAGAAAAAGAAGAGCGCGAACTTAAAGAACAGAAAGAAAAAGAAGAGCGTGAACGTAAAGAACAAAAAGAAAAAGAAGAGCGTGAACGTAAAGAACAGAAAGAGCGAGAGCAACAAGAGCGTGACCGTCAACACGCTTTGGAAATGAAGCGTCTTGAGGTAGAGATGGAACGCGCTCGTAATGGAAGTCAGGCATACGGTGCAGGAGAACGCGTATTGTTCAAAATGACTGACCTGATGCGGCCGTTTAAGCTTGGAGAGGACATTGGTTTGTTCCTGGTTAACTTTGAGCGAACGTGCGAGAAGCAGGGGTTCTCTCGGGAAACGTGGCCACAGCGCTTGCTCACTTTGTTACCCGGCGAGGCGGCCGACGTAGTCGCTCGCTTGGATAGAGAGGAGGCAGAGGATTTCGACACAGTGAAATCGAGTCTTCTAAAAAAGTACCGGCTGTCTGCGGAGGCGTTCCGTCGGAAGTTTCGGGAAAATGAGAAAGGCAGAAGTGAGTCATATACAGAGTTTGCGTATAGGCTTATGTCGAACATGCAGGAGTGGCTCAAAGAAGAGAAAGCGTTTGGTGACCACGATAAAGTTCTGCAGTGTTTCGGGCTAGAACAGTTTTATAGTCGGTTACCGGAGAACGTGCGATACTGGGTCTTGGATAGGCCAGACGTTTGTACGGTGGCTAAAGCCGCTGAGCTAGCCGAGGAGTTTGTGACGCGTCGGGCTCGCGGAGCTAAGGACGGTCAAAAGGGTGAATTTGGCTCGATGTTTGAGAGGCCGAGGTTCACGCCCATGAGATTAAAGGGGGACACGCGTAGTGCGGATGCGAGCGAAAGCAGTCCGACCAAACGTAAAGAGACGGCGGCAGCCAAACGCAGAAAGCGGTTCGAGATGAGGCGAGCGCGCTTGTGTTATACGTGCCAGAAGCCGGGTCACTTTTCGGCGCAGTGTCCGGAAACAACACCAAAAGTTGTGTTTTTTTCATTAGGCAGCACTGACGAGAACATGAAGCTTCTCGAGCCTTACATGCGAGACCTCCTCGTGAACGGGAAAGAGTGCCGAGTGCTTCGCGATTCCGCAGCTACGATGGATGTAGTTCACCCGTCTTACGTAGAACCCCATATGTTCACGGGCGAGTGCGCGTGGATCAAGCAAGCCGTGGAAGCTCATAGCGTGTGTCTGCCAGTAGCAAAGGTGCTTATTGAAGGACCTTTCGGAGCGCTTGAGACAGAGGCGGCAGTGTCATCTATGCTGCCACCCCAGTACCCGTACCTATTTTCAAACAGGTCCGATCACCTCCTGCGCCAGAAGGGGCTTTTGTTTGGTGAAGCTAGTGTTCAGGCCTTAACCAGATCGAAGGTTCGGGAGCTCGCTGCAAAGGCGGTAGTTGCGGGGCCGACGTTATCAAACAACGAAAAAGGGTCAGAGGCGCAGCAAGCTGATATTCCGAGCACGCCCGAACTGAATAAACTTGAGTCTGTAACGTTAAAGGCGCCAGATACTGGAGAGGAAACGCCCGACGCGGGAAAGTTAGAAGAGCTATCTACTGATTTGCTCATCGCGCCTACGTCAGACGGACTTGATAGGTTGCTAAAAGTCAGCCGGACGGCTTTGATAGCCGAGCAAAAAAAGGATGGCAGCCTGGAAAACGTGCGCTGCAATGTCAAAGAAGGTATCGCCAGGAAAACTGCGCGTTTTGTGGAAAGAGGTGGAGTCCTGTACCGGAAGTATCTAGACCGCAGAGGAGTGGAGTTCGATCAGCTGATCGTGCCTCAATGCTATCGTCAGGATCTGTTGCGCTTGTCACACGGGGGTTCGTGGTCCGGACACCTAGGAGTTAAGAAAACTAAGGACCGTCTCTTGCAAGAGTACTATTGGCCAGGGTGTTTTCGGGACGCAGACCATTTCGTGAGGACATGTGACACTTGTCAGCGGGTGGGCAAACCAGGGGACAAATCGAGGGCGCCGTTGAAATTGGTACCTATCATTACGGAGCCTTTTAGACGGCTCGTTATTGATACTGTGGGACCTCTGCCGGTAACAGCCACGGGGTACAGACACATTTTGACTGTGATCTGCCCAGCGACAAAGTTCCCTGAAGCAGTGCCGCTTAAAGAACTCAGCTCAGTTGAGATAGTTAATGCACTACTGTCCATATTTGCGCGAGTTAGTTTCCCTGCGGAAATCCAATCAGATCAGGGCACAGTGTTTACTAGCGCTTTGACGACAACTTTTCTCGAAAGGTGTGGGGTAAAGCTGTTACACAGCTCAGTGTACCACCCACAGTCGAATTCCGTTGAGAAGCTCCACTCCGTCATGAAACGCGTGTTGAGAGCCTTGTGTTTTGAACATCAAACTGACTGGGAGCTGTGTCTGCCTGGGGTGATGTTTGCTTTAAGGACCGCGCCGCATGCGGCTACGGGGTTTTCGCCAGCTGAACTGGTGTACGGTCGCTCGCTTCGATCTCCGCTTCGCATGCTTCGAGAATCGTGGGAAGGTAGGGGCGACGACCCAGTCGTGGTGGAGTACGTGCTTAAGCTCCTCGAACGCTTAAGAAGGGCACAGGAGTTGTCAGGTGAAGCAATGACAAAGGCCCAGCAGAGGGCCAAGGTTTATTATGATCGGACAGCCAGGGCCCGTCGTTTTGAGGTTGGCGATGAGGTCATGATATTGCGCACATCGCTAAACAACAAACTAGACGTGCAGTGGGAGGGCCCAGCACGAATTGTTCAGAAACTGTCGGACGTTAACTACGTGGTAAGTCTGCCAGGAAAGCGGAAAGCACAGCAAGTTTACCACTGTAATCTGCTCAAACCTTATAGACAAAGGGAAGCAGTGGTGTGCATGATGGTAAACGTTCCTGAAGAGCTTCCGGTCGAGCTTCCAGGACTAGGCTCAGTGACGAACAGGGAAGACACCGGTCAAGTCATTAGTGACCTTATCAGTAAAGCACCGCTGTCGCCCGAGCAGAAAACCGAACTACACCAGCTATTACAAGAGTTTCAAGGTCTGTTCTCTGAGA
This sequence comes from Dermacentor variabilis, assembly GCF_050947875.1. Classification (NCBI taxonomy): domain Eukaryota; kingdom Metazoa; phylum Arthropoda; class Arachnida; order Ixodida; family Ixodidae; genus Dermacentor; species Dermacentor variabilis. The sequence goes on from NC_134573.1 coordinate 147,498,579, forward strand.
GGCCTGGTAGGACTTCTGTACTTACTCATGATATAGAACTTACCTCCACAGAGCCAGTACGATCCAAGGCGTATCGGGTGTCACCCCGCCAGAGCGATATTATGGAGGCTGAGGTAAAGAAAATGGTACAGCTCGGTGTTATTGAGGCAGGTGAGAGTGATTATACCTCCCCTTTGATTTTAGTTGAGGTACCGGGCAAGGAACCTCGTCCTTGCGTCGACTACCGCAGGCTTAATTCCATCACTAAGGATCAAATTTATCCGATCCCTAACATCGAGGAGCGCCTTGAGAAAGTTAGTAGCGCTCAGTTTATTTCCACCCTAGATCTTGTCAGGGGTTATTGGCAGGTTCCACTTACAGAAGAGGCTAGTAGGTATGCGGCGTTCATTTCACCAATGGGAACATTCCGTCCTAAAGTGTTGAGTTTTGGTTTGAAGAACGCGCCATACTGTTTTTCAAGCCTCATGGATAAAGTGTTGCGGGGACAGCAAGAATTCGCTTTACCGTATCTAGACGACGTAGCGATATTCTCCGCATCCTGGTCTGAGCATATGGCACACTTGCGGGCAGTGCTAACCCGCCTGCGCGAAGCGGGCTTGACAGTCAAGGCTCCTAAGTGCCAGTTAGCACAGGCCGAGGTTGTCTACCTCGGTCACGTGATTGGTCAGGGTCGTCGCCGCCCCTCTGAAATAAAAGTGGCCGCTGTGCGAGACTTTCCGCAACCGCGCACCAAGACCGATATTCGGTCGTTCTTGGGTGTCGCCGGCTACTATCAGAGGTACATCCCTAGGTACTCTGATATCGCGGCTCCCCTGACGGATGCTCTAAGAAAGACAGAGCCTCAAACAGTCGTCTGGGACGAGACAAAGGAAAGAGCTTTTAGCGCCCTAAAGAGTGCCCTAACAAGCCAGCCTGTGCTACGATCGCCAGACTATACAAAAGGGTTCATTGTTCAGTTAGTGAGCGAGGCATGGGCGTTGTACTGTGCCAACGGGAAAATGGAGAAGTAGAACACCCCGTCCTGTATGCTAGTCGTAAGCTGACCAGTCGTGAGCAGGCGTATAGCGCCACCGAGAAAGAGTGTGCGTGTCTCGTGTGGGCCGTTCAGAAATTGTCATGCTATCTAGCCGGCTCGAGGTTTATCATTGAGACGGATCACTGCCCTCTCCAATGGCTGCAGACCATCTCTCCCAAAAATGGCCGCCTCCTGCGCTGGAGCCTCGCTTTACAACAATATTCCTTTGAGGTGCGTTACAAAAAGGGGAGTCTCAACGGTAACGCCGATGGCTTAAGTCGAAGCCCCTAACGTAGGAATCAGCCTCAAAATTGTTTGTTACTGATGTTTTTCTTCCTGAGGCAGGATTTTTTTTTTAACATATTGCTTTTGTTTAGTGTTTCAAAGTGATGATATGCTTTCTAGTGCAATTTTTCAATTTGTGGACGCGTTCTGAGTGATGCTAGACTACTGTAAGGAACTAGGCAGTGGTATAAAAAGGGGAAAGAGCCTGGCAGGGCTTAGTGAGGGTTGTGGCGTGCTTGCTGACTGAGCGGTTGAGTTTCAGCGTAGTTCTAACGCTTGCCGGGAACGAGAACAAAAATGTGAACTCTCCCGAAGTCACTTTGCAGTGTCCCGTGCGAACCTGAACGAGAGAACGAGGCCTTCTCTGTGCGCTGCGCTCAAGAAACGTCGAGGGACGCCCGACTTCGGTTATGAGCATCATCGAGCGACATCCCTCCGGACAGCGGATGCAGTCCCCTGTCCATCGGGATCTCCTTCCCCCGGCGGGGCGGTCTGTTGCGTTTCGCCTGCGACACGTGGTTTTGCCGGCGCGACTGCGGCGGGGCGGCAGACATTCTGGCCCGATCGTCGTCGCCGCAACGCTCATCGGCAGGTGTTTCCAGGCGCGATTGCGGCGATGCGACCGCAAAGGATCACCCTCGCATTCCAGTCATTGTGCCAGAACCAGGCGATGCGAAAGCAGGGATCATCCCCTCATTACAGTCATTGTGCCCGACCGGCAGCGCTACAACAGGGTGCTACGAGATCGTGCTCGACATGGTGCTACGGCAGCGCTACAACAGGGTGCTACGAGATCGTGCTCGACATGGTGCTACGGCAGCGCTATGACAGGGTGCTACGAGATCGTGCTCGACATGGTGCTACGGCATCGCTACGACAGTGTGCGTCACCATTAGCCCATTGTACATTCACGTGCTCGTCTTTTGAGGGGTTCCTTCTTGCCCTCAACTGCGAGAGTATAAAAACAGCTGCCCCCGGACGCCAAAAGGAGGGCTCCGATTTCTTCTGTTGAGTGAAGTGCTCTCCCGTCTCTCTACTTCGGTCAAACCTGACCGCCAACTCTTTGCGATGTTAAAATAAACAAGTTGTTTTGTTGTTACCAGTCGACTCATGCTTTGCCGGGACCTTCGGATGCTTCCAGTTGTACCCCAGGCCGCCAGGCCAACGCTACCCTTGGGGCTTGCGACCCAGGTACAACCACGGGCGTCAGCGCCGAGTTCCCAACAGATCGTACCAGCGGTGCGATCCAAACAGTGGTGACATTTCGATGATGTAGTAAAGCCGCCATGATAATCTAGCAGCCATGGCATCCTCTCGAATAGCTTATAGACCGTAGACGTCAGCGTAAAGTCGCAGGGACTGAACGTCTGTAGGTGGTTTGCCTGCTTTGGGAATCGTTATCACAACCGCTTGTTTCCACTCAGCTGGAATGGCACCTTCGACCAACACCTCATTTATTGTTTACAGTAGGTCGTCCATTGCGGTCGCCTCCATGCTCTTAAACAGCTCGTAAGGAATACTGTCACCTCCGGGGAGCCGAGTATCTATCTGCTCGTTCCTTCAATCACTGCGATGAGCTCAGCCTTCGTAAATGGATTGATGAGGCCAGAAGAGTCCGTCACCACTGTCGGGCGTGGAGCAGCCGGAGGCTATTGATGTTCCGGAAGACATTCAGCAGCTTTCCTGGCGAACGCTGCTGGAGTGAGTTTCAGTGCAAGGAGAATACCTGCGGAAGAGTCAACTTGACCGCCACTACGTTCCATGGCCTGGAAGATGCGGCACAAGTCATTGTTTCGTGTGCCGGAGTCAAGACCCTCACACCAGATATGCCAGCGGCGTCGTGAGAGTTGAATTTATAGCATCGCGATTATGCTGTTCCAAGATTCGCCAATATGCGAGCACTGCTATCCATAGGAATACGACTAGCGCGAAGCTCGGCTTGGCGACGCTCCACCCGAAGTTTCAGGAACTGTATGCCCGGTGTTGTCTGGTCTTCGTTAACCATCGCACAAATTGTACAGTCGGCCAGAACAGACGGCAACGTAGACATAAGGTTGCTGGAGTTCAGCGATGAAATCCGGTCATCAGAACGCACTTGTTCCCCAGCGCGTCGCATTTTGCGACGCAGTTTGTTCAGTAGGTTATTACGTAAAGAGATAAAAATTGACGGATGGTCGCTGGCCCATGCATCTGGCTCTGGCGTCCCTAAAGGTGATCCAAGCGCAAGCCACCATGTCAGATCTGGCGCATGATTTTGCGTTGCAGGCAAGGCAGACAGCCTGGGATGGTTTATTCCTTCCTCTGGCGAAAGCCACCACAGTGGCAACGGCATAGCCAGGGTCCCATACTAACACAAAAATTGGGGATGCAGGCGGATCAGGCATATCTTCCCTACACTCCAACACCCCCCCCCCCCTCCTGAAATATGTGTTATGCAGCCTGCCCGGTGTTCTCCACAAACAAGTCTTCCCCAGATCTCGGCGCGGGTCTTGCTCGCACCATATCACGGCTTACCTTTTCCTTCTCGTCATGGGACGGGCTGACATTGTTCGCGACAAAGAGTGCAGTATATGAAATAGAGCAAGTTCAGATTAGCCTGTCTTCTAGTATGACAATAAGCCATCATGACTCAGTAGGTGTGGTTCCGCAAGCATCGCTGTAATCAGTATGCAGCCGGCAAACTTGACTGTCCTTCACTGTCGCTTTGATATCAGCGCACAATGCATACATTATTACATATAGCCTCATCCCAACGTATAAGTTCGCGGCCGTGAAGTGTGTTTCTGCGTTCCTGTGTTCTAGTCTCCTCTGTGCTGCAACCCAAATAAGCTTCAGTTCATATAGAGCTCAACCAAGTAGCCTGCCAACTCGTGCGAAGGCATATACCTCTAGCTGGGCCTCGTGCCTGTTGCCCCATGCAAAAACTACATATTGCGCCACGCGAGCTTCATAATAACGCGCGCCGGCGCCCGCGAGGCTCCGCCAAGAACAAGACCGTAGCACGGATTTCTTGCGCTTTCTTTGCGTTCCCTGGGGTTTAGCGAGACCGGGCCTGGGGGGCGTGGCGGGGTATGCAATTTATCTTTCGTAGCTCGAGAAAGGCTGGGCGTCTTTAAAGCCGCGGATTTTAGAGCGACGCCTTGCGCACGCGCGCGCGGCGACCGTCACATCTGCCGCTGTCAGCGGGAGAAAATGTTGTTCGGAAGGATTACCCGGGAGGCCACGGCGGGGGTTTCGGAGGCGCCGCTTTTTCCCGACGTGCATTCCACTCGCATGAGCTGGCCTCGCATAGCGGCGGGGAATGCAGCGCGGTTAGGGCTTACTCTAACAGCAATTACATGTCGCAAGGTCAATCACCCCGTTAAGCGAAGTCAGGCAGCTATATAACGTAAAGCTCTAGCGCGCCGACAAAAGCTGTGCAATGATCCCATTTACTCGGAATAGTGGAGCCATACTGTTCTGTCTTTATTTTGACGAAACGTATATAAGGCAGAGATAAAGTTTTACGAGAGAAGTGAAAGGAAAGAGGATTTTAGTGGCCTGACGTGCCGGGCTTAAACTCGATGAAGGAAACTTGGGCAACGCCAAGGGAACGTAAGAAGGTTTGGGAGAGCTTGACGCTTAATAAACACCTTTAGTATTTCTTTTGTTGTATAGCATTGATTAATGTGACGCCATAAAATTTTCGTCCAGTATCCGTTAAATTTCTCGTAGATAAGAGCGTTTTCTGATTGGCAGGCTTTTAAGTGGCTACCAGTCAGGATAAAAAGCATTGCGATAACGAAGCTAGACCGCCACTATCTTGGGCAACTTCGGATACAATTTTGTAAGCGATAAGCTTTAGGAATAAAGATATTTGCTTGTGGCAAGATTAACAATAGCTAACGCAGTGTGAACAAAATTCCGATGCATACTCGTAGAAATACATGTCGCTAATTGTTTCTTGTCGGTGGTAATGCGAATCGGAAGCAGTTGCTCTTCAAACTGATAATTCTAGTTAACAGAACTAAAAAAGAATGTGGCCACGTTCGAAACTGTAGTTACCTACCTCGGCGCGACACTATTCGTTGAATGAGTAACATGAACACAGGTCACATTTCATAAATTCAGCATCATTGCCCGTAATATATATACACTGTGTATTATGGCAGAACTATAGATATAAACAAGTGCGAGTGACCGACTTCAATATTTGCACATATGCCGGATAGTGCTATCTCAATAGCACGAGATAAAGACGGATTAGCGTATTCTGGCTTGATGACTTTTACCTCAGACCGACCTTTCGAGCTTTTTCAAATAAGTTTTCGCGTCTCGCTCTCTTCTACGTTTTTAACCAAGCCTGTGGCAGCTGCTTCAGTGTTTTTCTAAGTGCATTTAGTGGATTCGTTGGTGCCGTCAATTCTCTATTTTTCTTCTATGCCTTGTTGCTTCTACTGAGTGTTACATTAATAGGAGCGCTAGGTATACATGGCTTTTCACGCTAAACTTTTACGTCGCCCACGCTTATATTTGACGGAGAGGTAGCATTTCGCGGTCAGTTTTGTTTAATGATATGTCTGTTGGCATTACTTACTCGTTTTGTGCACAATAAGTTTGAAGTAGGGGTCGTCTGCGGGGCCCACTTCGGTGCCACTACGTCCAGTGGTGTCCAATGTTCGGGCTCCCACACGTATTGTGTGTGTAGTGCGTCAGAGCTCTTTGTACGAGGAGCGTTCGAGGTGTGTAAACGCAGGACATGCCCAGCCTCTCTTGTTCTGTAAGTTTCTGCTTCTTCTTCTTCTTTTTCTTCACAGGACATTCTTTTTAATACCAGTGAAAACCATGGCACGATTCACTGCAACCAAAAGGTACTCAGGTGGTACAAACTGCAACACCTTGAGTGGCAGCGTTCATCTACAGTTATCCCTATAAAAAACGCGTTATGCTCCAAAAAAACCATAACCTCGAATGATTATATAGGTTTATCTGGGGACACGGGAGCTTTTATTTGCGATCCCATATTATGATACGGGATTAAGGATATGGAGTGCGCGTGTCCTATTTAATGAGGATGTAACATGGATACACGCGCACATACATTCGTCAGTTCTTGCACAGCACGGCCAGGCAGCTGACACTTGAAATTGACCGTCACTCATCAAGCATGGAAAAAGTTCATGAGAGTGGCTTGTTGGGCTAGTTGGTACATGGTTATACTAGGAGAATACCAGCAAACTTGAAAGTAGAAAAAATCGAGAAGCAGACATAGACAAAGTGACAGGAAGGTGGCTGGGCTAATCAGTAAAGTACCAGTAAGTAGCACCAGCTTACCCAAAGCCCTTCTCTGATCTTGGCGCATCTCCTTGCTTCCTTCCATGTCCGCGTGTATGAACAAGCCCAACGTAAGATGTTGCTGAGGTGTGAGGAACTCGCTTGCCATTGACACCGTTTTATGTCTCGATCTAGGCGCACAGCTACACGTTAACTCTTCCATGGCAGAAGGACAGCTATGAGTACTCAGCGCTCCCAAGTGGTTTTCTATACGTATAATGCTGCTTAGCTTCGTTGATCTGACGAGAACGAGCACATTAAGCGTGACACCCAGCAATACCGGCATGAACCAGTCAAAATACGTACGTACGTTTGTAGTTGTCAAAACGCAGTAAACCGGTGCACCATTGTGGACGCCAGTAAACATGAGATGTACCTGCGTAATATCATTTGATCCGCAAAGTAGGTCCTTTAGTTTTCCTTATTTGCTTTTTTTTCTAGTGCTGTTTCGAACAGTCAGTGACGTCGAAGTCAATATTGTATTTTTTATAAGCGTAACTGCATCAGGGACGAGATATTTACACCACTCTAAGCCTCTGCGTAGACCACTTCAGTCAGGCAGGCATAGTTTAAACCCATTCCAACCTGCTGGTTGTCAACTCGCCGATGTCTTGGCATGCCACAGGCCATCGTCTTGAACATTTCGCCCGGAACTCAGACGCAGCGGTTGGCTAAAGTAATTTTTCTTGACGATCTTGATCATCTTGTTGGGATACACGGTTTTCTTGGCCTGTGTGTCTACGTCCAGTATGTACCCCATGCCTTCAAGAGTCGGCCGAGCAGCCTCTAGTTGAGCGTCGGCAGTCATCATCGCTTGCTCTTCCATGGTACTCGGCTTTGATACCGCGTTGTTTTGACCTTCCATACGCTCGCCACTTTCCTCCATCGCCTCAGAACTCAACTCCTCGTCGGAACTGCCTTTCGAACGTCCGTAATCCCTGCTCTCCTTCCCGGTATTGCCGAACCCGTTCACAGGCGAAGCCATCGAGCTTTCCTTCTTCGACGAACACATGCCGCTTGCCATCTCTTTGCCCCTGCATTTTCGACTCTGACTACAAGCTCCATTTTCGCAGTCTCTGAACGGGTTCTTCATTTTGTCGAAGTGCCTGATGACATCCCTCGCCTTCGCGAGGGCTAACTGGTTCAAACGAGATTTTTCTATGGGTAGTGTGCAGTTTTCTTCTTGACAGGTTGACAGCCTGCCGGCGACGTCTATTTCCTCCACATTCTTCGCACCGGCGTCGTTAAGTTGCCTGTCGCTGCCATTTTCACCGTTTGCTGATGTCAGCGATGTAGGTGAATCGTTTATATTTTTGTCCTCGAACGTCTTAAAAAGTCTCTTTGATTTCCCGTCTTTCTCTTGCCCCACCGGTACTATCTGTGAAGCCTCCTGCACGCCCGGGTAGACTTGGACATAATGATCCACATCGGGGTTATACACCCCGTGATAACCGCTTACGCCAGTGGCCACACCAGGCGAGTAGCTGCCTTGAACTCCAGGCTTTTCTAACGGTGTTCTGTAAATTTCTGGCTGGATAGCCGCCCCTTCGACGTACACTGGGTAAGCGGATACCTGAACGTCTGGGACTGCTCCAACATCTCGACTTGGAACGACAACAGCTGTGTCGGCGCTGTAGGGATTGGCGTAAGGAATGTTTGGACGCGAGGCGACTTGGCCAGCAAATCTATGATCGTGAGCTCTCACAAGCGGCACAGGAGGCTGCTGCTGGAGCGCGAAAGGGGCCGGAGCGTTACCTGGATGTTGGTGGTATCCGGCCGCACGGGTATGTTGAGACGGAGTGAGAACCGCAAGTGCAGCGGGAACCTGGTCTACGCTTAGCACGCCTGCGTTCCTGTAAACATTCGTCGGGTCGTCGCCCTCGTTAAGCGGCAAGCCCTTGCCATCCTGACCTACAGAAGTTGCAGTGTGAGGCGATCCTGCATTGACCGCTATTTCTGAGTTAGGCTCGAAGTGTCGCCCATCCGTCCCTTCGACCGTGCCAACGTTTCTTTGAGCTTGGTAATTTCCTTGATTTGGGGCCGTCAATCTAGATGGTGGTCCGGGAATGTATTCTTGATGCGCGTAATGAGTTCGCCCTCCTGTTTCAGCAGTTGGTGGACGATGTGTCGGAGGTCCGGCAATGTAAGCGTTCGAAGGAGGGTGGTACGTTTCTGTTCCATAATGTGAATTCCTGTGATCCCCGTTTTCATCTCGTAACCCAGGATTTGCGGCTACGGCCTGGAAAGACTTTTCATTGTACAGCGCACGGCTGTTGACGGAAGCCGGATTATGTACAGCCGGGTGATGAACTTCACCGACGTAATGCTGGTTGTTCACGTTCGCCTCCTCTCTTGTGCCGGCTAATGGTTTGGCACCTCGCACGTTCGTGTAGAGGCTTGCCAGCACTTCCATGGGAACGAAATGCTTCTTTGGCGTTTGTTCTGAATCTGTGGACATGCCGCCTGCGACACTCTGAGCGCTACGACCAGAGTTGTCTATTTCGGAAAAGCCTCTGGGCGGCGAGACCTGCCCCGCCGGCTCTACGACGTCGCCTTCTGGACCGTTATATTTACCTGCGGTTTCAGGTGCCACGTTCGCGGCTTGTCCCCCGATCCTGACCGAAGCGACGCCAGGCGTCTTGCTTAGAACTCGAATTCGAATTATTTTCTTTCGTCTAGTTTCATCGTCGGGAGAATTTGTTGCATTTCCAGGTTCGAGTTCGGCTACTTTGTCTGTGGAACTTGAGAGGTGGTCACGTGGGCCCGCGGGGTGCACTGTGGAGCCATCTATTTGGTAAGCCTTTCCGTAGGGACCCCTGCTGTTCTTAGCCTTTTCGTGGTGCGCTGAGTCGTGCACGCCACGACTGTAGTGTTCCTTTGCCTTCTTTATGTCGTCGTGTCCTTGCTTGTGACCATGCTGCCCTTGGGACTTGAGTCGATGTCCTTGCTCCTGGTTGTCGACACCGTAGGCCTTGTCGTGATGTTTGTCTGAAAGATGAGGCGGAAACGTTATTACTATGTTGCACTTTTTTTTCCTCCCCCCCCACCACCGCCATTTCTTATTTAGTGTAAATCACAGCGCTCGTGCATCCCAAGCGACTGAAATCCAAGTGTCGTGACTGCAATCGGTTTCAACTGTTAGGTTCGGCCAGGCTTGCAAATCGGCCGACGCCATTCTTTGGTAGCAATAATCACCCAACCTGTGTGATTCAGCTATACCACCCATATGATAGAGTATTAAGAAGAAAACTGGTTATTTGCCTCATGTTCTTTTCTAAAGCATCAATGCTCAATCGTAGGTGACGAACTTTGCCTAAAGTACATTACTAAACTGTCATAGCGTTCCTACTTACGGCTTTCCTCAAGAAGAAACGAAAATTGTTGACGGGAGCGATTGGCGCCTCTAGATGCCGTTGGCTGCATGCAGACGCTGCTACTATAGCAAAAGACCGCGTTACTGTTGAGGTACCAAATGTTTTTAATAAGTGGCATTTGTGTACGAGATGAAAATACAGCTTTTGCTGCCTTCAATACCTCTTCAAAAGTGCTTTCACTGCCGACAATAGTCATTTCCCACCATCTTGCTTGTATTTACACTCTGATGCTATTGGTGTCCTTGGTGTCAGTGTTTGTTGGCTTCTTAGGATATGATGTTATTATTGTAATAACTCTGGTATTACACCCCGGCCCAGATGATATTCCAAATGAATTTCTAAAGCATTACACGGAATGATCTTCCAAGTATTTATGTGTGATATTCAATATATCGCTTGAGGAAGGTGCTTTACCAAATGACTGCAGAGATGCCAGAATTAAACCTTTATATAAATTTGGTGAAAGAAAGAATGTATACAAAATTATTAGCCGATCTCGCTTACATATACAGCATGCCAGCTACTTGAACATACTATTCCCAAAGATTTATCTGACTTTCTAGAAGAACACAACGTAATATCAAAAAGTTCAAAATGGCTTCAGAAGGAGATACTCGACATCTACACAGATGGTAGAGACAATTCCTTATTTTTCACAAACACTTAACGAAGGCAAACAAACTGATGCGATATTTCTGGACTTTCGCACGGTTTCGCACGGTTTCGCACAGAAAGCTGATTCATAAATTAAGTTTCTTAATAAAATATGACAAGCTTATAGCCTGGATCGAGGCTTACTTGTCAAACCGGCCTCAATTTGTTTCTTGGAACAATGCCCACTCTCAGAGTGTTCCGGTTGAGTCTGGAGTCCCCTACAGATCTGTTCGTGGACCACTTTTGTTTCTTACATTTATAAATGATATTGCCCGTTATCTTTCAGTCCGTGTTTATGTTATATGCTGATGACTGCGTCCTCTAGAAAAAAAATTTAATTCTACTGAGGATAAAATGAGGCTACATAACGACCTTCAAGAGGTAAAATGTTGATGTGACTTGTGATAAGTTGTAATCAATTTTGATGAAATTGCATATATGAGAACAACACTAAAAAAAAACCTTCCCAGTACCAGTATGGTGTTACTAATTACGTGCTTTCTGAAGTGACAGGCTGCAAGTATCTTGGCCTCTCGATCTCCGATAACCTTTCTTCCAGTTAATAAATAGGCATTGCAATATTGACACATTGCAAATAATTAGTTATTCTAGTGGTAAACCATTGTTAACAAGAGTTAACTATTACAAATATTCGTATTTTCCTAAAGCTATAACCGACTGAAACAGCCTTGCCGATAATGTAGTAACACAGATTTCGTTGTCATTGTTTGAGGCGCATATACAATCATTTGAGTGTGTGTGTGTGTGTGTGTGTGTGTTTGTGTGTGTGTGTGTGTGTGTGTGTGTGTGTGTGTGTGTGTGTGTGCGCGTGCGTGCGTGCGTGCGTGCGTGCGTGCGTGCGTGTGTGTGTGTGTGTGTGTGTGTGTGTGTGTGTGTGTGTGTGTGTGTGTGTGTGTGTGTGTGTGTGTGTGTGTGTGTGTGTGTGTGTGTGTGTGTGTGTGTGTGTGTGTGTGTGTGTGTGTGTGTGTGTGTGTGTGTGTGTGTGTGTGTGTGTGTGTGTGTGTGTGTGTGTGTGTGTGTGTGTGTGTGTGTGTGTGTGTGTGTGTGTGTGTGTGTGTGTGTGTGTGTGTGTGTGTGTGTGTGTGTGTGTGTGTGTGTGTGTCCGCAGCTGCCTCGTATTCAAGACCGCAGCATTCATAAATAAATTCGAATAAACGAATAAAGAGAGAGTCTTGCGACAAAATTGGTCGCCAGACTCCCTCTTTATTCGTCAATCTGCGGTGATTGCGCGTCGTGTGGTGGTGCAGTGGGCAAGATAAATCGATTGCGCCAAATTTCTGAGTATAAAATGACAACAAATATTGCGAGAAAATTCTTAAACCATTACGCAGCCTTGCAGGACACACGCATAAAGTACTCCGTCAGCACTTTACGTTCGCCCCACAAACACAAACTGCTTGCGCAGTGTTACCTGTGGCGGTGAAAACAAGCGAACGTTCTCACGCAAGCGAGCATTGTCCTTTTGATTTGAAATGCGCAGTCTTGCTCGCTTCATCGGCATTAGCTGTGGTTGAATTCAACATTCTTCCTCCTATCGCTGCTAAATATGTCTCTTTATGACTATACCACAGTCTTGAAGGCTTTTTTTCCAAGTTCGTGAACATTATTTTGCCTGCACAATCCTGTGTTTGGTCTGACACGAAGCAGTCTGATACGCTGCCTTTGACAGACGTTATATACAGCTCCACTGTCGTCTGATCGGGCACAGTTCTCACCTCCGCACATGCATCTGTAGAATTGTTCACTGTGGAGAGCGTATAGCGCACAAAGAACGTGAATCAAGGCAGAGACGGCACTACAGCGATGAGCTAAGTTTAGTGCTGTGGTTTCTGTCCTCTTTACCATGGACTCCGTTGTTTGCGTGCCGTTTTCTTTCGGTAATGATGCGACAACAAGCCCAAGTTTGAACTCTTCTTTTCATTGCGCTCTTTGCGCATAGTTCCAGAACCAATGAACTAATTCTTCCATGTTCTTTCGCGTTTCTCAATGTTGCGCCGTTGCCACTTGTCGACATCGTTAAGAGCCGCAGGGCTACTTCAGTAGATGTGTTCGTTGCTATATGCAATCCATTTCAAGCATCAATGCCGGGCCTTCCTTTCCATGTTTTCCGTCTGCTCATCACACAATCGTAACTAATCTTATAGGATATTAAAATACCGTATATACTCGTATATTAACCGCAACTTTTTCACTTTTTGCTTCGCAATTTTGACAGATGCGGCTCTTACACGGGGCAGTCCATTCCAATCCAAATTTCAGGTCCGTTGCGTAATACATGTGTTTCACTTGAGGGCCATCCAGTCCTCATAATCGCTGTCTAGCTGTTGCTACTGCTCATGCTCGGTTCGGCAGCAGAATCACGGCTTAAGGGATACAGTCGCGCTCAGTGCCTCCCATGTGGAATCATATATGCATATGTCCCCAAAGCTTTTCACGACGATTTTTGAAGAAAGTGCACGCCAGACGCCTTTTTTTTTTTTTGACGTCTTATTTTGTCTTCAAATTTTGGACGGCCAGGTTTGGAATGTGGCTCTTACATGAGTGCGGCCCTTAGTTGAGTATATAAGGCAACTGAGTTATTCACGCAGCATAAAACCAAATCAACACTTAGGAATATATCTTCTTTCTTTTCCACATTATACTTCTCTTTTACATTATTTATTTTATTTTATTCCCGACTTCTCGTTTTTCTTGCTACGTTTGTCTAAAAATATATTTCCTAGAGGCGCGGCTTTGACCAGCTTGTCTCCGAATCGGAAAAGGAAGAAAAGAGAAAATAGTGCGAGCATCGCACGCACACCGTGCAGGAGCGTTCGACTCACCGCCATTGCATAGTGCATTCCACTACCGGCGCATGTCCCTCAACGCTCCTTTCAGTCGACGAGAAAGCAACAGCCAATACCGTATTAGACGACACAGCCAAGAACCCTGCACGTCCACAATGCGGAAGGCCGAACACCAAGCGCCGGTCGTCGTGGAGGACCATCAGTCGAAGAGTAGCACACGCACTCAGCAGCTGTTAGTTGCTATCAGCGAAACCGCAACGCCTGTGCAAGATAAACCCTCCGCCACGTTGATTTGTCCAACATCATCGACGCACGCTACCGTACCGATAGCAACCAGGGTGAGGTCGGAGAAGGGGACCCTCGGGAACGTCATCGCAACTTCTCGAAGAATCGAAAACGCTACAGGTGCCCTACCTCCCAAGAGTGACATGGGCGACGGTGGCGCCAGATCTACGCGTGAGGCTTCCTCCGCAAGGCGGAGCCATGCGACAACATCTAAAGGCGTCGCTGACTCAAAAGCTACCAGGGCGAAGTCATCGAAGTCGGCGACGCCGAGGGACACAACCGCCACGAGTTCGCGCAATGTGAGAAGGATCTCAGAAAAACCGCCACCCAAAAAGTACGTGTCCGACGGTGACAGTACATCTGCGCACGAGGCTTCCTCCTCAAGGCGGACCCATGCGACAACCTGCAAAGGCGTCGCTGACTCGGACGCTACAAGGACGAGGTCATCAAAGTCGGCGACGCCGAGGGACACAACCGCCACGAGTTCGCGCAAGGTGAGAAAGACCTCAGATGAACCGCCACTCACAAAGTACGTGGACGGCGGTGACAATACATCTGCGCACGAGGCTTCCTCCTCAAGGCGGACCCATGCGGCAACCTGCAAAGACGTCGCTGACTCGAACGCTACTAGGACGAGGTCATCAAGTCGGCGACGCCGAGGGACACAACCACCAAGACTCCCACAGATGCACCACCACCTGTAAAGTACGTGGACGACGGTGGGGCAAGATCTGCGCACGAGGCTTGCTCCGCAAGGCGGACCCGTGCGGTAACCTCTAAAGACGTCGCCCACTCGAACGCTACGAAGGCGAGGTCAGTGAAGCCGGCAGCGCCCCCGGACATCACCTCCACGATTTTGCGGAGGATTAGACAATCCGAAGATACCCCGTGGCCGCAGGGTGACGTCAACACTCCTTTCATCGTCAGGCAACCGCACAGCAACGCTCCCACAGCGCGCCGGAAGGAGCCATTAAGTTTGTCCCCAAAGCCAATCGCAGGGGCTGCAAACCGTCAGCACCGGTCAAAGAGCAGCCGCTCCTCCAGCAGCAGCGGCGGAGGAGGAAGCAAGCACCATGAGAAGCGCGGCGGCAGGGTCACGTCCTACTACGTCCGCCAGCATGTCGTACTATACCCGTCGTACTACGTCCGCGACCTGTTGTTGAAACGCATGTTCAACGCTGCAGCAGTGCTTTCGCAGCAGCGGCGGAAGAAGCACGAAATTACGACCCTTCATAGAGAGGCACGGGGCACCTCGCCTGAAGTGTCTGCAACCGCGAAGTTCGGCACAGAATCCCATCCTTTTGTAATCGGTCATTCATCAGCTAGCTCAGTGAGCCCGAAGTTCTGTTCCGTCGGTCGTTTCTGATGGCTCGTCAAGTGGCTCTCTCGTAGCCAAGCGAACGTGGACCAGCACCAGCAGTAGAAAGAAGTGGAAGCAAGATGGGATGACCCCCACCCTCACGATGAAGTAACGCCCGATACACAACGTGACTGTTATTGTCGTTTGTTAGCGAAAATGCCACAAAATGGCGCAGAGCAATTTGGTTCGAAAGCCTCCTGCACCAGGGGGAAGACACCGAGACTTCTGCTGCGAATTTTACTGCTTAAATTGCGTTGAATGGTTTTGATTAAGCGCTTGCAAAGTTTATTTTCTGTGTCCTCAATGTTTCCTTTGAATACTGATGTACCATGCGTCTGTACGAGCAAAGCACAAGGAAAGCTTGTACATTATTAACACCAACGCCTCGACGGCCTGTCATGGTAAAAAAGCTGTTGCCTGTTGACATTATAGCAAATCCAGCAGGAAACCAGGATTTTCAGCAAAATTCTTAGGAGAGTGCAGGTTTTATGGAATGATTTAATAATGACCTCGCAAACAATCGCAGCTAACTTATTGTTGTTTAAAATGTGGTGCAAAAAATTGTACTTATGCTGAACTAAAATTCAGCATTAATTTTTCAGCTATCCATTCTAGCTTCTGTCGCCCGACCGCGCCGACCACTGGCTGTAGTCGCTAGGCGCGAGAAGGACGTGTATGCGACATGCTGCTATTAACCTGAGATAGTTCATGGCGCATATATATGTTAACGTATGTATGTCATATGTTAACATTATATATTACATTATATTAACATTAACATTATATTAACATTAACATATTAACATTAGTTAACATTATACATTATATATGTTAACGTATGTCATATGTTAACGTACGTTTCCAAACTGCAAGCGTTAACTTCGGAAACTCGGGTGTCACTGTAGACCATTACCTCTGCAGATCTTGAAGTTCTCCGTGGTTGACGAACACTCCATCCAGTTCGTATGCATCTCTAACGTGCCTTAACGCTATCCTGTTTTCTGCTCTATAATCCCATTTCCCGTCTCCCAGTAGCTATAGGGTAAAAAGCGGGCTCAATTGTTAACTTCCCTGCCGTTGCTCTATCTATCTATCTATCTATCTATCTATCTATCTATCTATCTATCTATCTATCTATCTATCTATCTATCTATCTATCTATCTATCTATCTATCTATCTATCTATCTATCTATCTATCTATCTATCTATCTATTTTTATTTATTTATTTATTTATTTATTTATTTATTTATTTATAAGCGCGAACGTCACAAAAGTGAAAGAGAACACAATTTAATGGCCGTCCAGGGCCTTGCTTGCATCTCAGGGGTTTTGATCTGTGCCTCTAGGTTAAGCAGTCGGTCGAAACACTGAGCTCGCAGTGCACTTTCGGGTCTCTTACCAGCCCATTGTCTTCCTTTGCCCTCATTCCTTTTCCCCTTCCTACCGACGTTGACCGATGCGGGGTAGCAGGTCAATGACAATGCTCCTTCAGCCAACCTGTTCGCTTTTCATTTATTATAAAGATCTATGAGAGGGAAAATTGTCATCCACCTGACTGGGAGGCTTCCTTCAACTGGGGCGCTTTCTTTCTACGTATAGATTTTCTTTGTAGCTTCGTGGTATACAGCCGGGTGGATGACAATTTCTTTTTTTTTCCTTTAGTGAACTTTCCTCGAGCTTGCAGGCTCCCGTTAGAACTGATTTTCTAAAATGGTATATATGTATCGCACAGAGGGAGCGGTTGCTAGGTACACCAGCGGGTAGGTATATATTACAGTCAATTGAAGAATCGGTGGCTGTGTCGCACGATAGGGCGCCCTATACACGAGTTGAACGTGAACCTTAGGGCAAATATCATGGTTCGTCCATTTCCGCGGAATGTGCACCCCGTGCACAATGTAGGGAGGCGGGTCGCGAGAGCTAGGGCTTTGTTGCGAGAGGCAAAGGATCAGGAGGAGGAGTCTGCGTTTGTTGACGCCGCATGGATTAATGGTAAAAATGCTTATTCGGTGGTGGTAGTAGATGGCAAAGGGAGCGTTAGAAATGCTGCTTCCATTTATACCAAAGACCCGGGGGTTGCTGAACAGGTGGCTATTGCTCTAGCACTAATTGATTCTAGAAGAGTTTTGGTGTTTAGCGACTCGCGATCTGCGATTACAGCCTTCTCGAGAGGACTTGTTGCGGAACCGGCTAACAGACTGCTGCAGGGTCGGGATATCACTTCGCATACCGTTACTTGGTTCCCGGCGCACATGGGGACAGTGGAGGGAGCCCCGCGTAACCTCAACGAGGTGGCGCACAGAGAGGCACGAGGATTAGTGTGCCGTGTACTCCCTGAAGGGGCTGGATGTCCCGCTCCTGAGTACAGGGACCAGCTGTTAACATACAACGAAATCACCAAGCACTATTACCTAGGGCGCAGGGCATTCCCGTTGGCACATCCTAAATTAAGTAGGCCGCAGGCGGTTACATTAAGGCTTCTGCAGACACGGACGTACCCTAACCCGGTCATCATGAATAAAATTAATCCGGCCTGCGGGGTTTCAGTCTATTGTAGTAAGTGTGGGGGTTTGCTCGATTTACAACACATGCTGTGGCGCTGCTTGGCGTTGGCCGGTGATGGTTCTCGAGGTGAACAGTGGTGGCAGCGAATGCTGCACAGTGAAGTGCTGGCGGACCAACTCAGGGCTGTCCAGAGGGCCCGTGTGATGGCAGAGGGGCTCGGCCTCTCTGTACCGACGTGGGAGCGGCCCGCATCAGTCCCAGACTGATCCCTCAGGACCTAAATAAAGTTCTTCATACCATACCATACCAGCCGCGCTCAACAGCCTAGCCAGAGCAGTGATGTTCGTTGTTTGGGATCCCCTACACTCTTCTTGCTACGAAGCTGACATCATGGAATGTGGAATGCTAGCAGCAGCCGTAGTGGACCGCAAATCGCTAGTCGATAGTACAGTGAAGCTTCCTTTGCCTAAATATTCGGTATTTGACGTAGGTACGTATAGGCACGTTTCTCGCCGAATAAACAACAACATAGGCCACCGGGTATGTGAGACAGCCCATTCTTAGGTCACTCCCTCTGAATGGATTTGCGCCGCCGTGACACAACGGGTATAGACCCTTTTTGCGACATTCAAGGTTCTTTTTTCAACACCGCGAATTGCAGAACACCTAATTTGGGAAGGGAATGCGCCATTCTAGACCAACAACGACGGAGCGTGTTTGCGACAACAACGGTGGAGTATCGACCGGAAACCTACTGTGATTGGGTGAAAGCGCCCCAAAAGCTCATGATGACGTGACCATCCCTCCTAAGCTGAATCCTGGTTCCGGATTCCCGTGTGAGGGTGTATACTTCTGGGATTTTAGCGGAGAAGATTGCCCCATCACCTTCATGGCAAGAGCAGAGGGGCCAAACTCCTGTGTCACCTTCCTACCACCTAGCTTTACCTTACCTTGACAGCACCCCCCGCCATTTCCATTCCCTTTCGGCGGAGGAAAGATAGTCCAAAGTGAAAGTGCCCTCTAGAAAAAAGGTACTAAAAACGTTTTCAAACAAGCAGGATGTACTTAGGTGCGCTTCGCACTTTCCTGCGCATACACCTCTCACTGCCATTACTTTCTCCACAAGCATCACGTGAACGCCGAATGGCCATAGGCAACGACACCATGCGAGTGTCTTCCGTGACCGCTGCTACCTCACTAACTCGGACAAGCTTCGTGTGATTTGGATTTCAACACTGCGTCGAATCCGCATTGTTTTTTTCATATTCGATCCTCGAGGGCAGACTCGCCTCACCTTTGTCGACGTACTCTTTCTCCGCGATGATGCGGTAGCCACGCTCCCTCCATCCGGCACGCTGGTGTCCTTTGTCCTTGTCAGTGAAACCCTGCGATCCAGCCTCGTGGTGGTACTCCTCGTGGTTCTGCGCGTCCTTCTGGGAGAACCCCCTGCTGCCACCGTCTATTCCCTTGCTGCCGCCAGTAGCCGGTGCACCGTGAACGTATACGGGTGCGTACCCAGCGCCCACGGCGTGCTGCGGAGTGACGAAAGAATTATTTGATGAAACGTGGGTTTGGGTAAAAGAGAAGCATACTCTGGCGGGAACGTCACGCTGCTTTTCCTAATCGCAGAAACCTCTAAACAAGTGCAACGTGGCTGCTCCTATGAGGAGAAGGTGAGGTCAGGATTTGAATAAGAAAGGGACGCAACAAATGACGAATTTTAATGACAGAAAGGTAAAGAGGTAGCCTGACTGAAGTGCCTCTGACCTCCTACTCTACGCTGGCAGTACGTACTAATTAAAGCAAGAAACGGGAAACAACGAACGTGCCAGGCACGAGAACAACGCATCATGAAGAACGACGCATATCGTGAAAACGTCAAAACAAGAAGGCAAAATAAACTGAATCAAGACAGCACAGATGAGGTCACTTAAGAAGCAGCACTTTAGCACAAATGTCGCTTTCAGGGGAGAGTGGCATCACTCCGGAAGGCTTAAACCCTGTGTTCCTCAATTATTCTGAAAATAAGAGCGGGAGAAGTAGTTTGCTGGTATTCACGGGGACATCAAGGGCAGGTTCTTGTTGCTTACGAGCAGTATCGCGCCTTCTGCACTCTTCTCCACGCAACATAGTAGTACTACAGAAAAGACCAATCCTCGTTTCTAAGTCGCGTGCTATGTGTAGCTCACTATCAACGCGAAAGAAAGTGTGAACTTAACCCACAGATCGCGGCGGTCAGCCATCTTAGTAAATAAAGCGAGAAAAGAACTGTAATAACAACGTAATTGCCGGACACACACGCGTTTCATCTAGTCATGAACCTTTAGCGAAACAAAGTGTTTTTACTGTAGCGTGATGCACCACCCGCTACGACGACCACGAAGGGTCACACATGTGTACGTCAAAGTTGGTTCACATGCGTAGATGGCGTACTGCCAGCGCGGATAGCTGTGGCGGATGGCCGCATCGCGGTAAGCTAAAACTTTTATAGATGATACGTGAAATTACGCAAGCAGGCTTTCCCACGCACACTACTTCCCTGATCAACGTGACTGAGCTCCCACTAGTAGCACGTTGAATTAATAATGATTAGTGGTTGTTTTGTTGCCCTTAAAATGAAGGAAAGGAAAGTAAGGAACTTCAAGTCATGTGCATGTGAAAGCCCGCTTGCGAAATTCGGTCGGCAGTGAGAGAGGCGTTTTGAAACCTCAGATGGCGCGAAGTACGGAGAGCGTCAAAGATGGTAGCACCAGCCAGTCCGCTGGCGCCTTACTTCAGCACTGTAGCCTGATATCCCCCATTTTGTTTAGGTCAAACTATACTCGCGGCGAAGCGCACTTGCCTATTTTTCATATCGTCTGTGGCATCGCATAATTCACGTGCTCTTTCAGGCCGTTCCCCTCGCATGAAAACCTACGTGGGTTCCCTGTGCGTAGCCACCACCGAGATGCCTCTGATGGCTCTGGTGCCCTTGCGATGCGAACCTGTCGGCGCCCTTGATGGCGTCGGTGCTCGTTTTGCTCCGGTGGGCCGCCTTCAGCTTGTGGTGCTCGTCGTCCTTGAATTTCTCTGCGTAACAACGAGGTCATATCGCACGCAAACGTGCCACAGAAGAAGGTTAACAGTAGATGAAACCATGAGAACGTAATGCGCAGACAGCAAGCGAGTGTCTTATCGGCAGGAGTACTGGCCATCGTGCCCTCATTTTACTCACCCCTCTGTGGCTTTTGCTCACCCACGTGTATAGCATCTCATATCCCAGTTTTTCTTTGAGAAAAATCACATCATCCCTAAAGTGACAGGTACTTTCAACAGATGTCGTCGCCATCAGAATTGGTCGCCCTCTTCTTCATTTTACAAAACGATAACTACGTACAAATGGGTCCGATATGAAATTAACCGGTGTTCGAACAACGATAGCAGATGTGTGATTTGGAGCCTCACTTGCTGATGCTTGCTGAGTAGCCGTTATGTCGCAGAATAAGTCCCGTGGTACGCTTTTGATTTACCGGCAGAAGGAGGCGACACTAGGCGGTGTCGACCGCAAATCCGCCGTTATCTGTCATGTTGACCTCATATAGGCACACCCAGAGATAGAGAGAAAAACAAGGGAAAGGAGAAAGGCGGGAAGGGAGAGGTGTAAATATAAGAAGAAAGTACAGAAAGAGTGACCGCTCAGACACACGATGGCAGGCGTCCACGATCACCTTACATGAATTAACACAGCATATGATCATGTGGAACATAACGAACACCAATTAAGGCTTGTGTTGTCCATAAGAATAGTCAATTGTGCTGTACTTAAGCACTGTAGCAGTGCCTTCGTTGCCCTCTCCTGCGATTAACATTACGAGGTCGGCATGGCAAAAAGGGTGTTTCCCAGCAAGTCGGGACGAGGCAAGGGCTCCTCACCCCTCTCGAAGTACTCGATCTCGGTTCGGACCCTGTACTTGCGCTCGGCCTGACCGCCCTTGTCGTGGCCTCGCTCCTTGTGCACCCTGGCCCGGGCATCCTCCAGGTGGCGGTGTGCGCCGTCCTCGCGCTGGCGACCGTGCTGCTCGTGCTGCTGGCTCTGGCCACCGGTGGCCCACTGGCCGTAACGGTAGCCCTGGCTCTCGAGGCCTCCCGCGCTGCGTTCAAGCGTGCAAATAGTTCATCGATGAAGCTTGACGTTAAGATGCAACGTACGGGCTGTGAGACACGCCGTGGTGGAGGTCTGCAGATTAATTTTGAAATGTATAGTGTCAAAATAGGGACGGAGGGAAGACAGCTTTGCTGTTGCAATGCTTTCTCTTGATTGCGTATACGGTTAGCGCGCGGTCTTTGTTAATACAAGGCGCGATGGAGGGTAGATACTGACACACCAGAGCTGCATCTGTCTATCCTCATGCCTGGCATGCTACTCCAAGTGAAGGGTTAATAAGTAATACGAACTGTCGTTCAGCTTTTGCGTCACTCTGCTGTGGTGTTGTGACCTAGAAAGTGCGGCGTTGTGCAGTAGCTCGCAGTTAAATTGTACCACTTCGAATTCTCTAAAATATGTCCCTCGCCAGGTTTGGGCATTGTAAACAGGGAAGTGCGGCACGCAGAGCACGTGGTGGCAATCGTGTCTTAAAAATGTCAAGTGGCTGCACGGTGCGAGAACGGCCTCTCGATGAATCCCCGTACAGCCAGAAGTCACACGCACAAATGCCTCTACGTAATGCGCACTGCATCAAACATCACCGATTATGGTACGGGATTCGCTAAATTAATTGTTCAATGTAGAATGAACAATGCGGTCACTGAGAGTGTGCCAGGCATCAAAAAGAGGCAGAGAAAAAAATACCACAAAATGCCACAACGTAGACGTGACGCGGTTCCTCTGCTCCGCTATGGAATAAAGGCAAGGAAGAAAAGTCTCATTGACTCCAACAGAAATAAAAGATTCATCAGCCATTCCCCTCTGTGAAGGTGGATGGTCATCGAAACTGTTTATCACACGACACAGAGGATAGCGTTTTGAACACAGATACGAACATCGCCGTGAGGTTCAGTATGAGTGAAAGCGTGTGAGGCTGAGCCGGCGAATGCGGTTCCATCTCGCGTGCTCGAGCGTGGTACGCAGCCCAGATGCGTGCCCTCTCCTGTGGCGCGCGAGGCAGGAAACTCAGGCCAACATACTTCCCTTTCCCCCTCTATCCTCTCATCTTTCTTTCCCCGCCACCATTCCCCATTACGCTGCGCCGTGCTCCCATATGGGCTGCAGAACTGAGCGTATTTTCCCTCTCCCAAATCAGGAAGAAAGAAGAATCCTCTATTTGTCAGGCGAGGGATGAACGGCGTTCTCCGACGGCTGCTATAGGAGGCCTCGATGCCCTCCTCGCCCGCCTCTCCATACGGAGTGGAGACAACCGCGGCGTAACGGAACTAGCTGTGGAGGAAGACGACTACGATGAACGCGCGAGCATAGGCGAGAGCGTGGTCCAGCGGTTGCGCCGAGGGCCGCAAACGAGCCAGCTGTGGAAGAAGACGACAATGCTCGAGCTCGAGCCATTGCTGAGGATGACAGTAGACGACGACAACTATGATGATGATGATTATAGTTTCCTCTTGCCAATGAATGGCTCACACCACCGTAAACGTGGCCTTCCCATTACGACGTCAGAAAAGTGAAATTCTACGCCAGAATGATGAGAGGCAACGGAGCACGCTGTGGAAGGAGACGACGACGAACGCGTGAGCAGGGGCACGAGCGTGTTCGCGCTGTTGCGTCGAGGGGCGCCAACGCGTTAGTTCGCGGGTTGTTCGCGGACAACGGACATGCCCTAGCCACATACGGCTTCGATGTAAAAGTGCACTTGGGCAGTGAAGTTCGCCTCCCGGCAGCATGCCAATGTGACATCTCAATTTCTCCTGTCTACTCTAATAACCAGCCAATATGAAAAATTCTTGCTTTAAGACG
Source organism: Dermacentor variabilis (assembly GCF_050947875.1). Taxonomy (NCBI): domain Eukaryota; kingdom Metazoa; phylum Arthropoda; class Arachnida; order Ixodida; family Ixodidae; genus Dermacentor; species Dermacentor variabilis. The sequence goes on from NC_134573.1 coordinate 147,522,123, forward strand.
CTCCATAGACGGCGCCCTACAGCTTCCGGTGCATAGCCGAGATTTGTCATAGGGCTTGGTTTGGGTCCTTTAGCGGGCAGTCTAATTCTAAGTACGCGAGCGGTTTTACATTTCAATTCCAGCTTTGCGACCGCTTCTGCAAGCCACAGCTGCGGGGTAGACGCATAGCAGAGATGAAAGTCGGTAACAGAGTTCGAAATGTTTTCCCACATTGCCAGCTCATACATTTGTCGTGTCTTGAATGTTGTGAAACATTTTCGCCACGAAGCAGCATCGTGTATGGCATGTGATATATAGGGTATCCCGGCTAACGTTAGCCAAGCTGTTCAACGAAACAAAAGATTTAAAAACACGGGGCAGGATACGATCTGAAGACCTATACGCTGTTCGGTCGTCACACCCTTGAGGATCAAACACCCCGTAGGTTTTAAAATTGTATCTTGCGGCATCTTTTTCTAACATTTTTTTTTTTCGTTGTGGAGCTTAGCTAACTTTAGCTGGTACACATGGTATAATAGGTGTAGCACCGGGAAGCAACCTTACCTGTGTTGCGCACTGTGTGGTGATACGTGTCCGTGCAGGCTTCCCGCTGCCGGAGCCAAATCTTGAGACGCGTTGGTCGGTGGATGCACAAATATGAATTCCTTCTGCATTGTTGGCAGAGCCTCCCCTTCAAGAAAAAGTGAATGGATATTCAAGAACGTCACCTGTTTGTCTAGACTGCAAGCGAAGAAATACTCTTCGATGAATCTGGGCCCGTATTCACAACATTGTTCTTACGCGAGGACTGTTCGTAAAAGCAAATGTCAGGCAGTCATGATTTTGGACATGTAGTTAGAGAAGGTGTTCGGTCAGTGGCAAGCAGAAATTACTAGCCGAAAGCTTTGGGAATTCGAACCCCCATTCATTGCTCTCATTTACTCTAATCGGAACACAGAAAAGCGTGCGTCAGTAACTGCTTTATCGAATGAAACGAGCAAGGCTTGCGCTTTAGAAAGACTTGCTCAGACGAAGAGTAATGCTGGTGCTAGTAATAAGCTAGTAATAAGCCCAAGTAAAAGAAAAACAGTCCGTGGGCTTTCACCGCCAAGCTGCGGCGACTTTCTTTTTTGGCAGAAACTGCGTACTTCTTTATGTACGGTAGCCAGTAGCACCCCTTTTACACTCGTGTGCAAGAACAAATAGCCATCAGATGGGAATTATTCTACGGAAATTCTGGAGTAGCAGGCCAAAGGTATGCTCCTCTGGTCAACAGCTCCGATTTGTATTGTGCCTATATGCATATATAAACCTCATATTCTTTCTTCAAATATTTTATTTCTTGTTTTATTTTCATAAATCGTTTTTTTATCAAAGGTGTGTGCTCTAGGATCTTCATTGCATTTATGGAAAGGCTGTTATTGTTCACACTCTCCAATTCCACCATGTTGTCGAATTCCGCCACGCTTGCGTCTTCAGCTTTTCAGAAACGCAAACATGTGACATCTTGTCAGCTCTTCAGAGAGAGCGCGATCGCTCTGTCTAAAGAACTGATGGCGAAAATGGCGAAGTTAAAGGTATGGTGTAATCGGACTGCCCGGAATAGCAAAGCCTAGTCACGTTTCAGAAAGAGTTACTCCGCACGTCGAATATACCGAAACCACAGTGACAAATTTGCATAAGAGAGTAAATAATAATAATAATAATAATAATAATAATAATAATAATAATAATAATAATGATGATGATGATGATGATGATGATGATGATGATGATGATGATGATGATGAGTTCGCTCTTACCGCCCTCCTGCGGCGACTCGTACAGCGTGACGCTCAACGTGGCGTTGTCGTGCTCTCCCACTCTGAGCTCTTTGACGGCCTCCTTGATGACCGGTATCCTGTCCTTGCCGTGAGAAGGACCGCGAGAGAGCGCCTCCAGGTACGGCACGTGATTTAGCGTGTCCATCAGATGCATCAGGTGCTTGAGAACGCGTTCGCTCTCCTCTGGTATCGACGTCGTGTTGGCGTCAGACGACGTGACGTTGACGACGTTGACCGACGTTGTGGCGCCTTTCTGCGGCCGTGATGCTGCTTCCGTCAACGTGGTGCCGTTCACCGGCGACTTCACGCCCCTCGCAAAAGGCGGCAGCGTTGACGGTACGATGGGAGTACTTGCTAGCGCAGCCTGCACAGAGGGCATCATGCTTGCGAGACGTGCCCTCTAGAAATATATATCTCGGCTAGCAACACGAGAAACACTGGTAAGATTTGTCTTTTCTTTTGAATGAAAACAGCCGATGAAGCCGACGGAAACCCACTTTCACGCTCTTAAAATCGGCGGATTTACCGATTCTGCCGGCACTGACTTGACAACCTTGGAACTATGGTTACTCACAAATGCAGGTCGCGTCAGTGCAACGAGTATTGTTCCGACATTTAGTGGATAAAATGACTTTTTCAGGGGTGGCTTCTGGTCCCACAAGCCCTCTGCTCTGCAAAAATGAAGTTAACTTCGTGAAGGCGAATGGGTACGCCGAAGAAGGTAGCACATTTGACGAAGACTAACGCATTTCTTGTCGTATACGTGCCACTTCTTTATCGTCCGACTTCACTTCGTGCGGTTCGCTTCTGTTCTTATTCCGATAGCAACAACACCTACGCTCGATTTAGAAGAACTTGTTGTTGGGCGAGTTGGTAGATATTAGCGAGCATTGTTTAACTGCGCAAACAAACGAACCACAAAGACAGCGAGGGACAAGGACGGGACAGAAAGAAGGGACAAGAATGTGTCAGTGACACCTCAGTTTATTTACATAACAGTGAGATGAGGTTTATTGACGAGCGTATGTAGGTCGCGTTTCGCTTATACAAGGTTTTACTTTTCTTTTACCTTGCCTTTTTTTTGCGCACGCGCAGTGGTGTATGTCAGGTGTGTACTTATATGTGTACGTTGTGGAATAAACTTTAGTTGCAAGACTGCGCCCGTCCTTGTCCCTCGCTGTCTTTGTGGTTCGTTTGTTTGCGCAGTTAAACAATGCTCGCACCTACGCTCGAGGCTCACTTGTGCCGTCGCCGTTTGCGTGCTGTCCTACTACCGGCGATGCATGCGCTGTACACGCGCTTGGAGGATTGGAATGGATCCAGAGACGCGAAGTGCGTTTGGCTCCAATTAAGAGCGGTGAACTCAAGTGCAAGCACCGTCACGCTTTTGCCATGGGCCCACACCTTTTTGTTGTAGCTACATATGCATTTTATTAACCGTTAGGCGCCGCACACTAGAAGCAACAAACCTGACCCAGCAGGTTGTTGTTAGACCACATTCATCTTCAGCGACTTTGCTGCTGCCTACTTCGAGTGCTTCAGAAGCTTGTCTGTATATAAACTTGCTCGAAGCAAGTACCCTTCTGGTATAAGGCGCCTTGCGCTGCCGAGAAAGGGCGGCATAGGTACGATTGTATTCTTTTTTTCTTGTGCGCATTACTTATGCAACATTACACCGCCCATACTATCACCCTTTCAGAGCCTTTTTTAATTATTTTTATTCACGAGCTTAATTTACTTTTCGTATAACTTAACGCAACATTTGTAAAATCGTAGAATGGGCGTTGATTTTTAAACGTTACGAAAAATTCGGGTAAGTTGGCAGGTATTCGCGGCTTCTCATCCCGCCAGCGTTCTCAGACAATTTCAGAACAACTCTAAACCTTGCTATCGCTTTCAATATTTCGCCAAATTGACAAATTTTGTTGAATTAACGAATATTCACTTGAATGATACGGAGGACTGACTTTTTTTTTTCTCAGGCACCCATGAAGTGCTCACCCCCCACCCCACCCCCCACTACAAGCTTATCTCCCCTCTTTAAATTGGAGAGTCAACTGGAGACCTCTCAGTCATTACTTGAACAACGTCTGTATGTCATGTACGTCAGGTTCTCTTCCCCGAAATGTCAGCACGACGATGTTAAATCCGGGGTTACTCATCGTAACGGCCTCTTCGGCAGCTTTGTCACTTCGAATGACACGCGTTCTTCAAAGCACTACAGCGGAGAGTGCTTGCAGCTCCGAAAATGTATCGAAAGTGAAATTCCGCCAGGGCGCGAAGATGGAGAGGCGATCAGTAGAGCTTCTGGCTGCTAAGCATTTCGGGCATCACTGCTATACAACGAAGTTTAGGAGGATAGCACTGCCGCACAGTGATTTACGTGTTATGTATACAAGGGGACATACCTCACTTAATACGCTCTTCAAATTCATTTAATGTTCTCCTAATTTAATATGCTGTTCAAAAGGATCACCCTAACGTCCGATCTGAACATACGACTGGGCCCCCATCACGCCCTAAGCTTCAACAGGTACTCAGGACGTGCACAAGTTCCTCCTGCGCATCCCTGCGCTACGAAGACTCTTACAACCTGCCGGCAAGACACTGGTCTCACCGAGGTACTTTAGTACACCAAATCAGTTTTACAAAGACCCACAATGCTAATGAAGATGCATGAAAGGGAAAAAAACTGTCATCCGCCCGATGGCACGCGTCCGAATGCATATGTTGTGCGAGTGTTGCGTGCCCAGTGCTGGTGTATATGTCTTATTCATCTGGAGTACCATGACACGGGCGTGCCGCTACGCTAATTTCTCCAGTTTTCATTGAAAACCATCTAGCTACCTGCATATGCCTATTTTACGTCTACTGCAGGACGGAGGCCTCTCCCTGCGATCTTCTGTAGTGCGCCAGCTGATTCCAACTTGCGCCTGCGAATTTCCTGATTTCACCACCTCACCTAGTTCTCTGCCGTCCTCGACTGCGCTTCCCTACTCTTGGCGCCCATTCTGTAACTGCAATAGTTCCCCGGTTATTCATCCTACGCATTACATGGCCTGTCCAGCTCCATTTCTTTTCTCTTAATGTCAGTTAAAATATCGGCTATCCCCGTTTGTTCTCTGATCTACACCACTCTCTTCCTGTCTCTTAATGTTACGCCTAACATTCTTCGTTCCATCGCTCTTTACGCAGTACTTAACTTGTTCTCGAGCTACTTTGTCACTCTCGAAGTTTCTGCCGAATATGTCAGCACCAGTAGAATGCATTGATTGTACACCTTTCTTTTTAATGACAATGTTAAGCTTCCAGTCAGGATCTGGCAGTGCCTGCCGTATGCACTACAGCCCATTTTTATTCATCTGTACATCTCCTTCTCATGATCAGGGTCCCCCGTGAGTAATGGAGCTAGGTAAACGTACTCCTTCACAGACTCTAGAGGCTGTCTGGCGATCTAGTATTCTTGTTCCCTTTCCAGGCTATTCAGCATTATCTTTGTCTCCTGCATATTAATCTTCTACCCCAATCTTGCCCTCTCTATATTAAAGTCCTCAATCATTTGTTGTAATTCGTCCCCAGTGTTGCTGAACAGGACAATGTCGTCTGCAAGCTGAAGATTGCTGAGATTGCTGAGATATTCGACGTTGATCCCCACTCCTAAGCTTTTCTTGTTTAATAGCTTGAATACTTGTTCCAAGCACGCAGTGAATAGCATTGGAGAGATTGTGTCTCCTTGTCTGACCTCTTTCTTTATGGGTATCTTTCTACTTTTCTTGTGGAGAACCAAGGTAGCTGTGTAATCTTTGTAGAGTTTTCCCAAGATATTCACCTATGCCTCCTGTACTCCTTGATTACGTAATGCCTCTAGGACTGCTGGTATCTCTATTGAATCAAATGCATTTCAATAATATATGAAAGCCACATAGAGAGGCTGATTCTACTCAGCGGATTTCTCGATTTCCTGATCAATGACATGGGGTGTGATCCATTGTAGAATATCCCTTGTGAAGCCAGCCCGTTCCCTTGGTTAACTGAAGTCAAGTGTTGCCCTTATTCTATTAGATCTTATCTTGGTGAATATTTTATACAATAGTGAAAGTAAGCTAATAGGCCTATGACTTTCAATTCTTTAACGTCTCCCTTTTTGTGGATTAGTATAATGTGGTCATTCTTCCATTTGTCTGGGACTTTTGAAGTCGATAGACAGTTCGTATAAAGGGCAGCTAGTTTTTTAAGCATTATGTCTCCTCCATCTTTGTTTAAATCGTCTGTTATTCCATTTTTTTCTGTCACTTTTCCCCGGTTCATGTCCTGCAAGGCCCTTCTACCTAGATCGCTAGATAGAGAAGGAGCCTCTGTATCCTGCTCATCACTACACCGAATGAAGGTTGAATGAAGAACGAAGCTAGCATGGCTGCTTTGGTTACAGTACAGGTCAGTACACAATTCTTCCGCTGCTTTTATTATATATTCGAAATTGCTGATGATATCACCCTGCTTATCTATCAGTGCATACATCTTGGCTTGTCCTAGCCAAGTTTTCTGTGATTCCATGCGTCCATTTCTTACTGCTTCATCAGTCTTTCTCACGCTATAATTTCGAGTATCCCTTACTTTCTCCTTGTTGATCAGTTTTGACATTTCCGCGAATTCTATCTGATCTCTTGAGTTGGACACCTTCATGCTTTGTAGTTTTTTTATTCGGTCCTTTGTTACTTGCGAGAGCTTACCTACTTAGTGGCCTTGGCACCTTACCCCCCACTTCAATTGCTGCTTCTGAAGCCAGCCTAGTCACGGTTTCACTCATTACATCTATGTCATCTTCATCTCCCTGTTCTAAAGCTGCTTATTTGTTTGCAAACACCAGCCTGAATTGGTCTACTTTCACTCTTACTGCCAGCATGCAGTGCGAAAGCCAACACCCCTTTCGCAGTGCATGCTGGAGCCGCCCGTTCGCCTGCGGGCCGTACTACACTTTCCCCTCACTTCTCGACCGCGTCCCGGTAAAGTGCGCGGCGTCCCCTTCGGCGGTCCAAGGGCCACCAGCGTCGGCCATGCGCGAAAAATGGGTTTTGTTGCCCAAAGACTCTGAGGGCGACAGGAGAGCCGTTTTTATCTGCCCGGGGAATGCAAGCAGCCGTGACAGTTTTCGCTGGCGGTGCGTGTCCGAAAGGTTTTGTGCCAGTGTGACGGGACTTCTCCGCCTGGTCTTCGCCTTCCCACGCTGCCTCGCTCTTTTACCGCGGCCACTTATTCAAGAGCGTTGGTGCCGTAATTTCCGTTCTCCTTTTCTTCGCGCCCATGTGCTGCTTGGAACTGTGTTTTCTGTTGGCACCGTGCCTCTTGCTCCCGTTATCTTGATTTGTAGAGATCGTAGAGGACGGTCTTGCAGTCGCGAAGCTCCTCGTATTGTATAGGATTATCTTTAGGATTCCAGTTACGTTGTATTCTTTCTAGAAACAAATATAGCGCTTGCCGGAGAAAATATCGAGGCTGCTTGCTCAAACAGCGCCCGCGGGTGAAAGTTGCGTAAGCTGCACTTCTGCAACCTTGTCCGAAAAAGAGCCGACGTTTTCACGAACCGCCATCAGTGAGCGATTGCGACATGAGAGGCAATTCGTAGCTGTGGTTTTCTTGATTTGTTCCGGTTATCAGAATAAAAAAATCTGTTAGCCGAAAAAAAATGAAACATTTTCCCCAAAGAAAGAAATACTGCGCTGTTTGTGTCTCCACCTTCGTCGAATTTTTATAAGCTGCTCCCCTGTAACAGTGAACAACTAACAAGCTCAACACGAAACACTACGTTACGCGGTTACCCTGCGTGGGTACCTCATCTGATCTGCACTCAGTGGCGGTATACAAGAGGTCTGCTACTCGTGACCTAATATAACTAGGAAAGCCTGTCTTAGCATATGCGTATTACCATCACAAGGGAATACCGGCCGATGTGGGACGCTTCTAAAGCATGAACATTCCTACAGTACAGACTACTATAACTGCTAATACATAAACATGACTAATACCGCCAGCAGCGCCTCATTCTCACCTGTCACTTAATCGTTGGGAGAACTAGCCCGCCTCACAAACTTATAACCATCATTTGCTGCCTTCCCGAAGCACAGGGACCCTTACCAGAACTTTATTAGCGCAAAAATAAGTGCCTAAAATGAAATATTTTATTTCTGTCACTCGCTTCCTGTTAAAAAACGTTAAGAACACAATCAGAAGCTGTAATAGCCGCTGTACACTGCCTTACAGAGGGTCGCAAAAACGGCAATAGGAAACCAGAAACGTTGAAAGATGTGCTCGTGTGTCAAATACACATTGTTAACAATGTAACAACGCAAGCTCTGCGCAAAATTCTGTCGAGGTAGTACTGAAACATAACACCTCAGATATACCCATACTAGTTAGACATATTCGAAAAGTATAACCGTCGATACTGATTAAGCTGGTATGCCGACGTATTATACCTATGGACTGGAGACGGAGACCACGTGGTACTCAGAACTTGAGTCAGAGTCTTTTACGATTACGTACTTGACAACAAGGTCTTTGAGAAAGTTACCCTCGTTATAACAAAAAAGAAGAAGAAAAAAACGTTGGCCTCTCCTGATCGTCCCATCAATGCGAAGTACGGAAACCGTACCCCACGTAAACTAAGGCAACTACGATGATTTAATCGCCAGAATAATCCTTAACAACGGTGACGCTTCCTAGAGATGTTTGCTTACTGGTCAAACAGAAATCACCGTTTTGAAAAGCGGTAGGTATGAGCAGAACTGAACTGTATTGCCGAACCATAATGTTGCATTTTCGAGTGCATAGGATCTTGCGAAAAGCGCACTTTTACACGACAAAGTGATCGCAAGCGCACACGTAAAGGATGCACATCTTCCTCTGCACAAGTTCGGACTTCTGCGCAGAACGCCGTTTAGTCTTCGGCAGCTAGCTAACGTTTCTTTGCAAAATTTAGTATAGCCATGCGCCGCCATCTTGCGCATAAAAATAAGCCCCGTTCTTCGTACACCGTTTACTAATGCTGTCCTAATTCCAACTTATCAAGTTAGGATAGGGCGTAAAGAGTTCGTTCAGTGCCAGATGAGATCAGTTCCCGCTATACGTTCCGCACACACGGAATAACTCTCATTCAAGCCACGGGGTACTGTTTTTCTTTTCTTTTTATCAAGGGACTGATGACATATTTTTTAGTCTAGAAGAACCATGATAGAAAAGGATAAGGACGCCGTCCAAGTTTGCTTTATTTCTTTTATATACCTGGACGCTTCCGCAACCGCAACGAAGCGTTGTCCAAGATTGCGCACTAGACAAAAATAAAGAACACCAAATTATCCAGCATACGTATATATCTTCATTATTTATAACTTTGGTAGGTGGTCGTCGTCCCTTTTCATCGTGCTGCATTCTAGTTCATTTTTCCTTTTTTTTCTTTTTGGAAACAATGATACGTACGCATCTCGAAGTGTTAAATCACGATCTTGCATGAAGCTGGCGAAGCGGTAGAGCTTACCAGAGTACCGCAAAGGACATCGGCGATCAACATCGGCAGCAGTATCCTCACTGAGAGACGATCCATGGCGGCGGTGCCTCCGCATCGCCCACCGCGCGACGCTGCAGCTGGTAGTATCAGCGGCGAAGACCTGCCGAGCGGGCGGTCGGGGCGGCAGCGGCGAAGTTCTGGTGCAAGCCTTCCACCATGCTCACTTGAAGACCTTGGAAGATCGCACACCGTCGTCCTCTGAGGCGGGAACGTAACATGCCACTGTCTCTGAGAGGAGGCTCGTTTTCCCTTTCTCCTTGAAGAGAGAAGGAAACGAGAAGCCTTCTTCCTGCGCTCACCACACCGTGACAGGCAGAGCGGGCGGGCTCGGGACGATGCGGTGTATTCCCGACTTTCAACGCACGGAGGATATAGGGGTGCAAAAAAAAAAAAAACCGTCTCCAATCCACGCTGTGAAGGCGTTTGGACAGCGAAGCGGTAAAAGACAACTGGAACGATTACCCATTGCGACATGTGTTGAAATTACTCACGTGGTCACATTCGCATTTACTTTACCTAATTTTCAGCCTGACTGCCTGCTACTTGGCTTGCGCCGCTACTTCGTGCACTTACAAAGAGTGGACCGGAGAGAAAAGAAATCCGCCGCGCGTGGTTTGGACGCTGCTCTTTAGGAGTCCTCACTATACGTGACTTCCTATGGCACTGTCACAACACAAATAAGTTGCTAGGCGGGTTCTTCTTTTACGTACGAAAATGTAATTACGTCACTCTCTGCTTCCTATGCTACAGTCAAGCTGCCGTCGCCGTGGTGGCTTGTGCAACAGTAATGTTTGCCGGGAAACGGATGCGGGGAGCGCTACGTGCTTCGCATTGAGTATAGGCGCCTTATCATCAATTGTGTGGTTCGGATTATTATTTTGAGCTTGTTCTTTATTGAAACGTACCTTGTTCTGTATGTTGTATGCGTGATTCCAAGGAGTGTATCCACTGTTCGCTTCACTTTGCTGAGTGTTTGTAGCTTCTGCCTCACGGGGGTATGAGCCGAGGCATTTGGGATTATGAGCCATAGACGATGATAGTTTTCTGTCGACTTTAAGCCGCGAAGAAATCCCGGGATCTTAGCCATAGACAACTTCGCTGTAGAAAGGAACGGTGCTCATTTTTAACAATGGTTGCTGACGCCTCTTCGAATGAACTGTGGAGTGCACTCCGGAACATCAAGAATGGGGAAGTTATCAGCGGCGCTTACTTGCATACCACTTTGCTACACCTTGCACCGAAAGAAAGGAAGTGCAAAGATGGAAGGGAAAAATTAATGCAGAAAAAAATTGTACACCTTACATAGGCGAGCAGTTGTCTATATTTCAAACCTCTAGCCATCGCTCAGAGCAATGTACGTGTTATCACAGGAAATTTCGAACATCGAGTGTATGCAAATAAAACTATCCCTGCAAATATTTTATCAAATAAAGCAATATTTCTGACGAATTTTTCATCCATTATGTTAACAGTGTGCGCTCTGAACCAAACATCGCATGTAGCAGGTGCACCTAGTACCAGCTGCAGATGATGCATGTATTACAAGACCGTGGTCTCGGCAATAGTCACCCGAAGTAGGTATTACAGCAGAGAACTCTAACTATTTAAAGAATTCTTAAAACAATCTCATTTGTTGTATGCGCAATGCCCTGACACGAGAAAGGTTTATTGGCGGTACCTTTATGTATGAAATATACTATGCATGTTCGATGAGCGAAACGCGAACAAGGTGAAAGCAGGAGCCAACGTTTCGACAAGTGGACTTGTCTTGTTCAAGGCGAAGTAAAAGTTGTCTTCTTCTCCGCCTTGAACAAGACAACAAGGTGAAAGCAGGAGCCAACGTTGCGACAAGTGGACTTGTCTTCTTCTTCGCCTTGAACAAAACAAGTCCACTTGTCGAAACGTTGGCTCCTGCTTTCACCTTGTTCTTGTTTCGCTCAACGTCTTGAATTTCCATCTCTCGCCTTCCCCGTGTTTTATTATGCATGTTCGGCATACGTAGCCCCAGCCTGCTGCGTGAACTTCTTCATACCGTTTTGACGCTCTGCGGAGCTGAGCTTCATGTGTCCTTGTTTATTTCCAGCATTAAATGAAATGACCGAGCATACAATGACAAGCGTAAGCGCCTTTGGGGTTGTGGGAACACGTTCTACTGCAACGTTCACGTATTTGTTCCAGTCATGGCAGGACGTAACCTTAAGCTTTGTGCCGCTGCAAGCAAGCATTACTCGCGCTGAATGCGTCTGCGAACAAACACCCACTATTAAACTTCTTGTGGATGCTGCATGGTACGACAAAAGTGGTGCCATCTTGTCATTAAACGGAATTTTCGGCAGAAGTGGGCCTTTTCCTACATTTCTTTAATGTATGGACAATTGTTCAGTTCACACTCAACATGAAAAGTAAGCTTAAATATTTTCGTGTGTGTGTGTGTGTGTGTCGTACTGTTTCTCCACAATTGTGGTTGCTCTTCTAACAAAGCGGTGAACATAGCACGCGCAATTAAGTTTTTCTCGCATATATATTTGGCACTACGGATTTTCCGTCAGCCTTCTGTCCCTCCGAGTTCGCGTTCTTCCGCGGTGTCGAGTTCCCACAGACTCTGCAAGTGTCGCTCGGTCCGTGCTTCATTTCGTTCGCATGCAGGACTGGGAACGGCGCTTGCTGGCGGTAAGGCATTAGCTAGGGGGACGTCGCGGGCGCCTCCTAACGGCTTGTCGATGCCTTCAGAAGGGGGAGTGCAACCAACCGAGAGGAACCGCCACCGATGGCGAGCACGGGAAGACACGACCTTGCATGCGCTCCCGTCTGTGCGGTCGCCCGACACCTCCTGGCTTCGTCCGTGGGAACAGGGTTAGTGCAGCCACTGAACCACCCACGCACGGCGTTCCGTGCGGATAATATGTGGTGCACTCCGAACGAAAAATCAAGAATCTGAACCGACGTTTCACTGCAGAGGGGACTAGGAGCGATGTCTGACGCGTGGCAATGCGTTGCAACTCGTCGTCTTGTTCAGTGGCTCGACGTGTGTTAGTGCTCTTCTCGAGAGTCGCTTTCACACGTATACGTAATGATTGAGACTTTTCGTGAATTTGTGCATTGGTGGGTGCAGACGTACTGCTTCTTTTGCTCGGTTCTCAGAGTCAATCTGTGGCATGCGCTTCAAACGAAAGTCGAGAATCTGAGCCTGCGCTCGACTATCAAGAAACCATTGACCTTGCTCTTGTGTTTGGCGCGGTAAACTGTAGGATATCTAGGCGAAGCGTACTTCTCTCGCAGTTTTTCCAGCTATTATCAGTTTGTCGGGTGATCGAGAATTCATCATGATTAGAACGTATTTGGAAAAACACCCAAAAGGCGCGACTGACACATGCTGCTAATGTTCTCAGCTGGGGACATGAGCTGGCCGTTCTAATCTGCCGTCTGCTAAACCTGATAAGGCTTTACAACCTATAAGGCTTTACTGTGCGAATTTCCCAAGTCAGCCGCAAAATACACGATGTCATATCAACGAGGCAATCATTGTATTGCAGGTAAAAAAAAAAGATCTGCGGAAAGCATTGTGCAACTTGCTCATCTCCAAAGAGCCCTGTGTAATTATCAATGTTACGGAACTTGGTCCAGTAAAAGCTCTTATTAACCCTTATCGGTCGTTCGCTTATCATTTGCGATAGCGAACATGATAACGCAGATTTCATTAAAATATACTTCATTAAGACACTCAAACCCATGACCATTAGTGTTAACTAAGGTGAAGTTAATTAGCCATAGTTAATTAGGCACTCGAGCACTCGATCTTTGGTGGGAGCTAAAGTGAATTAAGGTTAATTTATCGAAGCTGTTCCAGAACCACCACTATATTTGCTGAGAGGGGTATGCAATGTTTTATTGTTAGTTCGGATGCCTGTTTTGAGCTTGTTCTTTATTAAACCATATGCTGTTATGGTGTGTTGCACGGGTGGTTCCAATGAATGTATGCACTGTTAGCTTCACTTTGCTGAGCGCTTGTATCCTCCACCTTATGTGGGTATGAGCCAGTGCATTCTTTTGGTTGCTTACGGGGGTATACATGAGCCATTGCTTAAGGAGGTATGATCCATTTACTGTCTTGCGTGGCGGACAAATTTCTCGTTGGGTGGGCATAGAAATGCTTACGCATTAAAGAAATTTATAGCGCACGACAGCGAGCTCTAACTACACTTGCGATGAGAGAAGCCGTAGTTGAAAACTGTCATAATTATGACAACCTGGTGCACACTGAAACACCTGACTCATGAATGTAACAGCGATAGCTATTGAACTTTATTTCAGGCAGTTATTGTCTCATCTGAAGCAGCTATGATCATGTTTACTTGCGGCACGAAGTCCAAAAAAAAATTATTCGTCCCCACGAATGATTCGATCTTGGGCGTTGGCCATCGTAGAAAACAATAACCCTTTATTCACCCATGCAAGGGTGTTTAAGAGTGTTTATAGAGTGTGACGAAATTCAGCTATCTCAGATGATGTTCCAGCTTTGCTATATTTATCAACTTGTTTCGCAGGCACGTACGCGTTAGCACACATGGGACTCAACTGTAAACGAATAAACAAGAACACTAGTTTGAACTCTTTTCCGCTTCGCGACCCGCTATAGCCACACCGCGGAAACTAAGTTTTCCGTCGTCTCACGCACGTCCGAAGATACCCCCGCACAGTATAAGTCACGCCTCGCATTGCCATCGGTATAGTCACGCACCTCTCAGAGAACAGTGCTTGTACGTATCGTCGTGCGGTACTACGTGAAAGCACGCCTATATATCGTATGGCTGCAACCAGCGTGCGAGTCAAAACACCGCCAGGCGCGAACGTGTGTACCGCCGCTGCAGCCACTGAACCGAACGGTTGAAGAACATGACAAAACAAGATCGCCAGCGTCCCAGCAAACCACGTTCTCGTACGATGCGCATGGCCTGTAAGGAAGATTCACGCGTTGCTGGCTTCGACAGTAGGACGCGACCAAGGAGGGGGAGCCCACGTGTTTCCTGATTCGATGTTGCGCGTCGGCTATCTGCGTAAGCTTACATTCCTTTTGTTTCCGCTGCGCATGCGTGTAGTACACCAACCACGCCATCGATGCATCAGAACGATGTGTTCATCGTCCTTTTAGACTTTTTTTTTCTTTTTTGAGAATGAGGGCAGGCTGCTCGAGCGATCGCGCTTGCAAGGCTGACCATGCAGAGCACCCGGCATAAGTCAGCTACAATAGGTCACGACACAGAACAGCGGTGCCAGCCTTCGTTGCCGGAATCATCCAAATTCCAACACACTCTTCCTTGCATAATGGTAAGAACTGTTTCACTAAAATTATTTCTTTTCGTCTCTGCTATGCGATGCAGCTATAGATACAAAACAAGTCCTGTCGTGTGTGTGTGTGTGTGTGTGTGTGTGTGTGTGTGTGTGTGTGTGTGTGTGTGTGTGTGTGTGTGTGTGTGTGTGTGTGTGTGTGTGTGTGTGTGTGTGTGTGTGTGTGTGTGTGTGTGTGTGTGTGTGTGTGTGTGTGTGTGTGTGTGTTTGTGTGTGTTTGAAAGAGAGAGAGAGAGAGAGATGGGGACGTATAACGTAAAAACTTTAAATTCTGACTTTATTCCAATCTGCTGACGTCAAATTTACGTAACCGCCGACGCAAGCATCGGCCGGTGACTCGCAGCATTGTTTGCAAAGCCCAACCACACGCTCTCCTCGTTTATAGAAGGTCACTTCTCTTTGCTTTGAAAGCAAACAGCATTGCACATACCTCGACAGGTTTCTTTTATCCAATTTGGTGACAATAGACGAGTAGTGCGCACAAGTGGAGAGGGTTTTGGTGGGTCCAAGCCAACGCCTCCTAGATAGCATAAGGCCTGTGCACTTTGATCCATGACGTCATGCTACCTTGCCCGACTGCCATAGAATCTAGTGGGGATGCTCCCTAGTAAGCCGCTGTGATTTTGACGTCATCAGCTGTCGTCACGCCTGGCTTGACAGTGGAAATTTTGGTCCGAGGACCATGACGTCATAACGAAGAGTGCATAGGCCTGATATTTAGGAGGCGCTGGTCCTAGTTTACGCAGGGAAAATAGATAACTGGGTGAGGAGGGCGGTGTCTCCGTATGCGATTAATCCGCTTTCCCTTGCTTAGCTTGCGGTGGCTGGTCGAAAATCGCGGCGGCGTGTAACCGAAGGTTAAAAATACCGTTAAAACGGACATTCAGCGAGAAAGAGTTGGCAGAGTGGTGTCGCATACGTGCTGGAAGGGCACGAGAACGTTATAATGCCGCCCATTTATTTATTATTATGCGCAGAGAAATTCGTTCTCACCGCCAACTCTGACTAGCCAGTGCCCGAGCGATAGCATATATCTGGGCCGCCAACTTTTATTCCTTTCAGAACGGTACAGTCCCCGGCTCGTTCCAAAAAAAAAAATCAGTTTCGTTCGGCATATTATTACATTTTTAATGCGTACGCGTCACTTTGATGTGGTTAGTTTTCGTGGCTTTGTAACGTCGCGTGACAGACAGACCAAGTAATTAATGAAGGCAAACCCGGTAAGCTTTGAGCAATAGCGTAGGTCTTGTGGTGAAAGAGGCGTGTAATGGCAAATATCTCTTTTTCCTTTTGTGCAGCATAATCACGCATAATCAGTCTGTACACTTCACATCATATGGGGAGTTCTCGCGGTTTTCGTGACGTCGCGTGACAGGCAGGCGAACGGGGAGGGATGACCCAAAATTTCTTTTTCGCCAATCGCGGAGGACTAGTGGCAGAAATGGAACAGACAGATTAGAACAGTTTTACGTTACAGCGTCCATGGCCCGCCCTCGTAATAAAGCTTTGGAAATTCGGCTCTTGTTACTGTTGTTCTTTGAAGGTCCTCGAGCGCATTTCCCTCAAGCTTGAGCTGGCCCTGATGACTGTAGGTACGCCCACTTCCAAAAAACTGCATACTTTCGCGTAATACGAGACAGAATGAGAACCACGCAGGGCACGCGCTCAGTGCTTTAGCAGTGAATATACTTCGTCGATCCCGAATGGTGACAGTGCGCACTGAGAAAGAAGACAAGCGGCAGCAGCTGCGGTGTCCTCGACACAGTTAACGCCAGCCGACTGGCATGACGACCGTTTCCGCGCCGCGCCGCGCCGGGGCGTCTCTTCGCGGTTTGCACACTTCCGCTCTGGGCCTCTGGCTTCCTCTGCGGCCGACTTGGTGCAGCACGGTGGGCACGTATTTCCAAACTGTTCACACTCTGCTGCCCGTATACTGTCAAGGTCGTGAAGTATGCGTTCTCTCGGTGAAATAACGTTTCATAAAGCACAACTCCTTCTAGCTATCAAGAAAGTGTAATGCTGGGACTCCTCGAGTGCAGGGGCTGCGCCGTGTGAATAAATAATTTTATCGCTGTCGCTGTCTCTCTCTTCATCGCTCTCACAACTTTGAGTGGCGTTTTACTGCATTTCACGTATATATACCGCGCAACGTGCGACGGAAAATTGCGCAAATCTGACATCGCGTTTTTTAGCAATGTAAATGTTCGGGCTAGTTGGTCAGTAATCATTTAACCATAGTGCCTAGGCTATGCCTTAACTATGCGTACAGCTAAAAGCTTCACGTGGGTTTCAGAAGAGGCGAAAGAAGAGACGAAAGAAAGAACGGTCTCTGTTCCAGTGCCACGCGAAGCCTTGCTCTGTAACCATAGCTAAGGATCACCTTTCTGTAGTGTTGCGCTTCTGAACAAACAATATTGCTTATTAGGCGTACGCTGGTCCTGAGTGTGTGTGCAAGAGAGAGAGAGAGAGAAGCAAAGAGAGGAAAGAGAAAAGAAAGGGCCTCAACGGAAATTACGTAATGCATGCTGCGAGCTACAGCGTATGCCAGCGAGCAACAATCTCGAGGGGTCAACCATACTGAAAGAGGGACACGAAACGAAGTGGTATGAATGAAATGAAATCTGAAAAGATGTATTCATATTTTGTTTAACGATGGCGTTGAGAGTTCAAGAAGCAGGCAAGTCGGGAAGGCCTGCCATGGCAGGATAGTGCCAACGTTCATTGTCTGCCAGAGCTTAATCCGGCAGCAGTGAATTTATTATGTTGATTCCTTCAAACATACGCAAAGGAAAACGCCTACATAGAAATATAGAAAAAGGTGGTCGCTACCAGCGCCCTCTGCACCTCTTTTGGTGTGGTTGGCAATGGTTCGAGGTGGCGATATAGTAAGGCATAGAGTTTCGCACTATAGTGAGAAACTCTAGTAGTAAGGTGAATATGGTGAGTGAGAAAAGAAAATGACGGAAATGCATCAAAGTATCGCCGAGTAAGAAGAAGAAAAGGATAGTTTTCAGCATGCAAAAGCCATCCATAAGCACCGAACAAAACCAAATCTTAAAGCAATAACTTTCTTTAGTTCTTCTCCAAATTTTGCGGTTTGTCAGTTTCTGGCCGTTTAGTGCCAGCTTGGGACATTGAGTAATTGAGTGTCACTAGCTACTAATAAGACGCCGAATGAAAGTACCAGCAAATGGGCTTATATTGCAAAGCTTGTATGTTGACGAGGTACGCTCGCATCTGTCCTGCGTAACAAAAAAAAAAACTAACTTCCTACATAAAGTCTGAAAATCATAATATCGGCTCACAGGCATGTCTAAAGCACACCGATCGCTTAATGGAAAGATGAATTACACTTAACGTATTCTTTGATTTACTTTATTTAGCCAACCAGTACGTACCAGCGGGCATTAACATCCACTGGCAACATATTCAAACTGCAAGTTTTAATATGTGAAGAGTTTTTTTCTTTTTTCTTTTTTTTTTTATATACAGAACGAGTTGGAAGGTCGACGACAAGTGTTCACTCTCGGTGTCAACGTCGTCATGTGGTGGGTTCACGTAGTTCACAGCCGCTTACGTTTTTCATCGGGTATTTTTTTTTTTTTTCAAATGGCTGGATAGCTGCTTTCCGAGCACACTCGACATTAAAGAGTTGATGTTCTTATTCTAGTTCCTGTAAAGGTCCTCGCATGGAATCCACATTCTGTATATACTTCAAAAAACTCACCGAACAATTTAAGATTCTTAACTCGCTCTGCAGCTGCACGTTTTATTCTCAAGATGCCAGAAACTGGGTGTTAAACAAAAATTTCAATGACCAAGATAGGCGCATGAAGGGAATGTCGCGGGATTGGGAAGCTCTCTCCGAGCGACTATACAGAGTGAAATGTTTTGATATGCTAAATCTATAAAGGTATGTTTAGCCTGCCTACCGGTTGGATGTTTTTCACTTGGCGATGTAAGACGCTAACACGCTGAACTCGTTCATCTGAAAATAAAGAGCGCATACTTTCCCGCACTTGGTAGGTTTTATTGCACAATTTCCTTAACCTCCTGAAAAGTTTCGAAGCGAAGTCGTGTTCAGTGCACCGCGCACGGGGATTTGCGACGCGAGGACCTACGCAGCAGTCGCTTCGTTTGACAAACGATGCATCCGCACACTGCGACGAACTCATTGAGCGACGTGCGGTGTGAAGTAAGGGAAAGGCCGACGGCTTTCTTCTTGCATGCGTCAACGTGTTACGAACTCGCACATCATTGTTCGCGAACACTCCTTTCTTCGTGGAGCATCTTGAAGCTTCGGCCCACGTCTAACGAAGACCTCAGTTCAAGGAGACTAGCTTTGTAGCCTGTAACGCTATGTGGACTTAGAAAGAGGAGGTTAGGAGCGCGTGGCGGTGCGGGAGCCCATGCAGTTGACGCGGCGGCGCCCTCAGGGAACCTGCGGGCAGTCCCCCTTGACGGCCGCATCGGCGGCCAGGACGGCGCGCGTTTCCTTGACGACTTCGGGGAAGAGCTCGCAGAACACGTTGTCCTCCAGGTTGAAGCGCAGGCTCTCGCGGGCCAGCTTCTGCTTCTGCTCGACCGTGGTGTCCAGGCTTCCGAGCGTGGGCGTCTCGTCCACCATGAAGCTGAGCAGCCCGGTCAGGATAGAGGACATGGACCACGACGGGTTCCAGGACTCCGGGTGGTAGTCGGATATGCTGAGGCACAGGCGGGTGTTGCATTGGAAGCGCCCGTTGGGCGTGATCAGGTAGATGGAGGGCGGCGAGAAGGGGAAGTCGACGGGGAAGCGCAGCTTGCCGTGGTAGACGCCGCCCTCTAGCGGCGTCTTCTCGGGCCCCTTGACGGCGAAGTGCCATTCGAGGATGTCGGCCGGCAGCGGGTGGGCCGACACGTACGGCACCGGCTCGCGGAGCAGCTTGGAGTACTCGAGTCGCAGGCGCTGCGTAGCCGTACGGCTGCCTCGACTCATGGTGGATGTGCCGTCGGGCTCGGGTCTGCACTGCACGCCTTTGTTTCGCGCCTGCGTCTAAAACACGGAAGAGGCGGGGCGAAAGGTTAGACGTCATTTGACGCTTGAAAGCCATGAGTTTTGAGCATTTGGCTGTGTAATACAGGGCCTTCCATTGACATGACTGGCTGACCTGCGTCAGGCCAGCAGGCCAGTCGAAGTGAAACCGGACAGCGCCGTGACAGGGCGGATGCAAAACATTGGGCCTGGCTGTGCCATATGTGAGAATCTGTCTGGAGCCAGCTTCTTAGAAAAATGGACATAATGGACAATAGTTTCGTGGTCACTGGTCAGTTTCACGTCGCTTACTGGCTTGCAGACGTGATCGCTTCAGCCGTTGGCGTCGGCATATGGAAGACTCAATACAGCCAAATATGTATTAATGGCGCTTCGCGTCGCCTGCTATCGCAACTAGTCTCAAGATGTGACTTGTATTAACGTTTTGCAGAGGCGGACCAAACCTGGCACTAATATTTATCTGATCACAAAGTTCTGCTCTCAATGACAAAGTGCACAGGATATATTCGCAACCTAAGAGCTTTAGATATTACTATAATATAGAATATATTAATATAATATAGGATAGTAATAGGATATATTTAAATGAAATATAGCCATTTAAAATGATATAGCGAAGTTCATTAACACCTTTTTCATTGTTTTGGTAATCATCGTTGATTGCAATTTCTAAAATCGAACAGATTCCTCAGCCATCGTTCCTGAACGTGGGCTGGAACACCCCGCATGCCCGACCATACTGTATCCTTTGTAAGAGAAAAAAAAATCGCGCAGAAGTGCGAATGTTACGCGACGGGACAACGGCAAGTGAATAAACAGACTCACAGATTCCACTTATTTCAGGTGGACGTCCTCCCTCCCTCCTGGAGCTGCGCTGGAAGTTAAGCACGTACTTCGCGGAAGAGCGCCTCCTTAATCGTGTACCGTGCCATAACGGTCTGGAAAAAAGAGTGTAAGTAAGATGTAGCTCGTTTAAGAACTTCGCGATTTGCGTCGCCTTTGTCAAACTTTAGTATCGACCCCCCCGATGCATTTATACGCACAACTCAAGTTCTAATGGGGAAGCGTCCGTGAACGAGCCCTTAATTCGTACGACTTGGTAGTGACGATAGGGAAAGAACGTTTAAACCGAGCGTTTAATACGCAGCCACGTTAACGCGTCGTCGCTTAATTCGAGGAGGGAGCCCTCTGGCGACGGCCGTTAGCGCCGACGGCGTGCATACGTGTCTGCCTGCGAAGCGTCGTGTCGGGAATTCAATAAGCCTCATATTCGAGGCGCCACAAAACGAGAGAAAGCCCTGCCATCGCAACTAAGAGAGAAGTTACGAAGAAGGTTTCTTACCATGCACGATCAGCCGGGGATGCTTCGTATTTACGCAGAGCTCTGCGTTACGTGCTCACAGCGCGGCCCCTTCGGAGGATGCTCCGCCGTCGTCTTTCTTTTTCATCTTCCGTCGAGACAAGCGGGCTCGCGCTCGCGCGTGACTGTTTGGTGTTTCAGTTAAATTAAAGCAGACCGGTGTCTGCGCGTCGTTTGTAAGTAGTAATTCGATTTAGGCTGCTATGTTCCATACTTAACACCGAAAAAAAAAAAGAAACAATCGTACAGGATATTTATCGTGCATTCTGTAGGATCGTATGTAAGAGTGAGCTGACAAAAGAAAAGCACGCTATATTATGTTCTGAAAGCTTTAGTGTATATGTATGTGTGTCATAGAAATCCGATGCCTTTTTTTCCGCCTTTATATTGTTTATCAACTCTGTTGAATGTCGGCACTTCCTTTGTAGTAAATGTGTGAATGGTAAGGTTAGATACAATGATGACGATGATGCTTAATACCAGTGGCGCATATACCCACTGTCTGCTATATTGGTCAAGAATCTGAAGTCGTGAGAAAATTAAATTTGAGTTACGTTTATATTCGTGAGACTTAGAGAGAGAGAGAGAGAGAGAGAGAGAGAGAGAGAGAATAGAAATTGAGAGCAGTCAGACTGGCATAGACGCCGCATAATACTGCTTCTTTCCCTTCCTTTTTTCATTTTTTTTTCTTCCGTTTTCCGAGTTCAGGTGGCCTATTCCCAGAGTGGAATATTTGTCCCGAATATAGACACTTGAGGCTGTAGGGTTGACAAGGACATCACAATTAAACTAATATGCGTGAATTTTTTTTTCAGTATTATTGCGGACGAACAGCTTATACGATAAGTTCATACGTGTACATCTTTTTATATGCGCTGTGTCTCATTTAGTTATTAATCCATATGGTCTTCTTACACATATGTACTGTCAAACGAGCATTTAGGTTAATTTAAATTAATCAAGTAGTATAAACAAAGCTGCTTTGAGGATTAACGAATGATATCCAAACACAACAAAATGTGAGGGATTCACTGCTTTCTTTCTAACGTATATGAATGAAATATTTTAAAAAAAGAACATCTCCATTTGAACTGAAGACAATAATTTTGTTCGAAAAGCACAAAGCACGTAAAATCATAAGTAACGCTGATGTATAAAGCCTTACTAATTAATATGCCTTCTTTCACGCGATCTGTGGTCTCGTTTGGCATCTTTCACAGGAGTCCGTAACATAATTAAGTGACCATCTATTCAGATATACAGTTGCACTTTCAGTTCTATGCTGACAATTCCGTCTAATTAAGTTTCTGTATAAAGGTTTGTATTTTTGTAGTATATTATAGTTAAGTAATGTGTCGGCGAGGGCACATAGCGCATCACACTCAATTTTCTCTGTTGTTGATGAAGATCGACATTTGATTATATGTAGAGACTATATGCTCAAACTCTGATCATAAAGCTGGTCAGCATCGTCTTCCACTGCTCGTGCGTGGCGTTTCGGATGGGGGCTATATTTCGGTCTCTTTGGCAAGCCAGTGCGAGCTGCCCTTGGGAAAACGGCGAAAGCTGATCGACAGTGCTGAGAAAGAGAAAGAGAGAGAAGGGATGCATAGAAAGGCAGGGAGGTTAACCAGAGATAGTTCCGGTTGGCTACCCTGCATGGGGGGAAAGAGTAGGGGGATAAAAAAGTCGCAGTTTCGCCCGAAAGGCGAAGCATCGATTGAGATAGCGAATTAGTAGATAGCTATACGAAGTAAGGATAGTAGTTTTATCCGTTGTATGAACTTTTAAACATTCGGTTACTATCCAAATTAACAATTAAGCACGGTGTCACGCGCGCACTGGTAAACATGAACACATCTCGCTCGTCGACAGCGGAAACTCGCTGTCAAAATGCTGTAGGGAGGAATCGCGGCAGCAGACGCGAGCCAATTGACCTCCGCCCATCTCTCGCTTCAACGCGAACGAATCGTCGAAAGCACAGCGCATACGAAGCTACCGGCGCTACGCGTGCTCAGCAAACATCTCAGATTGCTTTGAAGATGAGGCCCGCGCGGGCGCGCACTTTGGACACGTCGCAGGTCGCTTTCAAGATGCGGCGCCCGCACGTCCGCGACGTAAGCAGCGGCCGCTGGAGAAGAACGCAGCCCCTACCTCGCCTCAATCCCGTGCTTCGTGCGCGAGGGAAGAGGGCGCGCTTCCGCCTCGCCTTCCTCGCTCGCGCACGCAAGATTGAGCCGCGTTCGCCGGTTAACCCTCGCACGCTTTCGCTCGCACATACTGCATACGGCGCGCGGCGGCCTTGGACTTCAAACGGAACTTCACGCCTGGAGTGTAATATAATTGCTATCGCAATAAAAGAGAAAGAGTGGAACGAGAGAGAGAGAGAGAGAGAGAAATAGAGACGAGCACAAACAAACCGCGCACACTATAGAGCGGTAAGGGGCGGCGTTGGTAAGGCCGGAAATGCTGGCACCGCCAATGTGTCCCGGAGTTCTACTGAACACGGGGATCCGACACCTCCCTGTGCCCGATCAAAACAAAGGTACTCTCTCTCGCTAATAATAATAATAATAATAATAATAATGATAATAATAATAATAATAATAATAATAATAATAATAATAATAATAACATATGGCGCGCGGCGACGATGTTATCTCCCTTGGACTTTATACGGAACATCACGGCGACGGCAGAAATGTGCTTGGCGTGTCCATATAATTGCTATCGCAATATTAATAAAGTTGAGGTGCGCTCTTACAGCGCAGCAAAGCCTGCTGTCGAAACGAGCTCCGAAATTTGAACCTATAATATGATACTGCAAATCCCTTATTGGCGTAGCCAGAAATTTATTTCGGGAGAGAGGGGGGGCAGTTTTCCGCCGACAATTGCCCCCATCCCCTTCCTTCACCTCTCTCTCTCCCTCTCCCTATGTGTGTGTGTGTGTGTGTGTGTGTGTGTGTGTGTGTGTGTGTGTGTGTGTGTGTGTTGTACACCACGCTGAGACAAAATCTTAGCACTCCCCGGACAAGGATGCTTTAACAACGAGGATGCACAATTTTACACTGCCGAAACAACACTTTGCTTTACTTCTGACAAAAGCTTTTTATTGCTAAGGCGTGTCGCAACACCGCTTCAAATTATGCTATCATCCTTATGCTATATTTAAAAACGATTATATTTTTTTTATTTCATTTACGAATTCATGCATTTATATAATGCATGTCGACGACCTTACTTTTACATGACTTGGAAAAAGGAACAGCGCTAAAGACGGGGCCATACAAAACCAAGACATCACTGCTTGTTTGCAGGCCAGACTAGCTGCATCCCAAGTATACAATGGACATAACCGTTGTTCTCCAGTCAAATCTTTTAGTGAGTGGTGCGGCCACGGCTACGTACGGAAGAGGGTGGGCACTATTTTTTTAAGTCGTCTATCACTAAATCGCGCTTTGCGCGTTGTGGTCATGCTATATTATTCTAGATTTAAAAATACGGGAATGAAGCTCTGCGCTAGTACTTCGATAGTATCATATGATGCAAGTTTCACTCACTTTCGATGACCTGCTGTCCGACTTATTTAAAGAGTTGTTTGGAAGTAACTTGCGATCGTGGTATTGTAGTCATCACGCGACGCATATTGTTATTTGACCACACCCGGAAATTGATGAGGCAGACAGTCCGAAGCAGGACTGCTTCCTGTTTAGAAGCCTTTCCTAAAATTACGGCGTCAGTAGAACGCAGTACTTTAAGGGCCAGTAGCTCCGTGAGATTTGGAAGTGGTGTGTCACCTGACGCCCGTCTATTCTGAAAACTGCCGAGACGTTTAGTTAGGATGGGCTCTCCGCAGCAATTAATCAGCACGTGTTAGGACGGGGTAGGTGAGCCTCAGCTGGGTTGTTGGCCACGGCCGTCTGATGTTGAGCGATCGGACAGTGACGAAACGCTCTTCCTATGTCCATAATTATCTATCAACTTGGTCCTTGATGCCTATTACGCGCGCCCCTCCTCCTCCTCGTATCCATCATCCCACTCCCCTTCTCAAAATTATTTTCCGTTATAGTCACTGCCGCACTTTTCAACATTCACCGTGTTGTTGAACGGTGCGGGGGCCCCTAACATTCCTATATTTCTGTTCCGTGGGAAAGGGGGGAGGGGGGTCGGCAGAAAACATGGGGGGGGTCGACCTCTAACCTCCCCCCCCCCCTAGTTACCCCAATGCATCCGGATATCTCCTATCCACCCCTACCCCACAACCTATGGCCCCACCTGAGAAAAGTACCGACACACATATTTTCGATTTGTACCATCCCTTTTGCCGCTAACAAAGGAGTGAATTTAGCTAACGGTAAACGTGAGGAAGCATAAGATATTTTCACTTGACAGTGTGAAGCACTCAAACTCAAAACACAAACGGAGCAGGCGTCACCGACATTATTGGGCTGTCATGACATGCAGTAAAGTTTATTCTACTAGTGTAGGCATGATGACGTTGCGCATAAAAAAAAAATGCAAAAGAGAGTTCGGCGCACGTTTCTGCCTACGCAACAATATTCATGGTTACCGACATCGAGAGTGGTTTGTAAAAACAACTACTATACAGTAAAGCATTTAAGATGTTCTATCGCGTGCCAGTATATATCCTAATAGTTCGAGGATTTGACCCAGGACCTGTACGTAGCGCAAAACAAAAAAAAAAAAACGGGGGGGGGGGGGGGGGGGGGGGCTTCGGGTAGTTCGATCCACGTCAAAACGCAGCAGCTGGACCTTTCTTATGGTGTGGGCATTTACGTCTAAAGAAATACTTTCGCAAAATATATTCTGCAAAAAAAAAAACTTTTTTTGACTGGCTGAGTGTTATTTGAGTTTTATGTACCCTTTATACATGATGCACAATACATGATGCACCAAGAAGAATTTTTTTAAAAATGAAGCCTATCATTGGGGAAAAAGTGGACAGTTCGTCTCGCTAACTTAGATTGTTCTTTACTGTCCACTCTCCTCTGTAGTCCACAACCTCATTTTTGATGTACTTATAATGGAGGCAAAAAAAATCTGCCTTGAGTCTTTTTTTTTTTTTTTTATCCCTTCTGTAACATAGCCGCGGCCGATAGACCATGGCAGGAACGGAACGTACGTGCACGCCTGGAAACGAGACAGGTAAAAACCAACCTTTGTTGTCAACAGTAAGGTGGTTATATAGTAATCCAGGAGAGGGAAAGGGAATGGAAAGGGGGCATAGCGAGGTAGAAAGAAAACTTCACGCTTGCGCAGTGTGTAGCCCGCAGTATGACACAGCGGCCGATACAACACTTTCACATTTATCCACTGTTGTTTTCTTAACTACATTGTAGTCTTGCGTCAAAATAACTGACTAAAATATTTTGGCACACAACAGCGAAATGTCGGAGGAAAATAATCCTGAAGTTGCAAAACATGGATTTTTGTCACGTTTTCGGCTGTGCATTCCGCATCGGGATGGCCTACATAAAAGTAGGAAAGGTTCCATATTTCGTACAACGTAACCTAACAATTTGGTTCGGACCCGACTCGTCGACGCCGCGGACTACAGCGACGGGAAAACTTTTGCCGTCGTCATGGTCAACTCCAGCGGCAAAATTTCCAATCGCGCCTCGATTCGCACTTCAGACCCGAAGTCGCCGAGCAAGCCGCCATTTCCCTCGCCCTGCTAGACGGTCGTGGATCCGAGATCTATAGCGATTCCAAAACGGCAGTTAGGGCTTTTCAGAAGGATTACATCGCCGAGCAAGCTGCTCGTCTTCTTAACGTCTCGAGTCCGTTTGCTCTCACGCATCATTCGATTCAATGGTTTCCCGCTCACGTAGGGCCGGTTGAGGGTGCTCCCCCGAACCTCAATGAGTCTGCTCAGGAGGCTGCGCGCGAACTCACCGACCGCGCATCCTCTGTAACTCTCCTCCCCCCTACGGCCACAGGAACGATCCCGCTACTCGCAACGAGGTTATGGAATTCTTGTACTCGTTTAGAAGGGTCTTTCCGCCCCCTCACCTCAAGTTGAATAGGGCGCAAACCGTTTCTCTTAGACTGTTACAGATCGGCACATATCCGTGTCTGGCCGTTCTACACGAAGTTTACCCCGACGTACATGGCGGCGACGCCTGCCCGTCCTGCGGGTACACCTCCACTGTTGGACACATTATCTGGGAGTGCGGGTCGAGATACCCCAAGTTCAGCACGGAGGAGTGGGACTCGCTTCTGCATAACCCCGCTCTAGACAAACAAATCCTGGCTGTCCGGCGTGCCCGCGGCCGGGCCGGTGGGCTAGACCCTGCCGGTCCCGACGTGGAACTAGCCGGGTGCGCGACGAGTTCGCGTCCTATCCGGACCTTCAATAATGTTAACTCACTCACTCACTCACTCACTCACTCACTCACTCACTCACTCACTCACTCACTCACTCACTCACTCACTCACTCACTCACGTACCAGCCGTGATTGCTTAGTGGCTATGGTGTTGGGCTCCTAAGCCCGATGTCGCGGGATCGAATCCCGGCCACCGCGGCCGCATTTCGATGGGGGCGAAATGCGAAAACACCCGTGTAGTTAGATTTAGGTGCACTTTAAGGAACCCCAGGTTGTCCAATTTTCCGGAGTCCCCCACTACGGCGTGCCTCATAATCAGATTGTGGTTTTGGCACCTAAAACTCCATAATGTAATTTTTTAACAATTTCGTTCGGATAGATTAATTTGAGTAATTCTTGTGTTAGGGGAGCAAAAAAATGTTTTGTCCCTATTCCACGGGGAGCCGTTGATTATGATGCACGCTTTGGCTTGGCGAAAAACATCATACAGTGACAACGATTTTTTCAAGAGAATGTTGCGAAAATGCTTGATGCCACGCTTCCGTTTATTTAGCCACCTCAAACTTACTCCTGTGTCCATGAATACAAAGTCAGTCAGTACTTGTGAGCCAAAAGTAGTCATTATAAAAGCGAGGCCGTTGTTGTTATGGTTTTTACTTAGAATATGCCTTAATTATTCAGGAAGCTCCCCAATCTTCGTAGTGGATGAAAACTGGACGAATTCGTGGCCGTTGAGATAACGCGTTGCGCAAAACGACAACGCGCGCAGTACTTTCATGCAAGGCCTCTGCACTGGTAGTACTTCCACAGACTCGGTTAGAAATAAATCGGTAAGATCACAATGCCTGCGAATCGCTTAAAGGGGCCCTGAACCACCACTCGGGCTTGGTGAAATAACATAGTCAACTGGTAGCATACGCTATTGTGAACATATCAGCCAAGTTCTGCTGTCGTACGCGGTCCGTGGAGCTCGCAAGCGGAGCGAGAAGTCACCCTTTTCTCAAACGCTCTCGTTTCAAAAACTTCCATGATCCTCACTCTTTTCTGTGTGCTTTATTTCGTCATAAAGGACACTTTAATACGCGGCTGCTATTGGTCGCTGCGCTCAGCTACACCGCGGCCGCCGCGAGGTGCCGCCACGAGTCCAGTGGCTAAGCATCAGTAACTTTGGTGGCTAAGCGCACTGCGGCTCTCTGAGGATAGCCGCGTTTGGCTTACGTTTAGCGCGGCATAGGCACGAAATCGGAAATTTGAACTGCGCGCCACGGTGACGTCTCCGCCGTAGCCTTCGCAGTGCAAGGCATTGGAGGAGGAAGGAAAGCACAGCTGAGGCCGTGTTTGATTGCCGATCACTCCGCTTCTACTGAACGCATCGAAGTACTTTTTGCGGCAAAGTGGTTCTGAAATAGCCTATCTTCACTTCAAATGTCTTTCTCCACTTCGGTAAAAAGTGGTTCAGGGCACCTTTAATTCTTTAAACGTTGTACCAGAACCCCTTTTTCCAAGGTTCTGGTTGTTCGGCCAAAAAAATATCAAGTTCCGGTTTCGGTTTTAGCTGTGCTATTCTGTCATCCTCATCGTCATCGCAATGAAAGCATGGCAGCCTACAGCGTCACATTTTCCACCGGGATTGTGTGCTTGTAGCAGCTGTGCTTTACTGACGTGATTTTGTCGCTTGATCGACGCCTGTAAGGATGTCCTCGTTCGCGAAAGCAGCGAAGGCTGGCCAGAGAATACACAAAGAGCGACAGCAGGTTAGTCCGCTCACTTCTCGATCCACGTGACGGGTATGTGTAACTTGGGTACCGAGCGCTGTATAATTCTTCTGCCTTTCAGCCCGAGGCCAGGCGTCACCTGGGTGTACTAGAGAAAAAAAAGGACTACAAGCTCAGAGCAAGGTAATCTTATGATTCATATGCGGCCGTCATTATTGTCGCTTCTGCACAGCGTGCTGTATACTTGCAACTACACATGTTAATCTTCCTCGTTCACAGGGACTACCAGAATAAACAAAAAAGACTAAAGCGATTACGCCAGCGAGCACTCACTAGAAATCCGGATGAATTTTACTTTCATATGGTCAACGCCAAGCTCGATGTAAGCTCGCGCACAAGACAATGCGCAATCATCCCTGTCGTGGTGCATACTGCGACCTCTTGTTTACATTTCAGGGAGGCGAACACCACGACAAAGTGAAAGGTCAAGAGTTCACACCAGCACAGCTCAAGCTTATGCAGACACAAGATGTGAACTACGTCACCGCAAAGCGTGTGTCCGAAGCAAAGGTATCAAAGTTAGGGATTCCTGCCGTGTTAGTTTGTGTTTCTCGTGCTTTCTCTGCGGTAGTCACTTCAGTAATTTGTCTCCTCGTTCATTTCTTCTATTCAGAAAATAGAGAGACTTCAAGCAAACCTCCACCTTCTCGATGATAGCAGTGGGCGAGTGAAAACTCACACATTTTTCGTGGACTCCAGAAAAGAAGGTATAGCAGTCTGTTATATTTTATTGTGTAAATTCTGTAAGGCTGCTTGTCAAGGCCCATATGCATATACCGCTGGCTTATTTTTCGTATTAGCCTTGCACACTGGTGAATTATTCGCTCCTCAAAAGTACCACAATAGAATAAACATGCAAGTAGCTAGCCAGTACAAATGTTGTTGCATTTTGTCCTCGTAATGGCCAGATTTGTTGCCTTGCGTTTTAAGCGTTCTAAGCGTTCTGTTTTTTTAAAAAAAACTTAGCACTGTGGATTTGTGTGCTACAGCCTTCGGAGCAAGCCATTGAAATGATAAAACATTTTCGAAGGGGGCCAGCGTATGACGTGTCATGAGACATTCTAGTTATGCAACATAATATGCACATAGCATGATCTGACAGCTTAGATGTTCGATGCAGCACTTGCAACCAACATATTTGACCTTTGTTTAATGCTTTGTAGCTCAGACCTTTGATTTTGCCAAGAAGCTGGAAACTCACCCATCTCTGTTGGGCCGGGCCTTCAACCGACCCAAACTTGAAACTCTTCTCAAGGAATCCATTGCTGATATTCCAGAGGATGTGATCAAGGCAAGTGGGAACTACATGGCAATTAAAGCCACACACTGTTATTGTACACTCAGTTGTTCGCTTTCGAGTGCTCTGGTGGCGCGCACTATATCTAGCTGGTTGAAACTGAGCACACGGGACACGTTTGTTATAATTGAAGAGTGTCTGAACAGTCCGATACTTGGACTACTACTACCACTTTATACGGAAGTACACAAATATATATACAGCTGGAACAATGCCTCCTCTCGGGGGAAAGAAACAAAAGCAAAACTGAAAGTGAACTTAAATCACAACATACTCCCTTCCTTATTTAAAATGTTAGTGATGTTAACAGGAGTTAGTATACGAGGGAACATGCACAGTTCACTTAAAACATATGCTGTGCATGCACTACTTCGGCACAAAGTCCTTCAACCAAACAGGTCGTCCGCGTTCTCGTTGTGGCCAGGCGGCTGGCTGCTCGAGTGGCGGCAGGCTTTACCGCCAGAGGCTTTGACTGTTGTTCACCAGAAGAAGTCTGGTGCAGCATGGCCACAGAAGGCTGCGACTGCAGCCCACCGATGGAAGTCGGGGGCACCACGGCTGCAGGAGGAAGTGGTGTTTGCACCGTAACAGCAAGAGTTGGTGCAGCAGAATGCAGCGGCATTTGCACAACCACAGTAGGTGCCAGCATAGCAGAATGAGGCAGCATTTGCACCACCAGAGCAGGAGCTGGTGCAGCAGGCTCAACAGGAAGTGGCAGCAACTGAGTTAGACATTCATGGTGGTGCAGCTTGCGCCTCTGCAGAACCTTGGCAAGTTTTGCTGTGTTCCTGGTCCTGCCATTTTTTAACCGGAAGGAGGAAGACCCTTGCTTCTTCATGACTTCAGTTGGTGGCAAAATTGCCAACTCTCCTTTGAAGCAGACAGACAGCTTCAAAGGATCGAAATCGAACGAAATCGCCTACAGTTATCGTCGTTTCCTTGGCAGCTCTTCTCCTGTCCACATATTGCTTGCTGCTTGACTCTTTGGCGTTATTGTGATAGCTCCTTAGCTGGATCTTTAGTAAAGGCTGGTGCTGAAAAGCCGACCACATCCAGCCTTGTTTGGGACATTCTGCCATGCAGTAAGACCACTGGAGTAATGCCAGTCGTGTCCTGTGAAGTGCATCTATAGACGCCCAGATATTCCGTAACTGCTTGATGGAGTGGTCGCCGCTCCAGGAGAGAAACTTGGATAGAGTTTTTCAGTGTTCGACTAAAACGGTCTGTTTGTCTGTTGGCCTGTGGGTAATAAACTGAGGAGTGAGACAAGCGGATGGCTTGCTCTTGAAGGAATTCAGCAAACTCACCCAAAGTGAACTGTGGCCCGTTGTCAGAGACTACCTCCTCAAGATAACCCTCTCGCGAAAAAGCGCTTGTTAGGAACTCCTTGACCATGCTTGCGGATACATTGCTACAGAAATAAACGTCTAGCCATTTGCTCATGCTCAGAGGTGCTGCCACTCATGAACTGGTAGAGTGCTTGAGATCCAACAGCTGCTGAACATACGGCTTGGGCAAGCATTCTCTTGCTCCACTCTTTAGAAGGCACTGCAAAGTGAGCCAAAGCAGAGTAGAAACCAACTGAATGTGCCATTAGTTCACGATTTCAGGGTGACACATTCTTCCTGAAGCCACTACAGCTTTACAGTCATAAAGGAAGCTTGCAGCATTGTTCTGCTATGCATCCATGCTCATATATTGTTGTGCATTGCAGTGCACTAGCTTTATGGAGGCAAAAGCTCTCCTGAAGAGTTGCAGGGTCTGATACTGGATTCTTATAGATGCATTTCGTTTTGGAATCCCTTGTACCCCTGAAACATGCTCCACTTTATTAAAGGTCTTGCAAATTTTTAGAGAGATAAATGCTGTCGTGCGGTTGCCATTAGTCCTTTGCCTAACACGGATGAGCTGTATTATTTGCCAACACTATGAAGCATTTATTTTTTACCAATGGTAGATTGATATGGTTAAATGCTGAAGTAACTATGGTTATCTTCTCTTGTCTTTATTTTCTTACCTTGGTTACTCAATGTACCAGTAGGTAGTGCTGCCAAAAGTATACAGTATCGAAAATGTTGTGTCAGTGTCACGAAGCTATGTAGCTTTGTGTTCAGTTTGCTTAAATAAAAGGCACAATGATAAATGTCATTGGAAATGATGAAGCCGCCTGTAAGCCACACACAAAACAAACTATATTTAAAGCACACAGGGCAACCAATACACACACAAGAAAGAAGGCTGAAGTTCATGCAATTGTTCAAGGTGCACGAAGAGCGTTCACAAGTTGGCATGATGCGGTTAACGTGTGAAGAGCAGATATGAGCACATCTAGGGGATGGAGCCTGGCACATTGTCAGCGACACAGTGGCCGGGTGTCCTGTCAACATTCACTGGCTGGAGCTTGTCTGGGGTATTGGAGACACTGGCCAGGCCTGGGCTGAGTGCCCTTATGGCATTCACCAGTCGCAGGCTTCAGGAAGGACTAGATGAGGCACCTGCGTCCAGGTGGGAGCCTGTTGCAACCACAGGCCAAGAGTTCGAGTGGCTGCTATCCCTGCATCTCGGACGCCATCTTCCTTCTCCTGCCATTTCTTCCACATTTGCCGGCGTCTCTCCAAATGCTCTTCGCTTCTTTTTCTTCCACTCATGCCTCGTACCTCATGCTAGAGCTTCCTGCCAACCTCGTCCTCGACAAATTTGTATTGCTACACACTTGCCAGCTTTCTGAATCGTCATTGTCTTCATGGTGTTGACAAGCATCGCACCCGCGCACATCATGACGGTCAGGCAGCTGATTGACTACTGGCAACTGAGACAGAAAGATCAGATATTTGTAGGGCATTAACTTGTAGTTGTGGCCAAAGTAGGCACTAGGCTCAGAAATATTCTAAGTCCTTCCAATTCAGCAGAAGTCAATTTGTGCTTGGAGAAAAATAGTGAAGCAACAGATTTGCATTTTTTTTTCTCCGAATAATATTCAGATTCAGATAATTAGTGCCTTCTCAACAACTCTATTTGTGGCACCATGTAATACTTCCTACACAGTGTGCTGTAGTGGCGATTCTTCGAATTGTATGTGATATCATCAAGCGCTACTCTACATATTGAAGTCTGGCTCTTAAATAGCAGTTCCTGCTCATGTGGCCTGTATTCGTGTTGTGCTTTTGCCACCTTCAGGCGCTCTTTGTTCTGCGATACTGTCTACACCACTCTTGTTGACAACACAACTCCATTGTCCTGTACAAGTTCACTGATGCACCTTTGGTTACTAAGAGGAACTACTTTTAGTGGCAGGTCACAAAAGGCCTTCAGATTTGATAAAAGAGGCTTGCACTGAAAACAGGCAATGTGTTAGCTGACAATGAAATGCTTTCGTGGTTTATTCTCTGCCTTAATATGCCTCATAGATTTCGTTTGAGAAATAAGAAGCTGCAATAAAAAACTGCTGATAAAGGTGTCATAGAGAGGTTTCACCATGTTGAATGAGTAATCATAGTTCAGGAAGCCTACAAAATTGAGAACATAAAGTGCATGTGCCCCCAACACCTACCACTCTTCTTAACTTAGTTTAGGTGGCATCTGCTCTATTTTAGTGAGATACCATTCCTCTGAAGTTTCATCATTCCGCCATGGTAGCCAAATAAGCGTCAACCATTCCTGATGCTACTATGTTCTGACTGGAGCAGATTGCAACATTGCTGACCTGCATACATTTAGGTTCATGCTAATAAACTCCAAGAGGTTAAAGTTAATCTGAAACCCTCCACTGTGTAACTTCGAGATTTGAAAGCCTTAACATTCAATCATTGTTTTATCTTTCATTTCTCTTCTTGCAAATTAACAGTCAGCATCTTATGTTAATTGGCTGTTCTCTTGTTTTCAGGAAGCAACACATGAAATGAAGAAAAGCTACCGAGAGTTGACCAAGCGACTGGAGAGGCAGAAAGAGCTCACAGTGGTTGAGCAGAAAATGGTCTTGAAGAAGAAGCTTCTCGTAAGTTTTTCATAACATTATCGTCACCCTGCACATTTATTCTCATTTGTGTTTCCACTCAAAGGCGTTTCATCTGGTCACAACCAACACTCTCTGGCATTTACAACAGTATTGGACATGCCAACTTAATTCTAAACTTTTGATGGTTGCTGAAGTCTGCACAAGCACACAGTTCTGTAGTTTACCCTTTTGTTTAGAAGCGACAGAAATAATCAGGCTTGGTCATGGGAGCCACTTTTCATTATGGGCGGAGAGCAAAAGAGCTTATGTATTTGTATTTAGGTGCACAATAAAAAAAAACCCTGGCACTCAAAATTGATCTGGAGCATTCACTGTGACAACTCTTTTACATCTCATAAACCAATCAATCAAGGACCTGGAAACTAAATTTGATGTAAATCTGAGCACTGATCCACTGCTCTTTGCACGGTTTGTGGAGCTGAAAATAAAGCAAACCCCAACTTATGCCAGCTCATCCAGCTTATTAGGAAAAACTGTGCAAAGAGGTTGTGCAGTGCAAGAATCTAATACAGTGACACCTGTTGTGCACTGTTTTCACAACATTTTTCCTAATAGACCATGTACAAGCCAGCCCGCATGAACACAACCTTGGAGCACATCAGGTTTTAACAGGAGCAGTCACGCTGTTGTGCTCTTGCGTTACGTTCCACTTCATGCCCTGGAGCAAGTGCACTGGCTTGTGATTAGGATTGAGCGTTCTAGGTTTTTGTTTTCTCAAAATACGGTAGGCTTCTTTTTTCCGCACGAAAGTTCTCTTTCTTTTTCCATTTGATATCTAGTTCAGTGATTTTGTTGACACTGAAATATGCTGTATGACTGCAGATTCTGCAGCTCACCACTGTTAGTTGCATCTAACACACAGAATGGCAAAGTTTTCAAGAAACACTCTCCCAAAGGCACAACACCCAACGGTGATATGACTGCACAGGAATTAAAAGAGTATCTCCGTTTTATATTGTAACACAAATAGAATGAGACTTCATTTGTAACAATATGCAGTTACAAAGTTGCAACAAATAGCACACGTAAAAACGATTGGTTAGGTACACCATCACATTACAATCAGTGCACTTTCCTAATTCATCCACCTCAGTAGCCACAGCGCTCCTCTGCTCCCTCTGCAAAAACCCTTTCTCCTCACTCCTCATTGTTGTCGCAGCAGCAGGCAAAATAGATGTAAATTGTAAATAGATGTAATGGTTGCAGATGCCTGATCTTAACCTCGCCAGGCTCCTTGCATTGAAGTGTGTAGACTAACAACTGCACACTGATTGTAATCTTGTAAATTGGCTTTGACTGACCATTTTCAGCTAAAAGCGAATAATAAAATTCTTACTAACTGAATGAATTTTTTGTTATTCATCTAAATAAAAAATGCCAAACCCTACTTACAAGCTTACTATTGTTGCTGTTCACAGGACAAAAAGAATCCACCTGTGAAAAAAGTCAGGGAAGGTACAAAGGACTCTGCACCAGTCTACTTGTGGAAAAAGGAAAGAAAGCGATGAGAGCCCAGTACCACATTGCATTCTGCATAGCATAATGCACCCACACAAGAAAAGGCAAGGAAAGTGGATGGCATGGGCAAAGCCGAATTCTCACTTTCCTGCGGTTTTACAGCCCTTCAACTGACTGCAGGGTGTGCGTGTACAGTTATTTCTGCGATGAAATAAAAATATTTTTGTTTCACTGTGACCTTTCTTGCATGTAGAAATGTGAGGGAGAAAAAATATTGAATTAGTACGAGTCAACTTTCAAATCTTTCTTGCATGATTTAGATGTGAATGAGGAGATGTAGCTCAACACCGTGTCAAAAGTGTGTACTCATAAAACTGGGCATTATTGCATTGTAAACATTCAATTATCTTGTTCACTTCAGCGCAGCGAATGTTTGAAGAATAAAATGCGATGGTACAGTTACTCTTACCCTGCCTGCTAGCTCTGTAGCCTCTGAAACTTGCATATGGCTGACAAGTGAAAATTACCATCACCTAGAATAATGTGCACACACCGAGTAGAGTGACTTGCATTTACAGATGTGCCTCGCCATCACCAAGTGTTGCCTCTCAAGTGAACTAGCCACTGTGCTTAGCATTACTCTTCCTCGGCAATTCCTGGAGTGAGGAGTTGTTTGAGAAATGCCCCTTGAGCAAGTGTTGAAAGTGAGAAATGACAAAATAGCTGATGAATTGCCACAAGGGGCATAATGGAATGACATGCCACTGCGCTCGGTTCTGAAAAGTTGAGGAGTGTAAGACAATGAGCGCTTGTGAAGGCAAATTTCATGTGGCTGAAACAGTCGCGGACATCACGTCGAAGATGTTTACAGGTTACCTAAAACTGCCAGCTCCAAAGGTTGGCTCATCATATAGTGTATGCACAATCAACACGGCATAATAACATCACTTGCCTCTAGCCAGAGAGCAGTGCACTTGAGTTCATGTGAACACCGGATAAGCACGCTTGTCTGACATAGCTGATTAATGGCATGAAAAGTAGACAGAGCAGTTTTGCAGGCTCATTGCATTTGTTTGTAACCTAGTGATTATCAGTACACATGGCATAGCTTTGTATTCAATGCAGCATAGGCTCGCGCGTAAATGCCACAAGACTGTGAAAGTAACCTATGTCTACGTTTTGTTCTGTTTATATTTGTCTAAGGATGGTGCTTTACTTCTGGGAGAGCAATCCCTCCATCATCCCCACATCAGAAAACTGCATTCTTCGTCAGCGCAAACATATTTGAGTTTTCACAAACATGATGCAAATGATAAACACAGAAACGCGGACAATGCAGGAAAAGGAAGACAACACCAAAGATGGCGCAACCAGTGTTCCCTCAACTGCCTTACATTTAAATATGACACTGCATATTTCAATGTAAACTAAATTAAACCGGACAAAAAGAAACGCACACATTCGTAATGGAAGGCTTTATTCAATATGATTTTCTGTTTAAATGTACATCCATGTTGCATTATGTTAGAAACTGTGCAGCTGCAACTTTATTCATGCGCTCTTGCTTTTATGCACTATGCATGACCACCAAGCGCCTAACTTATGCAAAAAAGCCATCTCTGAGCCTTGTATGTCAACTTGCTAGAGGGCTTTGTCACACGCCTGATGTGACAGGTGATGCTGCGCAACTTATGACTGGCAGAGGTGCGAAATTGCACTTGCACACATTAGCTAAGCGGTGGCAACCGATAGAGTGAATGAGTACAGGCACACTGTGGAGATAAACTTGCTGCTTCTACTTGCACAAACTGTGTTGGCGCAGTGCCTTATAGCAGTAAGTATGGATTTCTTTTTTCTAGCATGTTTAAAAGGTGTCCGCATTATAATTCTCTCTTGATTGTGCTACACTTGTGCAAGTGCGGCAAATAGATGTGACCAAGGCCCAAACTAAAGCAGTACACTGCATTCTCTCAAGTGCAAAGCACTTTTTCTCAGGATTAGTAGACGCGATACTATTTGCAAAAGATATTCAAAACGAACAAAGTTGACTGCAGTAAAAATAAAATGTATCACTACCCGCCGCGGTAGCTTATTGGCTGTGGCGTTGCACAGCTGGGCTCGAAGTAGCGAGTTTGATCCTGGCTGCATTTTGATGGGGACAAAATGCAAAAATGATTGTGTACTTATATTTAAGTACACATTAAAGAACCTCGGAGGGTCATAATTAATCCAGAGTGTCCCACAGCGACATGCCTCATAATCAGATCATGGTTTTGTCACGTAAAAGCACAGAATTAAATTTTTTTTGGAAATGCATCATTTTGCCCATAGGTGAGAAATTAAACACTGGCAGATTTTAGGATTCTTCAGCCACGCTCAGCCTGGCAGCACTTCAGACTGAAAAGTTGGACTTCGTGCTTGGCATACCAAGACTGTAGAGATACTGTATAATACTGGCTTGCTGTCTGCAAGGCAGAAAAACTAGATGCGCCACCAGTGGTGTGATGAACCTTTAAGTATTAAGCTAAAGATTGTTGGCAGAATGAACTAAGGCGACATACTAACAAATAGCTTTAATAATTTCTGAATAGATGAGGTTGAGATACCTACAGAATCTGTGCGGAATCAGTCGCTTAATACATATGCATAGTGAAGCAGTCGTAGGGATAATTAACAAACTTTGTTTTAAGTGAGCCCTTTTTGCATTTTTCCTGTTCATAGCTTTCTGTCTCTCTCTCTCTCTCTCTCTCTCGCTCCTGAGAATTATACACCTTTCATAATGCTTGCAATAAATATATGTTGTTCAAAACTGGCGCCCGGCAAATCGTAATTTCTTTATCCATTTCAAATGTAACAGCCTTATACAGATTAGCACATGCCTTCGGCTACTTAGGTATTCAAGACCTCGGCGGGGTGAGCCAGCCGAACCTGAAGGGAGAGAGAGAAAGGACAAGAAACGTAGGGAGGTAAACCAGGCGAGCGTCAGGTTCGTAACCCTACACTGGGGCAAAGGAAAGGGTGACTAAAAAGAGGGAGAGAGGGAGCACTGCGCGCACGTCTGGAGAAGCACGGTATCGAAAACGACAGTCGCTCAGGCCGGTGCACTCCGAAAAACTGCACTAATGCGAGTTTTTCTTTTTTTTTTTTTTTCACCAGTGACGGATATGGTTGCGATTCCAGTATTTCAGTCTAGAAAAACGGTCTGGAGTGCAGCCGTTTCATTGCGATAGCAGTTATATGGACACTCCAGACAAATTTCCGCCGTCAGCATCGCCGTGATGAGTGCGCATCTCCTCTTCTACTCCAACTGCGGCGGCTGAG
The DNA here is from genome assembly GCF_050947875.1 of Dermacentor variabilis. Classification (NCBI taxonomy): domain Eukaryota; kingdom Metazoa; phylum Arthropoda; class Arachnida; order Ixodida; family Ixodidae; genus Dermacentor; species Dermacentor variabilis. The sequence continues at coordinate 147,561,438 of NC_134573.1, forward strand.
CGCAACCGCATGCGTCCTATATTTGAAGCAATCTGCGCTGGGGTCGAAGTCTAACCGACCCGATATAGCTGATGGCTTCGTGTGCACTGTGTTCCCACGCGCCTAGTTCGCATTGAAGCGAGAGGCAGCACGAAGGGGAATTCGCTCGCTGTCACTGCCGCTCTTCATCATGGCGGCGTTCTGGTGGCGAATGTTCGCGGTCATCAAGTGAGATGTGTCCGTGTTTGCCCACGCTCGCATGACGTGCTTGTTTAGTTAGCAAGCGAATGTTTACCGCAGTTTATGCAACTCATGGAACGACTAACGTTACTTCGTATAGCTGTCTAATAATTTGCTATCGCTATCAACGCTTCGCATGTCGACCGAAACTGCGACTCTTTAATCTGGCTGGAGAAACTGGTGTTCGATGACCCCCCCCCCCCCCTCCCGGGAACAGCACAACAGGTGCTCGAGCGATGGTTTCTTCAAGCCTATGGGAGTCACTCGTCGGATTATCGCTAATTTCAGTATGGCAAGGTTCATCGTTCTTTAATGCCACCCCATGAAGCCATGAGCGGTACAGCAACGTTGCTTCGTAGCGGGAGAGTCTATGGTTGGCACTTGCAGCTGTAGCTCGTGTCACTGTGGCATTGGAGGCGGTACTCAGCGTCGGTGGGCTGATCCATAATATTTGTCAGCCACCCGACGCTGAATGCACTGTGAAATTCGGATTCCATACACCAGTCCAATATACATTACCTAGCATTATTCAGATCAAAACTTGGCTTTCAGCAACGTAGGGGAGGTATGTCCCAGATCAAAACTTGGCCTTCAGCAACGTAGGGGAGGTATGTCCTCGTAGTAGAAACTGGCAGGGTGAGAGCAGTGGAGCGGGAAAGGAGTAACAGCAGAGTGGTTTGACCTAGAGAGGCACGTAACAGGAGAAGCTGGCGTGTGGAGGTGGTTGTAAGTAATCGATAGCTATGGTTTGCATAGACATATATATATGTGTGCGTGGCACATATATCGATAGGTACGATTATTGTGTAGCCAGTTTTATAGCGATATGTGTGGTATTCACATGTCATGTTTACAGCTGCAAACAAAAGGCAAGGTGTTTCTCTGCTGTGTGTCGGTTGCCGCAATATACGACAGTGAGGTAGGAGTAGTATTCGCGTGGTTGAGAAGAAATCGACGAATGTTAAGAACTTCATAACGCTATCGCATTGCAGTCACTCGAGCGAACCATGAACGCTATGTGAGGTTTCACATTCCTTCGTTATCTTGCCTTCTCATCGCCTATTTTTATTGCGATGGAAATTACATGGACACCCCAGGCGCATTTTTGTCGTCGCCGTGGTGTTCCGTACAAAGTCCAATGGCGATAACACCGTCGCCGCGCTCCGTATGCTCCATGTGCGAGTGAATGTCCAGTGAATCTCCATGTCCAGACTGAGCCTACAATCGCGGCTCAGTCTGGCGCGCGCGAGGGAAGAAGGCGGAGAGCAAACGCGCCATCTTCCATCGCGCGAAAGGCCGTGGTAGGATGGGGGAGGGCGGTGTTGGGCTTCGGCAGCAACTGCGCATTTCACGACCGGGAGGGCAACTGACGATCGAGGCCCAGTGCCGCGCGTGAAACAGAAGTGGGCAGGCAGCGCGGGAGGGAGGGGTGGGGGGGGGGGGCTTCTACTCCGCCAGCAATGCTTACTTTGAGCCGCCGCGCGCGCCGTATCTTGAATGCGATCTGCGGACGGCTCATACCTTTGTGCGTGCTGTTTTCTCGCCGCTGTTTGCTTTGGAGGCGATAGGCGGCAGTAAATTCCCTTCGCTCGCTGCTGGTGCCGCGCGCGAGCGTATATGACAGCGAGGGGCCGCAGTCGTCTAGTTTGATGGGTTCATGTTCGCCTGTGCGCGCTGAAACGATGCTTATTAATTCAGTTAGTAAGCGAATGTTTCCAAGATCATACGGCCGATAAAGCTAATATCCTTACTTCGTGTAACTGTCTACTAATTTGCTATCGCAATCGACGCTTCGCCATATGGTCGAAACTGCGCCTTCTTTTTTTTTTTTTTGTTTCTCCTCTTTTAATTGTTGCTTTCTTCCCGCTCATACTAAAACTTTTTTTTATCCTGTCCCTTTCCTATACTTAGAGGTAGATATGGCAAACGTGTGGGAACTTAGAATCGCCTGAAAAAAAAAGATTAAGTTATATATATATATATATATATATATATATATATATATATATATATATATATATATATATATATATATATATATATATATTAAACTAGGTTTCACATTATTCACTGCAAATATTTGAAGCAGGGTGATTTTGCATGCTGTAGAGGTAAAGAATAGTGGGAGCAAGCTGTCGTTGATGCATTTTATTTGCTTGATTAGAAACGGACGTGCCGCGCAGTCAACGTGACGTCGGAACATATTAAATTTTCTACAAACACAATGTAAATGTTCTAAGCAGTAGCACGTAAAACAGATAGCTATCGCACTACGCATTTTGTGTCCGTATCATAGTGATGTTTCTTGTGAATATCTTCGTCGCCGCATTGAAGTGGGCATGAATGAAAACAAGTTTATGCATGTTGAACCTGGCAAAATATTCCTGTTAAGGGGTATGGCTACTTGCTTGGGAACTGGAAACTCAATGTTTTTTTCCCAGCCATTTGCATCTCAGAGGAGCATTTCTTCTCAGAATTATCGCCTTTTAATATATATATATATATATGACGACCGAAGGAGTTTCTTCTTAACCTAGTCTAACCTAACAACCATAGTGGTATATACAGTCACAGCCAGTTCGCTGTATTTCTTATATAGTATATGTATTAAAGTAGGCGACCCGCCGCGGTAGCTCAATGGCTACATGGCGCTGCGCGGCTGCAGAGCACGAGGACGCAGGTTCGATCCAGGCGGCCGCATTCCAATGGGGGCGGAATGCAGAAGAAAAAAAGAAATTAAACGATCGTGTGTACCACACATTGAGTGCACGTTAAAGAGCCCCGGGTGATCAAAATCGATCCGTGGCCCTCCGCTGTGTCGCGTGCCTCAAAATCGTATCTTGGCTCTTTGGCACCAAAAACCACAGAATTTAAACTATAGCTCCCGTTTCTCAGGGTCTGACGGTCACTTCAGTCGGCGTCGACGGCCCACGCTTCGGAAAAAGACCCACGGTAGCACGATGTATACCTATACAGCCAATCTTCTTCTGAGCGCACCGACGCCGGCTTCTTTCATCGACAGCCGGCGTCGGCAGATGCCCGCGAGACGGGATAGATAAGCTCATCCATCCGGGCCGTGCCAGCCGTGCTCTTCGCTCAGCTGCAGCAGCCAGCGTTGGCCCGTGTCTGCGCCACCAGTGCCGGCAAAGCGCGCGACCGGGAAAGGCTACTCGAGCGGCGAGTCTCGTGGCCCTGCGTTCGGTTTACCGCGAGCTCTGCTGCTTGCTCGTGGGCTATCGTGGCGCAACTGTAACACCACAGTGTATCTGCTCCCCCGAACCAGCGCCTCGTAACAGCAGCAGTGAAAGGGACACCACGCTAACGCCGACTGCACCTCGGCAACTATTCCGCCTGCCGGCGCGCCGACGGGCTGCTCTGCAGGGAACGTGACGCCGTGGGAAAACAAAAAGGCGAAGAGACAAAAGAAACAAGTGAACAGCTCAGGATTTCGCCTTTTGCTGCCGGTCTGGCCCTCCAGCCCCGCTGTTCTGTAGACGCTTCTGCATGCTGTCTCGCTCTCCTGCCCCCTCGCGTTGTCTCGTCATGGATTTCGACAAGGTCCTGGACCACATCGGCGAGTACGGCCGGTTCCAGCTGTACGTGCAGATACTGGCCTGCCTGCCGCCCATACTGAGCGGCGCGCATCAGCTGGCGCACGTCTTCCTGGCGGCCACACCCGAGCACAGGTATGTCGGTGTCGCGCGTGGTATTAGCACGTGCGATAGCTGGACATTTGATTGCGTTTTATTGATAAGCCTGCAGAGATGACGATTCAATCACCTGTGCGAGAAAGCATCAGGAGTCGCGCAGTAGTTCGCCAATGTAGTTCGATTTTGCCGGATTCGAATGTGTGCTGCGGATAACCTGGTCCCTGCATTGGTGATACGGCTTTCAACGTCTGCAGGCCGGTCCTCTTGCGTCATTTTCGGGTGGCTTTTTAAAGCGAACCTTTCTCTTCCTTCAAGTTTCCCATTGCTGCTGCTGCTGCTGGTGATGCTGCTGTGTGGCACACCGCATAGGGGGGTGGTTCAGAGCGTGTGAATACATGACAGGAGCGCAGCAGAGAGGAAATGCGATGCAAGAATCTCGTTTGTACCTTTGCACCGCGTCGAATTGCAGCACGCTCTGAACCACCCGCCGACGCGGTGTGCCAGACAGCAGCAGCAGCAGTGGGAAACCGAAGGGAGAGGCAAAGAAAGCTCGCGTCAAAACGCTCGTGCACTTATATTTAGGGACACATTAAAGAACGCCACAGAGGAAAATTCATCCGGAGTCGGCCACTACGGCGTGACTCGTAATTCGATTGTGGTTTTGGCACGTGCAGCGCCATAATTCAATTAAACTTTAGTACTCCTGCCACGATGTGGTGTGCCATATGAGGCAATGAGAATGATCAACCTTCTCGGAGATTATGAAGCATGGCGCATAACACCTCCAGCAATCACCCCCCCCCCCCACACACACACACACACACTTTTTGTTCTTTGTACTACGCAGAAAAACGACAGTGGAGCACGTGAGGTAACGTTTAACATCTACTCGCCACTCTCGTGTTGGGCTATAGACGTCGAAGAAATTGAAACATTCTCCGTCAACATCGCCGCTGATTATCGTCAATCGAAGCGAACAGCTTCGCTTACATCGATTCCCACAGTGCGTGGGATTTGCTGTCTGTTAGGAACCAAATTTCATAAAGCACTCTAATGCAAAACTGGTGATCGGATAGATAATCGTTGCAAGCTCATCGCATGCCTTGAGACATAGCAATAATTTATCACTACACGTTTGTCTACAAACTAGTTCTTTCTTTCTTTCTTTCTTTCTTTCTTTCTTTCTTTCTTTCTTTCTTTCTTTCTTTCTTTCTTTCTTTCTTTCTTTCTTTCTTTTTACGATCGCGCATGTCAGCGTAAGTGGGCAAAATTATTGAAACGCCAAGCAAGAACAAAGTTAACGCAGACTCGTCGAACGTAATGTACGGTCACCAGACAGAGGCACCAAGCTACTCCGGTTCGTTTATGGTTTCCGCGACTGCAAGGAAATTCCCGAATAACGAGACTCAAACGCTTGCCGAGCAGAACATTGCTTACCTGTCGTCTTCGGGAAAACGAAATAACCTGGCGTACACCGCAGAGCCGCACAAGTGTTGTGATACCCCACACTTTCCCTCCTTGGAGAGCTAACGGTATCACCGGAATTTCGTATTGTTCGCGTTAAAGAACACAAAGTAGCTCATTTACTCCTGCGTTCGTCAAATTTTCCTCAGCAGCATTCCTCAGCGCCCAAAACTAATTATCGAGTAAATTATTTGCTGCGTGTACACTGCTTCTGTCTTTTACCCCGTCTCTCTCTCTTTTTTTTTTTTTTTTTTTGTGGTCTCTTTTTTTCAATTCACTCCCACCAATCTCTATAGTAATTCCATTTTAACGAAGTAATGTTCGGCTCCCTCTGTCACTTCGTTGTAACGAGGTTTTACTCTATTTAGATAGAAACTCCTTAGGTTCATCTTAATTAAGATTCATCTTAATGTACACATATAGTTATGCGCACGCGGTTAGATCCCGGATCCATTCAGAGGGTTCGCAGCCCGTAGTTTCACGCATTTTCCACGAACCGCACAGAACTGCACGACAGAAATCGTTGGTTTAAACAAGCGATGGATATATCGTATACTATCCCACGCATCTTGGAAACAAAGCGGTAACAAACTAAGATTGAACAGAAGGATGCGCATAAGCGTCACTCGCAACAATTGCTGTTTAATATCGCTAATACACATAGATGAAAAGCACGCGTGGAGCGCGTAGCGCATCATTCCGCAGCTTAGCCAGATTGCGTGAATAGGCGGACACGACAAATCGTAATCAGTAAGCTTCCAATATCGGTCCCACTAATTCAACTGCTCATATTCTATTTAATTACGCACACGTTGCAATTGCGGAATTCTAAGTGCATCAAACTTGCCACACATTTCACTTCTTTTGCAATATTTCACGCGGTTGCTTCGTTATACGGAAACTGTCGTATGCCGCGTTCACAAACTCGGAAACACTTTTGCTGTGTCACTACACTGCGTGCGCCACGAAATTCGGTTTCCCGTGCCTGTTTATCTGTTTCCGGCGTTGTTTTATCGCATGCGAACCTTGTCGGCAGTCTCGAATACATCTCCAGGCGTGTCGCCTTGAGCATCGTCTCGTGTCTGAGGGTCTCGGGGTACTTCTGCGAGGTACTTTATTGCCGGATTTCTCCGGGTGGCACTTCGAAAGGCGCTCGAGATTTGGGTATCGGCGGCCTTTGCCGCGCTTAGTTGTTTAGTGCGAGAAAGGAAGGGTCAGACCGTCGCCGTATTTGCGCTTTCTTGGCTTTGTAGATAATCTTACCCTGATAGCGCAGAACATTTAGCCCGTCTGCCGTGGCGTCACCTTGGTGCGCCGGCTAATGTCCGTGTCGCTTCATTGCCTATAAGGAGCAGCGTTACAGTTTAATCTGGTTAAATAATCTTTTCAGCACTTCATTTGCACGTAGTTGACCGAAAAGTTAGTTTGTTCGTTTATTTTTGTTTATTTGTTTACATAGACAGCAGGCAGCAAGAGCTGCCCAAGCCGTGGAGGGTTATAAGGCGTTATTATACAATCTTCAGAAGCGTCAACATATAATTCAGGGGTCACTCCTCGGAGATGGCCTCCACAGTGCACTCTCCAGCAGAGTTAACAATTTCTGGGATTTTGCGTGCCAAAACCACGACCTGATTACGAGGCCCGCCGTAGTGGGACAGTCTGGGGTTTAATTTTGACCAACTCGGGTTCATTAATGTGCGCCAATGCACGGTACACAGGCGTTCTCGCATTTCGCCCACATCGAAATGCGGCCGCCGCGGCCGGGATTTGATATACGGTAGAGTTCCAATCGCTGACTGAACGAGGGAAAAGAGTACCGGAACAGCTTCGTTCCCGCAAAGTATGGATGTACAGCCGCCCTGATTTTTAATAATATAGCGCGAGCGTCGACTGAACTGCTGGTGAGCGCCTTATAACGGCGATAAGCGTGCAACAAGGCGAGAGTTCGCGCACGAGCCTTGTTGCCTTGTTGCACTCGCCTTGTTGCACGCTCTTGTTGCACGCTTATCGCCGTTATAAGGCGCTCACCAGCAGTTCAGTCGACGCTCGCGCTATATTATTAAAAATCAGGGCGGCTGTACAACTTGAGAGGGATTACTTCTCGAAGGCGGCGGATGTTCCAGGCCGTGAGGTGTGGTGCTGGCTAACACTCCAAGGTTTAGTTCTAGTAGATAAACGTAAATGCCCCAGAAAGTGGTTGGGAAAACGGCGCCGCGGTAGCTCAATTCGTAAGAGCATCGCACGTGTAAATGCGAAGACGTACGTTCGTGCCCCCACCTGCAGCCAGTTGTTTTTACAGCGAAGCTGTATATGGCCAGGGTTCCGTGCATTTTTGTTCTCCGCAAACAAAAACTATCATCATCAACGGCCCATAGCCCCGTAAGGCAGAGGCTACAAGCGCTCAGCAAAGTGAAGCGAACAGCACGTGAACTCTTTCCAATCACGCGCATACAGCATAAAAAACAGCATGTCGAAAACTGTCATCATCAATGGCTCATACCCCCGTGAGCAAGCAAAAAGTGCAATGACTCATAGTCCCGTAAGATGCACGGCTACTCACTTTGCGTGAATTAGCTGCGATGACACTACCCCTGTTGTCATTGTCGGTGATTTCAATCGGGATGTGCCGGTACCGAAAAGGGAGCGGTTTACGCGTTCCGTGTTGCACACATACATCTTGCGATGTCACATCGATCTGGCCCAACCGACCACCCAGTGGCGTACGTGCATCGGTTTGACGCTATCAAAGAATGTGATTGCAGTTGCGAGTGAAATAATGACAACCCATCAATACAGTAAATGAGTTCGTACCTTTGTTCAAAATTGTGTGTCACCTCCGTGTCGTGTGCTAAACAGCTTCGCTGGTCAACCGCCTTCACAGAGTGGAATGGCTCATGATATTTTTTTCATTCACTTTAATTTCCGTTTATTGATAATTTATTTATTCATTTAATAAGTACCTACATGTAATTTCGCTTATGCTGTCCTTGGTGTCTTTGTTTGTTGGCTTCTTGTGATATCACTAATAGAAATCGGGCCCTCGGTTTCCTTTTTTCGTTTATGCATGTCTGTATGCCACAAAAGGTTCAGAATCCAAGACAGACTACACAGACTCCACTAACAGACTCCAAGGAAGCATGCCGAAACTACATTAACGGCAGAATCGGTCAAAAAGCACTCCAAATCTTCCTCCGCGCTGGCCAACAGAATAAACACATTAGACACACCATCTTTTGGGTTCCGGGGCACACTGAGACTGAGGGCAACCAAAGGGTTGATAGAGGATCGCTCGCGAGCATACAAACCGAGCGGACCCAAACAGAGATCCTGAGCATTTCATGACAGTGATCCGAACGTACTCTGACATACTAAATTACCATAGAGGGACGAGGATCAGATATCCCCCGCCCCACAATACACTCACTCAACAGCAGGCAGTTTACTGGCGAAAGCTGCAGACAGGAACTTTCCCCAATTTACATATACTATGCAAAATGTTCCCAAGTCAATACAGGGACAGGCCCGTGGTGTGGCGCAATACCCACACTTTATCACATCACATGGGTGTGCAATACGAATAAGGCATTCCACAAAATAGAAAATCGGAGTGCGGAGCAGTGGGAGAGCGTGCTCTCCAGTGGCGACCCTAGCCTCCAACGGAGGCTGGTGGATCATGCCCGACGAGCAGCCACGCTAAGTGGTGCCCTGGAATAGGGGCGCCAAACACGTAGGCCGGAGATCGTCATCAACCAATAGAAGATGAAGACATCCGGCCTGACCGCTGAATTACTCTTTCTAGAGCAATAAAGTTTACCTCCTCCTCCTCGTCAGAATTCTAATTATCTAGATATTTGTCGCATTTGTCTATGCGTACATGTGCACCTATCATCGTCATTCTTTCCCTGACAAGTATCGCGCATCGATGTCGTATTCGCTGCGTACACATATGACAGCCCCACATCCCGCCGCGGTAGCTTATTAATTAGTGGCTATGACGTCGCACTGCAAAGATCAAGGTGCCGAGTTCGATCGCTGCGGCAGCATTTACATGGGGACGAAAGGGAAGGAGAAAAAAAAGAACGCAAGGGCTCGTGTGCTTAGATGATCAAAACTAATCCTGAATCACCCACAACGGCGCGCCTCATAATCGGATCGTATTGCCTTGATCGTTTGCATTGTCTTATAGAACTGGGAGCTGCATTATTATCGAATACTTAGTCGCTACAGAGTGCGGTTAACTTTAAGCCTGAGACACGTGGTACGCGTAAGTGCTCGAAGTGCCACGGCGTTGCAAGCCGGCGTCGGCGCTACAATTTCACACTGCACCGTGACCGCGCTGTAACCTAACGACCCAGACGTGCTCCGTGCGACCACTGAACAATGCAAATACTTCGCGTATCCTACTTTTACCGTCGTATGTAGCGTTATCGCCGCCGTACGAAGCTACAGTGGCGTCGCAGCACCAATTAATAAGTTTAGTGTACGCCGGAAATGCACCGACAATGCAGTGCATGCACTGTAAAAAGCAGTCGTCACTTTAACGGTTATGATTTTATCGTTTTTTTCACAAACCATCGGCGTCGTTCCGCCAAGACGTTTCTATCGCCATGAACAAGGGAGGGAAGGAGAGAGTCGCAAATACCCAATGAGCAAAAAAAAAAAAAAAGAAGAACCTTGATTTGATTGGCTCCAGTGTGCTGTGTGTAGAGTTGTACGGCCTGTCTTGATTTTGACGGTTAAATGCCTTGGAAACAGAGTTACCGAGATATTTCCTGTCATTTACTGCGGCACTTTAACAATGATATACTATATACGTATTCGTCTTTACATTCTTACATTCACCGACGCTGCGGTATATGGCACCCAAATTTCGCATTTTGGTGCCAGCTTGGAAACGCATATTCGTCATAACAGTGCACGTGCTATTCTTCAACGGTATCGACATAAAATTCGTCTAATCCCCCATCTGCCTTCTTTTTTAACCCATTTTGCGCCAAGATGCTTCATCGACGGCTGCGATGTCAATGGCACGACGTTCCACGAGCCGTGGGCGACGTACGCCATCCCCGATCACAGCATGGACGAGGTGCAGTGCTACCGCTACGACCGCAACAGCTCGGCGCCGGAAGGCTGCACGCCCGAGGACTTCCTCAACACGTCGCAGCGTTGCGACCGCTGGATCTATTCGAACGTCGAGTTTGACAGCACCATAGTCACCGAGGTGCGCACGCCTTTTTTTTCCACGTACCTGTGCAGTTTACAACCGTGAGTGCACCGTGAATTAAAATTCTACCTTCATCAAACCGACATATGTATTCTACACACGGAAGTCACTCAGTTTTACTGAAGTTCGTAGCGGTGCAAACTTTGCAGTTCAGCGAACTTGACGACGAATTTCGCTAGTCTGGAAAATTCTTGGTAGTGCATTTAATTGTCCAGGGACTGAGTGCGGGAGTACCGCGTACCGCACGATGCAGGGCCCATAGCTTTATGGACTAAGCTGCTCAGAACGTTATAGTAGATTGTATCGGAAGAAGCAGCTCGCAGTAACGAGTCAGCTCGTCGTCGATCGTTGCTTGAAGATTCACCACGCGGTATTAAAGCAACGGTTACTTCAGAAACGAAACTTCGACTTTATCAAGTTTGCGAGAGCTGCTACACACATATGGTTCTGGTATTTGAAGGCTTCGTATTGTTGTACTTGAGTATCGAAAGGAATTGCCAGCTGCTTCCTTTCATACCGATCCGCCCAGCACGCCGATCAGATATGGGACATTTTTCTACCGCTTGCCCCTTAATTATGTGTGTGTTTGTGCACCTTTTGAAGCGCGTGCTGTACGGTTGCGCCGTGTTTTCCCTCGCTACATTTCAGTTCAACCTGGTCTGCAAGGATGCTTGGCTAGTCAGCACATCGCAATCACTGTTCATGGTGGGCGTCATGGTTGCATCGGTGCTGTTTGGCCATCTCTCTGACAGGTAAGTGCGAGCGCGTCCCCCCCCCCTCTTTTTTTTTTTTTGGTAACTATGGTTCTTCAAGTTCAAGCGCACAAACGGAACACAAGACCTTTCATTAGGCAACATATAAGCCTAATTCGAAAACAGCGCTGCAGAAGTTAAAACACGCACACACAGCTTGAACACGCGCACAGACAACGGAGCGCTTCGTCTGTTCACGCTTCGTGTGTGTCTTCACTTATGCAGCACTTTTTTCTAATTACGTCATTCCAACTAGCCTCAACGCAAGCGTTAACGGAAAAGTCGATTTAAATAAAGATATTTGATATAAATTAGGCCAAATTCTACCAACTGCTGCAACACTTAATTGCCATTTATGCTCTAACTATTGTTTAGAAAAAATAAAGTTCCACAATCAAGGGTCCCAGCGGAGGGCGCAGCGCGGCTGTGTGTAACGGTTGGCAAAAACTATACACGTGCCCAAGTCGTAACAGTAGTCATCGGCGCCCGGGTTCGCAGGTACGGCCGCCGGATCTGCTTCCTGTTCATCCCGCCTGTGTTCATGTTCGCCTCGTGGGCCACAGTGTTCACCAGCAATTACGTGCAGTTCACGGTGACGCGCATAATCACGGCCATGGGAGCTACCGCCCTTTACCAAACGTCCTTCGTCCTAGGTAAGAAAGTATATATATACATATAATATTCTCGTACGTTTACAATATTACGGTACCGACGCATGACAGTTCTGGGTAACGCACGTTGCAACATTGCGACGAGCATTACACTGATATCAGTGTAAGCGAACTTAATTTTTAATTTTGAAAACGAATAGCTTTTCTTGCCCCTTTCGCGCGCATTCCCGGTTGGCGGTCAGTGGTCGAACTTCGTGGCATTCGGTGGTCGGGTGAAGGCGCCGAAGAAAGGGGGCGCTCTTCTCTCCCGCTGCCGAGTTGCGAGGAGAGGGCACTGTCGCGAGTGAGCTTTGTGGAGCGCTTGGCAAGGTTCGCTCACCCTTGAGCTCGCTCGCTCGCTCGTTCGTTCGTTCGTTCTTCCGGATTATTCGCTTACATTGATAATCATCGTCGACAATTTCAGCATATATTTTTGCTTGCGTACAGTATCGACTCACAATTTGAGGACAAAAACAACTTCTGTAATACACTACTGTGTCGCGGCCATTCAATTTCGAGAATTCCACGACTCAAAAATATCGCGTGTGCGTGTACATATATATATATATATATATATATATATATATATATATATATATATATATATATATATATATATATATATATTATAGCTCACCGTATGTTCCCGTAAGGGGGAATGTCGCATCTTATCTACTTACAAGTTTTTACCTAATCGTTACTGCAGAAGAACGCGCCAGCCTATCAAAATTTATCGTTTAGTGTCTCTTCAAACTAACCGTGACCCTTTGTTCGCCAGCAACAGCAGGAAACTGTCTTACGCAGCTCGTTTTTCGCTGTACGCCTCGTTGCTGACGGCAAGCTGGCTTCACGGCAAACATACTGTCGATGTTGTGAAGCCACCTTAGGGTAGGGCCTCGCTTTCACGTAGGGGTGGGCGAATAGTGATTTTTGAGACCGAATACGAATCGAATAGTGCCAGAAGCGAATCGAATCGAACATCTTGTTCTAATAATTAATAGCCGCGTTATCGCAAATGCCGTATTTGCACGATTCTACCGCGCCACAGATAGTAAAGCGCTGTTATATTACCGCCCAAATATCTAAAGATATAATAATAATAACTTGGTGCCGATTCTATCGCGCTCATCAAGTAACGAAAAATGAGTTCACGCGTACTCTGTTGAAACGATATTATCGAACATACAAAGACACACAGACACGCATACAGCTGAATATTAGCGGCTAAAGATGAAGTTCGTTAAAACACGTTGGCGGGCTAGTTGGTTTAAAGGGACACTAAAGGTTACTATGAAGTCAAGTTAAAGCTATAAAGCAATGCTCTAGAACGTCTAAGGCGTCAATATAATCGCGAACAGAGCTTTAGTAACCGAGAAATTGAGGTAAATGCATGACACGATTTCAGACCCCCCAGCGACATTCCAGTACAGCCCGATGACGAAGGCACTCCTCCTCATAATTTATGTCACTAGTACTCAACTACTCGTATTAAAAAGGTCATTTCATTAGGCTATGAGACGGAAGAAAATGCTACTTGTCTACTTCTGTTCAATTCTAAAAAAATAACATTTTGGCGTCACCCTTCAGTAGTATGGGTGATCGAAAAGCTTCGTTTTCGCTCGACTCTGCGCGCTCGACTATGCGCCGTGCGCACTTTGGAGTTTCAGTTGTTTCGTTATCGCGTCGTGCTGCGCTGGTTCTGCTGACTCGTGAAACTTGCATTTGGAACAAGCAGCGAGAATGCCACGTCCATGTGATGTCGTGGGATGCGCGAACGGTCCGCGGAACTTGGCCAAGGGCAGTTGCAGCGGCGAATCCAACGTTACTTATCACTGTGTCCCAACGAGTGAGCCTCTCCGTTCGAAGTGGTTAAGTGCCGTACCTCTGCCACAGCGCGTTGGGAAAGAGCCGAAAAATCGCATAGTGTGTTCGCTGCACTTTCGTCCAGAGGATTGCGAGTTCAACGCCGACTTAACTGAAGTCGTGTGGAGTGCCTTTCAAAGCAATGCTTGCCCGTAGCGCTGTTCCGTCGGTCTTGCCTGCATTCTCCGAAGCGCAAGAACAACTGCAGGTCGAAGACGGTGAGTGCGGCATTTGGTTTTCACGAAGGAAAAGCTACAAATGTGTGAATATGTACAGCCATGACATATAGTTGCCATCGTAGTAGTGCGCAACGACGCCGGCAACGCGAGCCCTCAGCAGCAGGTCACGTTCATCAGTGCTTAAATCGCTGAAGTCAAGCCCAGCATCGCGAGCCAATGCGTCATTGTCAACGAGCGTCAAAGTTGGCGTCATAAAATAAAGAACCAGCTTATCGTCGCGCGCTTTCCCTTCCGCTAGCCACCATATAGTTCCGCTTTCGCGCTGCTGTCGGCTCTGTCTTGGCTCTGTTTCTGGCCGCGCGTTTGCGTTTTGCGCAGAAAAGCCGTAGCGCCGCCTGCGGGCGCCATTACCGACGGCGCAACGTCACTATGACGTTGCGACATGACGTCACCACTCCTCGATCGGAGGGCGGGCGATTTGAACTGCGCTAGAGGTACGCGGACGCTTCAAAACGCATTTTCTCTTAAAGTAAGTCTCTCCTTCGCATGAAACAAGCGTTTATAGGTTTCTAGGATGGTATTTCAACAGTCCACGTTGACTTAATATTAATCTTTAGTGTCCGTTTAAATCCATGATAGTGTATGTAAGTGCTACTGAACGCGTCTACTTGTTGAACGTGTTGTCTACTTCTCTACACTTGTGTCCTGTCTGCACGCCTCACTTCTATTTTTGCATAATGAATCCTTACCAACTAGCTCAGCTTTCTGTCGTTCTACTGAACGCGCTGTCTCGTGTATCTATTTCTTTCCACGTCTTCGTTCAGTCGCGCTTACACACTATATCATGGAGCGGCTAGTGGCTATCGGAGTCAGGCGACACTTCTTTTCGCTGTCTACCCACCACGGAAAGTCATCTTCATTTCCATATCTAATGGCATTAGAGATGCCCCACTTCTGGAGGCTCGCGCAACCATCGCCTGCGGCAGGGCATTCCACGCATCATGGATCCACCTTCCGATGTCTCGAGGGCCGCTTTCTTAGATGACCTATTCCATGGCTGTGTGGCTAGCTACCTTGCATTAAGAATCTGTTTCATTTTTGATTTTGAGTTGAGTTAGTTACAATTGTAACGCGCATGCAAATTTGAACGCGCCTTTTATTCAAAAATAGTGAGCTTTGGAATCGTGCGAATAATACAGGGTGTTTTCTTTTTTTCTAGCTGCACCAAATTTTTAAAAAATTGCCTGTGGCAAATATCACGATTCTAATCCTTGATCTAAGTTACCCGATCAGGCAGCCATTACTTCCAAGAGAAATCTAAATACTTTATTAAATAATTAGCCATAATTACGTTAACTTCATTATTAACATTGCGGCCTCTATTTCAATCTACGAATTATAGCTGGTGAGTTCGCGAGGCGTATTCACTTGGAACGAATTCTCAGGACTGCACCAGTTAGATATTAATTTTCGAAGCGTCCGACAAAATGCATTGGCGTTCCAGTTACTTTTTTTTTTTTAATAAAACGCTGTTTTATTCATTCAAGCACAAAAGCAACTGGAACACCAATGCATTTCGTCGGACACTTTAAAATTAATATCGCGAAACTGGTGCAGTCCTGAGAATTCGTTCCAAGTGAATACGCCTCGCGAACTCACCAGCTATAATTCGTAGATTGAAATAGAGGCCGTAATGTTAATAACCAAAAAGCTTATTAACTCAGTTATGCTAATTCTTTAATAAAGTGTTGTGATTTCTCATAGAAGTAATGTCTGCCTGATCGGGTAAAATTTAGATCAATAATTCATCATCATCATCATCAACATCATCCTATTCATGTCCACTGCAGGACGAAGGCCTCTCCCTGCGATCTCCAATTACCCCTGTCCTGCGCCAACCGACTCCAAATAGCACCAGCAAATTTCCTAATTTCGTCACTCCATCTAGTCTTCTGCCGTCCTCTACTGCGCTTCCCTTGGTACCCATTCTGTTACCCAAGGATTAGAATCGTGCTATTAGCCACAGGCAATTTTAAAAAACTTGGTGCATTAAAAAAAAAAACGCCCTGTTATAAAATCATGTTCACCCACCCTCCCAGTATACTCTTATAATAAAGTTAGCAAGTTGCTGTCATTACATAGTAAGCTATGAAGCGTTCTTTATTAAAAGCACAAATGGAGCATTAGGAACAAACCAGTAGTTCCTTCGCACGCACAGGCCTCTTCAAAGTGTGCGAATGATCGCTGTACATACTGTAAAGTGGGGCTATCCAAGCAACGTAGCCTGCTGCACTACACAAGTTCTGATGTTTCATGTCTATACTATGCCCGCGGGGGTGAAAACTTACCGTACTTTTGCTCCGATTTTACGTTTATCTCGGCGCAGTCGACATTTTGAAATACTCGACAAGTATTCGAATCGCATTTACGAATAGAGACTATTCGATTCGAAAGTTTCGAATATTCGTACAAGCTTGCTTTCACGTGATGCGTTGTGCAAATGCGGCGCGAGCATTGGTAATCAACTAGGAATAATTTTATCTACACGAAGAAAAAAAAGCGCTGCCTGATAATCTCCCATAAATATTTACGACTTTTTCGGCGGTCAGAGCGTTACCGCCGAAGCATGCAGAGGTACTCACTCTGCAGTGAAAGGGCTGTGAATACGCTGCTTGGATGCGCCGATTCACATTTCTTTCCGTTTTTATATATCGTTTTGCAGATATAATATACTTCAAGGACAGCTACTGGCAGCTCCCATTAGCCCAGCATGCTACCTATCCCAGTGGCGGTCCAACTGCGCCATTTTGTTTACAATTCAACTTGCCCGCTCATAGCTGCGCCTACTCAAGTGCAATTTGCGCCAACTGGGCAAAAGTGCAGTATTACCGCGTTTTCACGGCAATGAAATGTTTTCAGTGGGGTTATGCAACTACAGTCAACGACCAGTTTTTCGGGCTCCCAATTTTTCGGACGTGCCCGATAATTCGGACGCCTTCGCGGCACCGCCACAGTAAGAACGTCTGAAATTTCGGATGCAAATAGCCTTCGCTGTCCGATTTTCCGGACTTTTTTTTTCTTTACCATGACTGCAGGCCCAAACTGCATTGATCGAAGCCACCACCGCCGGCATTTTGATATCTCGCCGCCTTGAACAGGCGCTCTCGCACGCAGATCCGCTGATAGCCGTAGCCACCACCGCGGCAACGCTAGGCTTAGCTACTTTGACGTTCGCTAATAAACTTCTTCCTGTTCGGTGCCGTATTTTTTCATTAAAACAATTCGCCGCTGTTAGCAATGGCGCCAACTCCGCCTTTCTAATCTTTGGCAATGGCTTCAAAGCTCGGAAAGCACGACGCGTTACACAATACCGGTCCCCGGAAGTCAGCTTCGCCTCAATATGGCAGTGTTAGGCAGCGAAGCATACCAAGAGTAGTAAGGAGCAATTGTCACGGGACGCAAGTATGTATTCCTCAATTATACACGCGGGCATCCGCCGTCTGCTGTCACAGTACGAGCACCGATACGCCAAATAATTGTGCTGGCCGGCCTTCAAAGCTATTTCGGACGTGTCTGTGGCAATTTGAGCCCTTGGGGGCAGTAAAAGGTAGTGCTTCGAAAGGTCGGTCGGGTGGCGGCGACAAAAATTATGGTTTTACGCCGAATTTTTCGCAGAGACCACGCGACACACGGGAAGCTGTTCTCGACCGCCATCGCCATCTTTACGACACACCGTACGGAGGCATCTCAAGTTGGCGCAGTTCATAGATGCATAGTCCCATGTCGAGCTTCTAGCATTGTTATTGGGCGTAATGCACATTTTGCCTTGCGTGGTAAAGCATATCAAAGCAAATCTCTCATTGCACATAAGATATTTGCCGTCACTTTTTGTCTTGTGCCTGGCGGTGCAAATTGTTCTAGCTCATTTGTAATTTTATGTCTGTCTTGCGCCTAGGCGCCTATCTTTGTTCTCGTTATGCTTCAAAATGTTATTTAATTGTTTACAAAATTAAGTTCCTTGTCTACCCAAATAAAAATGTTTGCCGTATACCGTGCATGGTATACTGACTGTGGGAAGGCAAGCTTAATTGGTCACTGTTAGCTTTGTGTCTTGCTTAACTCTTGAGCAGCACTTACTCATTGCACAGTAATAAGCTTCACTACTACGAATGTTCCAAAAAGACAAATTTTTATGCTTCGAAACTGTCCGAAATGCTGGTGGTGCTGCTCCTAAACTGCTCCAAAACATTTTTCCTGCTCCATAAATTGCTCCAAATCCTAAACTGGCTGGACCACCAATGCCATCCTGTCGTCTTTCTTTTTTTCCCCTGCGCTCCTTTCCATTTTTCCTTACTTGCTGGAACATGCATATCTTTGTCTCAATTCCAACCAGCTCAGTTAACGACTATTGCACTTTTCCGTCGTGGCGAGGGCGCAAGTGCGGTACGCCAAAACCCGCTAGTTCAATCGCGGCCAAGCTCAGAAAATTAAAGGTTGTGCCTGTATTGCTTTTCACTTTCTGAACACAAGAATGTATGAAGTGCTAGTATGTTTAACTTACGAATAACGCAGACTGTGCAGCTGCATTCACGCTCTGTGTGAAAAGGACGTAGCTGATCAAACTCTTGATCATAGGATGTGTGGCAGAAGTGAAAACCACGTCATTGGCTGTTAGCAAAGTGCAGTTAATTCCTTGCAGGCCTTTGCAAATTAATGTTCAGAAAAAAAGAAAAAGAGGGCAAACAGTTATAACAGTGCAATAGCAATAATGAATGCGAAAGATAGGAGGAACACTTTTGAAATATATTTGCTGGATTGTGAATGAATTGCTATATTAAGGCTTTTTTTTTTTAGTTTATCCTGTGCAGTTGTCCTTGTAAATTTTTCTTTAAATGCAGTAACATCATCAGTACACTGCAGCTGTATTTGTATTTAACGGTAGAACTGTGTTTTGTATATTAAGTACTAGCAATTGTGTTCTCATTTTCTACCAAGAACACAGTCTTCGATAGCGTAGACAATATATGAGTTGATAATTTTTAAGTTTTACGTAATTATTAAAAAGCACTGATGGCAGGTAGCATAATTTTAGTATTTGAGCTGGATTATTCAAAGTGGCGGACATTACTAGCATGAGAAATCGAAACACACTAAACTAATTAACAAATATTACCTAATTAACTTTTCAATTACCCTATGGCATATATTGCAATTTACGAATTGTAGCCGGTGAGTTTGCAAGACGTATCAGATTGAAATTAATTTCCAGAAGGAGACCATAACATCTGTTATGTTGCCATAACAGATGTTGCCTTAAATAATTTTCGAAGTCACGTGTCACCATGAGCGACATGTCACAGCACAGACATGTACGTAGGCGCACTTGCGCATATACGTCATCCCTCTGGCTTGGAGCGCGGTGCCCGTGAGAAGAGTGGCAGATGGTGCTCGGTTTTAAATTGAAGCTCTTTCCACAGCATGTAGCGATGCAATACTTAGTGGACATGATCGTTAGCGTGCATGTCAGCTCAATATGGCCAGACCTGGTGAGGGGCCCTTTAAGAAGCAGACATTGTCAGGAGGTTGTAGCATGAAAGTGCACATAATTCCTTTTATTGATAAGTGTGAACGTACACTATTGCCATATCCAGCAGCCATAGTGTAGCCATGTTCCTTGACCATACTACAGGATGAAATCCGGTTGTATCCTGGAAAAATACAGTGAAACAGGCCTGAAAGCATGTGCCACCTGTGGTAATGAATTGATTAGGAGTAGTTACAGCATTTATTGGGTGCCATTTGTAGTGTAACTGAACCTGCTTTTTGCTGATGTAGCGTTAGTTGTATGGCTCACCTGTAACGAGGATGCAAGTGCCAGAAGCCCTCAATTAAGCCTCCCTATATTATCAACTCCCATAAGTGACAAACGTCCTCAAAACCTGAACTCGTCCCTTCTTTGAATGTGCAAAGTGGACGGAACCAGCTTGCCTAATCTGAAGTGTGTGTTGCACTTATTCGTGCAAGGCCTGCACCCCAACTTTGAGAGCAATAATTTGGGAAAGAATGTTTCAATATGTACCACTCGCATGAGCAAGAAGCCATAAACATGAGTCATGTAAAGCTTAACCTTTTAAAAAAAATGTTAATATATATGCATGTAAATACTATCTTGACTCGTGTAAGATTTAATCGTGTAACAATTCAGGAAAAGAAAGTGTGAGCCATAAACAACTAGATACAGTAATTTACAAACTTCAATACATAACCCCTCCTCAGGATTCACCTCACTATGCTGTCGTAGCCCATTATAGTGCCACAATATCCTCAGCATCTCCTGTCATCTCCTATATTCTCCCTAGAGGAGTTTCCCCAACAAGCTATTGTGGTGCTTTTTACTACAATAAATCCTGGCCATTGAATACAATGCGTACCCCAGTTGGCAGCAAGCATGAAACATAGTTTCAGAATAAAGTGCTTCTTTACTTTCTCCTCTGCCTGAACCTTCCATTTGGCCTACAAGGTAAGCCCTTGACAACAGCGTGGGCATTGCCATTCTTGTGCAGCTGTGGAGTTGGTGGGCCCTTCACGGCGGCTGATCAGTGTGCTGCTCTTCCAGTTAGCCTTCCCTCTGGGCGAGATCCTGCTTGCTGCGGCTGCCTACATGCTGCCCGACTGGAGGCGTCTCTCCATGGCTCTAGCTGCACCCACAATCCTGCTATTGCCCTACTACTGGTACTACCCAGAATCATAATCGAACCGTTCCTGCAGATAGATAGTAGATGAAAAATGTGAAAGCGATTTTGTACTTAGATTTAGGTGCTTGTTGAAAAACCCCGGGTGATCAAAATTAATTCGAATCACTCCACTATAGCATGTGAAGCATTGTCATCATTACACATCATCTGCCATCATCATGCTGCACATTTTGCTCGGCTCTACAAGTGTAAAATTATGCACTCTTGTTTTTAGCCGGGATAGTTGCTGCAGGTGCCACTAGGATTGCGCTCATCCTTTTATATATGCGAGGATGAGGGCACGCCTTGTCGAGTGCCATTGCGCCGTTCCTTACAGCGCGCCTCATAATCATATCGTGGCTTTGGTATGTAAAGCTCCAGAAATATTTTTTTCTTTTGTTCCTGCAGATCATGCCATGGTAGTGGACTGTAAGGTTTGAGCTGTATTGATCAGTTTGTCTTGCAAATTTTACAAAAGCCTAGTTCATAAATGAAGCATTTCTAAATGTTGGTAACTGCTCAGTAGCCAACATGAATACTGTCTCGCAAGATGGTATAATTTCAGCACATCTAAAACAAGTACAACATATACATTAAGAGCAACTTAATTAATGTGCATAAAATTGAACATGGGAGAATTAAAGGCAGGTATTTTAAAGTTGTGGGCAAGAAAAAAAGTGGCATTAGATTATAAATGTTAAATTGTACTCTTTTATAGGCGCCATAACAGAGCAAGGGTAACAGAGCAATGTTGTCTTACTGACTCACTTAAGCTTCACTCGCACCGATTCCCACAGTGCATGGGATTCACATGATTTATTTACTTATTTATTTGTTTGTTTGCTTGTTTATTTTTACAGGCTTCTACCAGAGAGCTTAGCCTGGTGTATGCACAACAAAAAGGAAGCTGAAGCAATTGGTATTATAAATCGAGCAGCCAGATGGAATCGCAGGTCTCCTGTTGCCAGCTTGGTAAGTGGAGTAGCAGGCTGCCTATACAGTTAATTAGCGACAGTGCCTGCTGTTAGACCCCACATAACATTACCCGTTTAATGTGCACAGTTTGCAGATCCCCTTTACTGGCAGCTACCTGTGTGCTCGTTGGTTGATGTGGATATAAAAAAATCCAAAAGAAATGACATTATTTTACCATATGTTTCAACCCTTAACAAAGAAAAAGTTGAGAATTATGTTGAACACGAAAGGCTAAGGAAGAGAATATTGAATGGTATACCAAAGGAAAAAGTTCGCCAGGAGGAAAGACCACGAAAGAAAGTACAAAAGATACACAATGACATGATTACAGTCCTTTGTTTTCAGATAAAACCCTACATTTGCACCCCAATTGAGGTTTATGACGATTAGGTTAAACCTGATTTCTCCCAGAAGTTTACCACAAAGTGCACTTTTTAAAGGATGAGTTTAAAGAATATCTGCTAGAACCATAGGGAGAACAAAGGCCCGAGAAAAGCACTCATGTGCTGACCTACTGGCAGGATTCCACTGCCCGCTACCCCAATCTAGTAAACTCAGCGCTGACGCTGCTCTGCATTGCGAACAAACAGTAGGTGCGATATTGAGGTGTTTTCCAGACTATGGCATGATCGAAGCTTTGAAAAGTCTACAAAGAAAAGGTCAAAATGCAGATGATAATGTACACTATCCAAGGCTTGTAATTGTAAGCATCGCACCTCTTGCAAAGCATGCCCGTGTGCACCATATTGGTTCTGCTTTTCTCTTTCTTTGCTAAAGAAAGTGTGAAAGCTTATGTAATATAACTTTGACTTGAATTACAGGGATGTGGCCATGCTTGCAACGAGTCCTGCACAGACCCTTGCAGCCACAGCACGGCACAGACTAAAGATTCATCATCTTCATCACTGGTCGATCTCTTCAGAACCGCGCGGCTTTGCTGCAGAACTCTCAATGTGAGCTTAAACTGGTGAGTCAACATCGGTGCTTTCTACCAACGATCTAGGTAGAATGCTTACACTTGCATTACAGCTTGTGGAGGAGGTAGGTAATAAAGTTTTAAAAAAGAAGACGAGACTAGGACAAAAGATGCTTTCACCGCATAACACCCAGAACATTCGAATTAATAATGTACTTGGCAAGTACAGCACAAGTGAAATTTCAAGTTGTGGTAAACGTCAAGCCCAGGGATATAATTTTGGCCAAGTCTGCACTTAGGTGAATAACATGCTGAGGTAAGAAGTTCGACTGTTGCTCATATCAAGAAGACACAAGTGAACTGTAGTGTTGTCAACTAGAATTAACTGGCTTAGTTCTTAAACTGCGGTTTCAGGAAGGACTTGGAAGTCAACTTCGGTGTGTACAAACCGGATAACCTCTTCAAGTGTGGTGCTTTCTTATTCGTGGAGCATATGTGTGCACACGTACATGCACATGCACATGTACATGCACACATAGGCACCAAAGTCATAGACACCTTCGTGCCTATGACTCTGGTTTGGGTTGGGACTCTGGCCATGGCTCTGGGGTCGTGTTTTCTCAGAATCCATCTAATTATCCATTATCAAGTTCATAATGCAATCTTTCCTCACTGGCTCAAACAGAGATCGGACACTGTTATTACTAAGATCAGCCACTCAACGCGAAGCAACCCATCATAATTGCTTAGTGGCTATGGTGCTAGGCTGCTAAGCACAAGGCCACGGGATCGAATCCCGGCCACCGCGGCCGCATTTCGATGGAAGCGAAATGCGAAAGTGTAGTTAGATTTAGGTGCACATTAAAGAACCCTTGGCGGTCTAAATTTTCGGAGTCCCCACATCGGCATGCCTCATAATCAAATTGTGGTTTTGGCACATAAAATCCCAGAATTTAATTTTTTATTTTTTCTATGTGGAGCGTTTGAGCACTGCCCACACGAATAATAGAATGCAAGAAGAATAATGAAATGAATCATTACAAAATATAGCCCTTGGTCATGCCTATGGAACCACCCGATTTGCTAATGATTGAGTGTTGAGTGGAACTTCATTTCGAACTGCTTTAAGAACTGAATAATATGGCTAGCAATATCTTCAGGCAATTTGTTTATATTGGTTAACTAACAAATGTCGCAACTCATGACTGTCTGTCCATGACACGGAAGAAACCAAAAGAAAATCTATTCAAGACATCAAAACGTAAGCTTAGTGTAAAATACCGAGCAAATGGAGCCACTTGGGGAAGTCTCTCTCACAGCTGCTTTTTTTGATGATCAGCAATGGCAAAATTTGTGTTTTCTCCTGGATAAACGTTTCAGTTTGGTATTCTGCACTATTACTATGACATTATTATGTGCATTTGAAAAATTGCATGCGTGACAGATCAGAAATGAACAGACGAGAGAAGAGGGTAGGCTGGGCTCTTCCTCTGCATTTGCTTTATATCGGGAGTTCACACAGCACTAGTTCTGGCAGCTAAAACACATTTCAAGCTTTACGCATACAAGGGGCTTAACTTTGGACACTACGTTAACTTTAATGCACTATTTTTTCTCTCCTGAGGTCCGCTTACTCAGCAAAACTTCAATAAAAAAGTGCTAATTGCAGCTATATGCCCAGCTGCAGGACACCCGATAATTTGTTATGATAAGCAGTGATAGCAAAGGCAATAGTCACTGGGTTCATGAAGCCAAATAAGCATATATAAAAGATGGATCCCTGCAATGGCAGCACAGGAATGGAGTTTGCAGACTTGGATGCATTAGCAGTTGGCTGCCACCAATGCAGAAATACTTACCCTTGCTTTAAGGCAGCTCTTCTCTGACAGGCTTTCCGGGGCAATATTATTGCAAATTGTGAATTTGATAATCATACTTTTGCAAATTCTTACTTCAGTTACATGTTGTAGATCCCTAATGCACATTCCTGCAGTAAATTATTTGGTTTCCTAATAGTATATGAACAGGTGAATATATTTTGGACATGTATGAAACTTAAAAATTATATTTGCAGCTAGATACAATGATCATAGATAGGAGCCAAGTATAGGGGGCTCCGGGGCCCGACCCCCTTCCAGAGTTTTCTGAGGGGGTAGAGGGCTGAGCCCCCCCCTCCAAGAAATGCCGAAGCCTACACCCCCCCCCCCCCCTAACATGTCATTACCAGAGTTTTGTCACCCACATCATCTGAGGTTTCTTTTGACATGCCTCGACCTTTTCACTTAAAATTTTGTTGCAACTAATAGCTTACTGCATCATTCTTGGCGCGGACTTACATGGATTTTAATTCATACTTTGCTTTATTTCTGTAAATCCTGACAATAGGTGAACAAGCACATCATAAGTACCAGCGGTGGCTGCGTCATCTGCATTTTCTCACTTCAACATTGTTTTAGAGAGCGAGAGATGAATAGGAAAGGCAGGGGAGGTTAACCGGATATTAGTCTCCAGTTTGCTACCCTACACTGGGGTTGGGAGATAGTGGTTAGAAAGACAAGAGAGGAAAGGGTTAAAAAAAATTCACACACAGACACACAATTTCCACTGTAAACACTATGCACATACACAATATATTTAAATATATACACAGAACAAAGTTTATTATATTAAAGAAAAGGAGGTAGCCAATTAACAATTATTTCTAAAGGTATGGCTAGCTTATGCCAAGAGAATGAACAGGTTGCTGTAAGTTCATCTCGCTTCAAAATGCTTTGCGAGCCTACCTCACCCTGAGAAAAACCTGTAGACTTTTTGACCCCTTCGGCAGAGTCTTTTATCAATGGCGTGTGAAATGCACGTGGATGATATGCGTCTCAGTATATTGCTTCTCTTTCCAGTAAGAAAAGTTAAAGAGTCATTAAAAAAAACACTTTTAATAATTTACAACATTTATTAGGGATGGAAACAACGTCACTTGCGTGCAGAGGTCATAACTATATACAGGGTGTTCCAATTAACTATAATGCACCAAGATTTAAAAAGTAAAGCGTGTCTGTTATTTGAAGAAAACCTAGTCCCCATTGCTTCCAGTACAGAGGAGTAGCTGCCAGTTACTGAGATTTAATGAGGTAATCATAATTATGTAACTTGAGACATACTATCACAATTATCAAAGTGTCAATGAGGCACTCGTTGGCACAACCAAGGGACATCTAACTGCGGTATTGTCAGTGACATGCTAAATGCGTACTAATTTTTGTCCAACTGATAAATATACGCTGCAAAATATGGCGAATACCACGTGATAGTCCCGCTGTCACGTTTTCCACTTCTGTGGTATCAGCAAGATGGAGCACCAGCACACAGCAGCAGCAGAACACGAAACTGACTGGATGCGACTCTTCATGCGCATTAGATTGGAAGGCACAGGCCTGTAAATTGGCTGGCCAGGTCACCTGACCTCGTTCCACTAAATTTCTTTCTTTGGAGTTATGTGAAAGATCGTGCTTACATGATAGAGACAGACGTCAGATTAGCTCGACAAGGGTAACTGATGTCTGCCGTAGAATTCGAGCATTGGTCATCAAGAAAGCCACTGAAGATGTGATAAAGCAGACTTACTGTGTAGCTGTAGAAGGAGACCTATTCGAACACGTCCTCTCGGCAGCAGCTGGTCTTCAACAGCACTTAGGAATTCATAGATTATAAGGGCACACTGAAATCTGATGTATATTTTTTTTTTGTTTTTTGTGCAGGCTGCCAATTCGGCTAATTTGGAAGTGATTACTTACTTTCTTGAACGCATCGATTTTACCTTTTCTCAACACGGTCGCTTCCCAGTCTGTTTATATCGCTTTTATTTGATGCCATGAACCTATTTTTGCAGCACCGTATGCACTCTCGTAAAAACTAAAACAGTCACTTTAATTTGGCCTTGGTCCGAAGCAAGCTTATGGCACGAAATAAAGATGTGCGCGCACTCTGTTGATGCAGTGTAAGCAAAGCCGGGATTTTGAAACCTTATGCCTATTACATTGCTTGCGTTTCGAGTGTGGTCAGAGTGGCGCTTTGGCCGTGTTATCAAGGGGCTTTTGTTATCAATGTGATCAGTCGGCCTTGAGAGAAGGATAATAAGTGTGATGTAGAGAGGAAGGAATAGCTGCAAGGCCGCGAAACCTGCTGTTGGTGCTCCTTCCGTACCATGCTCCTTCCGTACCATTATCAAGGTGCTGAGCCGTCTGTCAGGGTTTGCGACAGGCAATGCAGTTGCTTTCAATCAGCTTATTTGAGGGCACTGCTTTATAATGCAGGTGGGAACGCAGTGACATGGTGTTTTTCATATTTCGTGACGTTTGTTTGCTAGTCAGAAAAAATTGCACGCAATTAGTACGTCACTGAAAACAGAGCAGTTAGATGTCATTTGGGTGTACCTGGGGGTGCCTACAGATGCCTCATTGACACTTCGATAATTAGGACAGTACTTCTCAAATTAGATAATTTATTGCAATTGTCAAATTCCAGGAACGAAAAAATTTACTGGTGGCTACTCCACTGTACTGGAAAGAATAAGCCTTAGGTTTTCTTCAAGTAACACAACTGCTCTTTTTTTTTAAGTCTTGGTGCATGATAGTTGGGGCACCCTGTATAATTCACTCAGTAAGAGAAATGAAGCCAAGCCAGATTCACTCGAAATCAGAATCAACAGCCGTTATACACAGGAGCGCTTATACTCGGACTCGCAGAAAAAAAGAAAGAAAAGAAGACAGAGAGGCCGCAGTTTCGCTGGAAAAGCAAAGCAGTATTAATGTTAGCAAAGTATACGACGGTTACACTAAGGAAGATTACACCACCGAGAGACATCAGATTCTTGGTGATGGGAGAGGAATCGGGCTGTGAAACTGAACTGTCTCCTGCTATGAGGTCTTGTAAATTCTCACATAAGGCCTTCATTTAGTGAACAATTCTTCAAGGTTACATGAAATTTGTTCAAGCGCAAGAAATATATGGTGTTCAGAAAGCCGGTTCGCCCCCCGCCCTCTTGTAAAGATGAAAACTTTCTGCCTATGACAACGAAGATCAATATACAGTTATGCCAAGAGCAAAAGGTGGAGAGAGATCTACCAAGCACCATTGTTGACATTTAGACAGAGGTGAAAACTTGTACTAACAGTAATAACGTACGGGGCAGAAACCTGGAGGCTTATGAAAAGGGTTCTACTTAAATTGAGGACGACGCAACGAGCTATGGAAAGAAGAATGATGGATGTAACGTTAAGGGATAAGAAAAGAGCAGATTGTGTGAGGGAACAAACGCAAGTTAATAACATCAGAGTTGAAATCAAGAAAAAGAAATGGGGGGCATGGGCAGGACATGTAATGAGGAGGATGGTCATTAAGGGTTACGGACTGGATTTCAAGGGAAGGCAAGTGTAGCAGAGGAAGGCAGAAAGTTAGGTGGGTGGATGAGAATAAGAAGTTTGCAGGGACAACATGGCCACAATCAGTACATGACCGGGGTAGTTGGAGAAGTATGGGAGAGGCCTTTGCCCTGCAGTGGGCGTAACCAGGCTGATGATGATGATGATAACTCGTCTGCAATTACTATAGCTCTGCTCTGGTAAACAGGAAAAAAAATGTATGTGATGTGAAACACATGGACAGAGCATTCTAGCACATCTGTAATCATGTGTGTGTTTTCAGGGTTTGATCCTCTTGCCGTTTTCTAGTGGAATGGATTACGCTGGGGAGGGGGGGGGGGGTAAAGACAATTATGAACGGACTCCTGAAGTGAAATTCTGATGCCGCTGTTAACAGCACTAGCTGTTTCCCTGCTTGGATGTTGCAACAAATTGTTTATAAGGCTTGTTGCTTTGGTAGACCAATGCTAGATCGAAGTACGTTAATTTTGGTTGCAAAGTTCAGCTTCAGTAACACATTATTTCTTACTGTCTTTAAACTGCATATACTTGTTTTAAAGTTAGTGTGTCCTCCTAGCTTACTGCAAATTAGTTGCGATGTTTGCAAAACAGATGCCGCATTCATTTCCATTAAAATCACTCTGGGATTTTTGAATATTACCTTGAAACTGCCACCTGGTGCCTGTTTTGGAAAACCTTAACTACAAAGGCAGCCAGTTCACATTATTAAAGGCAGTGCGCAGTTATGCCGCAGCGGCAATATTAGGTTAAATGAAAGAGGCCTGCACCACGATTCTTTAGTAAACTACCATTAGTTAGATTTTTCAGGATTGGTGAAATGCCATTTAGGCAAACTCCACAAATCTAACTGAACCTAGTGTGCAGGTTATGTAAAGCATCTATGTAATTTCGTGTCCCCTCACCTGCATTACCACAGGCGTGAAATTGCCCATCAGCCAGTCCTGTATCTTCTCAAATTTTTCAGGTTAGTAAATGCCATGGTCTACTATGGCCTAAGCCTCAGTGCGGACACGCTTGGGGGCACAACATTCCACAGCTTTGGGCTCTTGGCACTGATCGAGATTCCAGGGGTGCTGCTGGCTATTGTGGCGCTGCAATGGTGTGGCCGGCGCATTGTGCTCTCCACCTTTCTGTTGCTGGCTGGACTCTTCTGTGTCATCGTGCCCTTTATCCCAGAAGGTGCAGTCACTACTTTTCACCCTTGGGCATTCAAGCTGTCGAACAAACGATACTATCGTGGGCGAATAAAATGCAAACAAAAAGTTGTAGCGATCGTCGTAAAGCTGCCGACGAAGATGACGGATCGGGATGAGCGGAGAGGAAGCAGACTTAGATGGAAGACCATGGCAGCTTATTAACAGTAAACAGTCTAAGAAGTCACTCTTGTGTCCGAACTTTATACTTGGCAAAGCTGGCCACAACAACTGCACCATCTGTGTAACCTTCCAGTTTGCACAACGGAACAGCCATCCCCTTATCACAGATACCTTGGATGGCAAAGGCTGTTTACGTAACGGAGGAGCTTTACCATGATCACTACAAAATTGCAAAGCAGGACATCTCAAATAAGTAATAATTTGAAAGTGCACTTTCCCACTACGACGTATATATTGCTGAGATTGTGACCTATATTGCTAAGTTGTACATATTGCTAAGATTGTGCGGGCTCCTAACTTAAGCCTACGTGCTGAAGCTTTAGCATACAAGCTTAAATTGCGCTGCATCACGTAAATGGCAAACATATTAAATAATGCATTCTAGTTAGCCTAAACTTGCTTGCATTTTATTTGTTTGCAATAGCAATGCAAAAATAAACAACCTACGCTTTTAGAGTCCTACAGCATTGTACACTCTGACACATGAACTGTTGTAGTTTAAGAAATGAGGTAGGATAGACATGTTGCATAATAAGTTTGCATAGCTTCACATTTCTGTGAGCTAGTGAGCTGCCTCAAGACCCAAAATACTGCCCTGCATACTTCCTATGCTATCTTACACTAGCATGTAGAAGCTGAAGGCTCTCCCACTCATTGCACTTTTTTCACCTTGTAACTTTCTGTGAAGAAAGCACCGTTTTTTTCCACAGCTACCACTGTCTAAAGCTTAACCTTGCGTTATCAATTTCATATACACTAGCGGTTCTTTACCCCTCCTGAGGCCCAGCAATAGAGCATTTGTCCAATATATTGGACGTCAGAAAGCCTGGCGCAGCAGCCAGAGAAACACTGATGACCAACAAAAAGCTGTCTTTTGGTTTGTTCTGGAACATGCTACCATCTGGGGGCTACGATGCATGTGTGCTTCTTTCCTGCCAAAGCAGGAACTTTTAAAATGACAAAATAGGAGCTCCACCAAAGAGTAAGCCGTTACTACAGCACTCATCGCAGAAGCAAGTGTTTATGGGTACTTATGTAAGCACCAATGTGTTTTCAAGCATTTCTTAGTGTTTGCTATGATTGAAGGAGCATGTAGAAACTAATATCTGGGTGCCGAGTGCAATAGCGTTCTTTCAATATCAGTAATGTCCAATGTATTGGACATTGCCATGCTCACTACCAAGGTCTCAAAATGCTACAAAATGTTGTTTTATGTTTTTTTTTCTAGCAGTCAAAATAGCGTAATCTCTAAATATGGAAAAAATCCGGGACACAAAACGTACTTCGGGCCTTAGGAGGCTACAGTGGTACAGCTTTATGTAAATTCGTTAAATAGTTACTCCCATATGGTGCTCTTGTCGTTTGATATCCTCAAAGCACTAAAAATACTGAAGGACTATCACCTCTGTATTTCTAAACATTTCTGAATGCGACACTCTACCTCGAATCCAGGAGGCATGGAGTGGCACCACCAAATGGCTGAAGTAGACACTACTACTATTCAAGAACACTCCTCAGTGATTTTCAAGCTTAAATTTCATTATTGGGCACGTTTGGCATCTGCTTCAAGGCACTAGAGTGGACATTCGTTTCTTTTTAAGTGGCACTGGCCAACACTTCCATGGCTAAATCACATGCATAAACACAAATATCCAAGAAAGTGTGCACGAGGACAGCTGCCATAACAGCTCAATGGTGGAGCATCGCACATGCAGTGTGGAAAATGTGTGTTTGGCTTCCACCTGCGGCAATCTTCTTTTACAGCGAAGCTGTTAACCTCTAGTTGGTCAGGATTTTTCACGGCGACACCCTCACGCTAAAATACTTTACACAGTTGAAGCACAAAGTGTATACATTCTTTGGTATCATGCATACAACGTACAGCACAGCATTGGTTTCAATGAAGAACAAGCATCCAAACCACGTAATTGATGATAAGGCACTCCTGCTAACAATGCAAAACATGTAGTGCTCCACGCATATGTTTCTCGGTAAAGATTACTGCTGCACAAGCTGGTGCAGCGACGGCAGCTTGCAACGTGAGGAGTGGCATCGCTACCCTTCCCTATATAACAGGACCAGCCTAGCTACTGATTTCACTGTTGTTGCAGCACTGCTATGGGTAGGACTCCCGAGGAGCAGTGTGAATACAAGGAGTGGCAAAGGGAAAAGAAATGGCAATACGACCAGTGGCAGCATGCTGCCAAAATGCGTTCCCGAGAGGCTCAGTGCAAGCGCCAAGCCAGGGAGGACCCAATTGTTCTTGCTGCTCAGGAGGCTTTAATGTTGGCGACTCCAATGTTGACACTGCGAAACCTGATAAGGACTGCTTTCTGTTGTCTGCCAGGGACAACTCTGAACTCTCATGATGTGACGACGCCAATCAACCAACCACGCTATGTGCAGATGGTGTTTGGTCTTGGCCACGAATGTAGCGAAAATGGTCGTGCAACCTATTATGGTGTGCCACAGTGACCACAATGCGACTGTCACTACCATTACTCTAAAGCAATAATTCACGGCATACCCCCCTCAGCAGTTGTAGTAGTGATGTTCAACAGCTTCGCTGGACATCCAGTTTTGGAGAGCCAGGATGACGAGTCAATTTTTTTTGTACTCATTTCTACATTTCAATCAAATAAAAACAGTTAATTACCTCTATGCTTTCAACTGGCTTGTCTGCTCGATCTATGCAGCTGTAATTAACAAAGAAATTCAGCCCCTCGATTCCCCTTATCTTTCTTGCTCGTCCAGTAGAGCATTATAAATTATAAGGATCTACTCCAGTCTGTACTGTCCTATGCTTGATGGTGTGGAGCAAAAAGATCAAGAGTTAAGGACCGTTTATGAATATTGAGATCAGTGCTGTAAATCTGCTCATTATTGCTCTTGTTTATCAACCAGATGTGCCGTGGCTGTCCACTACACTGGTCACTGTCGGGAAGTGTTGCATCACAGCGTCCTTTGCGGTCATCTACCTGTATTCAGCCGAGGTCTTCCCCACTTCTCATCGTAATACAGCCATCGGAATTGGAAGTATGAGTGCTCGCTTTGGCACTGTTGCATCTCCATTCATTGCATCTGACCTGGTGAGCACATTACTGTCCCTAATGATTAAAAAGAAAAAGACAGCCAATTCTTAAATCAGCAATAGTGAAATTTTCTGTAATGCAGAAAAAAGTGCATCCATGTAAATGCCATCCTAAATACAGACAGTAAGCAGAGAACCACGCATGACAATTCGAGCAAGCATACACCTTGGGTAGTGATAAATATTTATGTGTAACAGATGCACACTTCTACACTGTGGAAAATTAGACAAAGAGGTGTCGGGCTTCCTTATTGCAACCCCATTTTGAGTGCTAGTATTAGCAACCTTGCATTGCTTCTTCTATGATGCAAACGATACTTGTATGTTATGGTGTTTTACTGGGGTAATATTCTCAAGCAATCCGTTTCATGAGATTTTGCGACT